>NC_040905.2:184632656-184938698 GCF_004126475.2 Phyllostomus discolor
CTGCTTGTGTGATGAGCAGCTGCAGATCCTGATGTGGAGAAGAGGAGGGGGAGCTCCAAACCAAAGCTCTGTCTTGGGCAGCCAGGTTCCACCGGCTTCTTCCAGACAGTGCATGGTGTGGCCTGGCCGTGCCATCCTGCCACAGGGCTAGGATGGGAGAAGGGCAAAGAGGTCCGTCCCGCTAAAGGAGTGCAGGCCTCTTGGCTACCAAGGGGACTGCATGGGGACATGCAAAGGGACCCCCAAGCTGATAAGAGAGTGTAGGGGGCGTCCCAGGATGCTCACAGTTCACTGTCTTTTGAACAGACTCCCCAGTAAGGGAGCACAGAAGGTTATCCTGGGGGGCTGTACATGAAAAGCCTTCCCTCCATTCTCTAAGATCAGTAGGGTGGGGGCAGAGAGGTGGGCCTGGCTGGCCTTCACCACCACCCAGCCTGCTGCTGCTGAGTCGTGGCACACATGTATTCTGTCTATCTGTCTCCCTCTCTCTCTCCCCTCAGGTCAAAGGTCCTTCAGCTCCCCATCAGAAAGAAGTTGCTAACAGACAATGTTCTGCAGAGGTAAATAGGCAGCCTTGGGAGGGAGTACCCACTTTGTCACCAAGGTCTGCTGGGGCCCAACAGAAACTGTGTGAGAGAAGTACCAGAAAAAGCAGGCTGAGGAGGCTGGCCTCCCCTGGCTGACTTGGACTCCTGGGTTTGCAATTCAAAAGGGTCAACCAGCTTTCACCTCAGCACTCACACACAGAGGGACGAGTCGGAATCCTTCGCACTTTCTGGACGCTTACTCCACACCAGCTTCTGTTCTCGATGCTAAAACACATTATTTACTCCTTACAACAACCCTATGAGGTAAGTATTAGGATTCCCCTATTACAGATAATGAAAATGAGGCACAAGGGGCCAAAATAATGTGTCCAAATCAGCCCCAGCAGAGCGACTCTAAGTCCAAGGTCTCGAATGCCACTCTACATCGGTTCTCTGCCCCTACCACCGACCCCATCCCAGCTTGAGCCAGAATGCTGAGGGCGGAGCCGCTGAGTAAGCTGCGGAGAGGGCTGTTGGGCTCAGGTGCCATCAGATCCCCAAGCCTGTGTGCCTCACTGTGATTCTCCAGTGCCTCACGACAGTGCGCTGGGGCGCTGGGGCGCTGGGGCGCTGGGGCCCAGAGAGAGGAGGGACGCGGGCTGCAGGCCCGCCGCCTTTGCGTGCTCCGTGGTCTCCTCGGACACCTGCCTGCTCCAGCCTGTGACAAGGCCGCCCCTCCATTCTGAGCGCCCTTCCCCTCCCTTGTCTACCCAGCCCGGCTCAGGAACAACTTTCCCCATAAAAAATGTTTGCAGATGGGGTTAGTCGTAGATGTCAGCTCTATCCTTTATTCTCCCCACTTAGACTCGGAGGAAAACCTACATGACAGACTCAGAGGACAGCTGCGCTCAGGTTTCTGTCAACACTAGCAACTGATCTTAACATTCCTGGAAAATAATAGAAAAAGAAATGAAAACACAGGACACCGTGAGGGGAAATTCAGGCATGGGACTATGGGCTTGGTTCAAGCCCCGTGTTCTTCACTGAAGGTGACGACATTCTGGCTTTTTAAAAAACCAGAAATTAAAGAAAGGAGACCCTGGGCTAGGGTTTTAGCTATTATTTGTAAACGCAAATTTTAGCTAATGTAAATAATAAAGAAAACAATCTAGCAGAGCAACAATGGTGCTGTTTACCCACCTTTTTACCAAGGTTAACTTGACTGAAGAGCCCTGGCTTTTAATTACTAAAAATACATTTACACTTTGCAGTGATGTGTCAGTTCTGTGAGGCTTGAATTTTGTACCTGGAAACAACGCATAAATAATCCCTTCTGTGCTAATACCTATAATTGACTTAAACAGGCAAACCATTGGCCTTGAGGTTGGACATATAGACAAACACACTTGTGACAGTTAGCTTTGGGTTTGATTTTGAACAATCCCTTTTTCTCTCTCATACATGCAATATGTTAGATGTAACCTCCCAGTTTTATTTCCTTCACCTCTCTCCCACAAATCAAACCGATGATAATATAAACCTGCTGGCTGCAAAGAGACTTCACACCAATAAACAAAAGCTTTCAAGCCAAAGGCAGAGAAGTTCACATCTCCCCACCCAGCCTTCTCCACCTCCTCCGCTTGCTCCAACAAAACAGCCTCTTTTTAACCGACTGTCCAGGGAAACCCTGAAATATCTCATTTTCATTTCCAGGAGAGAAAGAGATTTGATCCCCCAGCAAAAGAAAAGTTCAGTGATAATAGTAAGCTGGAAAAACCCAAGCAGACTTCTCCTTGCCACCCGTGTCAGGCTCACAAAGAGGAAAAATCGTGCCATCCGACATGGTTGGGAGAGTTTAATCCAAAGCAGTGCTAATTAATATCTCCGGCTTTCCAGAAGCCAGTGCCACATACAGCTGCAAGGGCAACAAGGCTGTTCTCCCTTCAATTTTATGGGGAGAACATTTTCATTACAAAGCCTCCTCTCTCAGCCAGATTAGCCCGGAGAAGGGAGCGGATGACCCATATATCAGAACTTCTCTCCCCATTAATTTTATTATTTATATCCCATTTTTAAAGTTTATTGGTGCAACTCCCAGTGCACCTGGCCAGAAGCCCTCCCAACCAGCCTCGGCACCTTCCCCTGTCCCCTCCTCAGGGGCAGTGTTTGCGCTGGTCCACAGGATGAGGACTCAACTTTTTGAAATTTGCCTTGGAGAGAGAGCTGACTCAGGTGGTGTTTTTTGCCTCCCTGACACCCATGCACACCATTTTTTTTTAAATGAATGTTGAAGGTGCTAAACTTAATCATTTGTGAAATAAGTGTGGTCCCCCTATTTAGCATGAGCTCTGAGTGATCCCTAGAGACCCCCTAAATCCTAGGGGATGCCCTGCATGCTCCTACCCAGACCAAGTGTCCCCGAGCTGTTTCAGTGGAGTTGACCCATTTTGAACCCAAACTGCCAGACCAAGGGCAGGCCTGGTGGGACTACGAGTCTCACCATTCTATTCTGAAACCCCACATGCTCAAGGCTGTCTCTCTCCAGCCTCCTAAAGGGACCCCAAATCCAATCTAAACATCTCGAATTTACCTGTTTGCCTTTTATACATATAAATAGCTGCATTTCCATTCTCTCTTTGTTTCTCATTTTCATTTGGTTCTAATATCTGCATGTAAATGTCGGAAAATAGCATCTGTAATTGGAGATTATGAAGTATGGCCAGCTCCTGACAGGCCGCTAAGGAAGATGGATTATCCTCATTTTTCTGTAAATTTTGTCAATTTTGGAATTCATAAGCTATCAACACTGATCAAAATGGGACTTCACAGCTGTGTCAAAAAAAAAGAGAGCAAAAGAGAGAGGGGAGAGATCGGGAGAGACAGTGAGAGTGCAGGCTGGCGGCTGTGCACAGGGGCCGGCGGGCGGCCGTGGTGTCAGTGCAGCAGATTGGATGCCCAGTGTCCTCAGCCGCCACCCCTCTTTGCTGCACCCTCTGCTCCAGCCCGGCAGCTCCCTCAATGTGGGCCCCCCTGGGGCTCAGGCTGGGACCGCCCAGTCCCCTGACTAAATCAGATAGCTGGATCACACCCCTGGAAGGCCGGAAATCCTCCAAGGCACCCACTCAAATGCAAGACTTAATTTACTGCCGGGTGCTGCCTTCCTTATTTATCCAGAGGAGTCTACAGGCTCCCTCGGCGCGGGCCTCCAAGACGTCCTACTCCTCACAGACCCTCACGGCGCACTTGAGGCAATTGTGTTGGTCTCTCTCTCTCAATTTTCCCATTACTGGGAGTAAGTACTGTTGGGACTCTGTAATAGCCCAACTGCAGCCCATATCAATAACAGATGAGGTTTAATCGTCCAACACAAAAATTATTTAGGCGCAGTAAGGACATTCAATGTCATTTGCATAATGGCGTTTCCATCGCACGCACCTAACCCGTCTTGCATAAACAAGGCCTTGGGACCATAAATAATAATAAATCATGACGTCTGCACGCCTCTTGCGGTAATAGGAACTACTCTTTGTGGAAATTATTTCAGCGGGAAATGGGCACTGTAATTTTAAAGACATGTGGCACGGTGAGGCATGGTAAATCACATAGACGGAGGTTCCCCGGGGGCAGCCCAGAGACCTGCCCCGAGCCCGCGGCCACATCCCCAGGCCACGGCAGGAGGAGGGCAGGTCTTGGGGGGAAACGGGAAGGACCTCTAGAACCGACACCAGAATATGCCCCTGGCCCAGCAAACAGTAAGAGGGCAGAACAGCCAGGGCCCAGCAGAGGGACACTCAGAACTGGATCGGAGAATAAGCATCCAAGCCTCAGGCCAGAAACTATCTTTGTTGCAGGAGAACGGAAGCTCCCTAAGGACAGCCATTTTCCATGTTTGTCTGCTCTGCACCCTGCTGTACCTACAGCAGTGCAACGAGAGGAGGGGAACCTGAGCCCAGGAAGCGAGTGGGTGAGAAGAGCCTGAAAACAAGGTGAAGGTGAGCCTGACAGGGGCACAGGCCAGGGAGGATGAGGCAGGAACAGAAGCGCTGCTACCGCTGATCTGTGAGTGGTGGTGAAAATGCCCAGTACACTCTAAACTGAATTGCAAGGTAGCTGTGGGGCAAGAGAAAGCCCCATACGGGGTGGGGGGAGGGGGGGCTGGGATGGTGAGCTGAGCAGCAAAGCCTGCGGGCTCAGGAAACAGATGCAGCTGGGTTAGAACCCCAGCTCTACCCACCACAGACCGACCACTTCACTTCACCCAGCTCCCTCACCTATGGAACACGTCTAATAATGGTACTTAGCTCACAGGGTTTGTTCCGAGGGTTAAATGAGATAATGTGCGCAGAGTGACTGGTGCCTGGTCAAGCTTTGCCATCAATACTGATAGGACTATTATTATTCTTCAGGAAGAAACAGAAGCAAGTTGAAGTACAACTCAGTCTCCAGCTGTGTGATTTGGGACAAGTCATCCCACCCTTCTGGGCCTCAGTTTCCACTCCCCTGTCCAAGAGGAGCATTAATAAGACGCTCCCCGCCCGGAGCTGCTATGAAGCTGCTATGACTCAAACGAAGCCATGCAGAGAAGCTCACTGTTCATATAAAGTGCTGTCTGCAGGCGAGGGACGTGAGCGTTCCTCAGGAGCATGAGCCGAAAAGCAAGGGGAGAGCTCACAAACACCTGCCCAATCTCATCGCCAGCTACCCCGCCCCTGACTGCACCCTAAAAGTCTGTGCTTCCCAGAAAATGGTCCGGCAGGATACATACTGAAGCAGCGGCGGTGTTGCCCCCTGGAGGCAGAAGGAGGGACTGACAGCGGCATTGTTAGTTTAAGCCGCCTCTTAATGTGTTCGTTTTGCTAGAAGCACTACTTGTGTCCTCAGGATTATTCTGAAGTGGCTAGAATTTCGTGCCTCTGTGCCTTAGCACATGCTGTTCACTCTCCTGGAAAACCAAAAGCTAGGAAAATGCCTGTAGGTCGGCAGTAAAGGGCCTATGCGTGATTTAACAGCAACAGCGTTTCTGCCCCAGAGGAACGAAGAGAAAAGCAGCAACCGCTGCTCCGTCCAGGCTGAGCCGGGCTGGGAATGACGTCAACCACAGACTCAACCTCGTGGGAGGCCCAGGCTCCTGCAAAGCTGCCTTCAGCGCCACCCTCACCCAAACGGGAAACCTGGGCCCAAAAGCCAAACAAAGTCGGCAGGTTGGTCATCAGTATCGTGCCAACGTCAGTTTCTTAGTTTCCACAGATGGGCAGTGGTTACAGAAGATGTTAGCAGCAGGGAAACTGGGTGAGAGGTTTGTGGGAACTCTATGTACTATCTTTACAACTTTTCTGCAAATTTAAAATTATTCACAAATAAAAAGTTTATGTGAAAAAAAAAAAGAAGCCAGAGCTCACTCATATGACAGAAAAGCAAATTCAAACCAGCATGTATCACTTTTTTCCATCAGGTGAGCGACGAGTCATTGCTAATACACCGTGTGGGCGGACCGGGGAGCGAGGTCTTCCCGCACCCCGTGATGAACCTCTTTGGACCCCGGGGGTCCAGCTCTCAAAACTCACAAGGCTTGTGGTGCACTGATCCAGCCATTCCACCTCTGAGAGTTTATCCTGAAGGATACTCCAGCGTGTGCACAAATGACACAAACGAGGACTCCCACTGCAGCCTTTTTTGAAAGAGAAAAAGATTGGAGGCAGCTAATAGGAGACTTGGGCTCCTATTACAACACCCCATATAACGGAATACTATGTAGCTGTTGAAAAGGATGAGATGGAACAACAATGAGGAAATATCTATTACAGAAAATGAGTAAAAATAGAACAAAGCATACTGTGTGTGTTCAAAGGGGGGATATATACATATATGTAAATATGACCATATACATGTATCCTCACCCAAGCACTGTATGTAAACTTCTAAAAAACACAGAAGAAACTGGTGGTTGCCTCCCAGGAGGGGAACTGGGTGACTGAGCGAAAGGAGTAAGGAGGAGACTTACTTTTCACTGCATACACTTGGTATTATCTCAGACATTAGCGTTTGCATGTACTACCTATTAAATTTATTTTTAATAAAAAAATAAGAGTGTTGCTCAGGTAAGGGCAATGAGCATGTCCTGCCTGGACTGGAGCAGGGCCACAGCTCTGCCCAGGGCCCCTCAGGACCCCATTTGTCCTGAGGGCTGCCCCGTCTACCTCTGCATCGCCCAGCACGTCTGGCGCGAGTCTCCCCGTCAGTGTGCTCAGTGGCCGGGGGCTGGATGCACAAACACCTGTATTCCCCCGTCTGGGAGCCCACCCCACCCATCAGCTCAGGAGAAGGCCCGAGAGCCTCCTACACCAGACCCACAGGGCCAGGCGGCGTCTGAGCTGGAAAGGTTTTGGGCTATCTCCAATCACCAGCTTCCAGGTGGACACATGAGGCCTGCTGAGGGGGGAGACTGGCTCAAAGGGACACCACGGGGAAATAGGTGGGTCCAAATCAGAGCTCAGGTCTCAGAAAAGTGACGCTTGCAGTTAGAAGGAGGGAAGGGACAGACTCCATCTCTCTGGCTCTCAGTTGCTTTGGGGCTTTGTGCCGCACAGCACCCTCATCTCCACTGCACACAGCCCTGGCAGGCCAGCGCTCACCACCTCCGTTTCATAGGTGAAGAAACTGAGGCTCAGCAGGGCCCAGGAAGCTGCCCAAGACCACGCAGCTGGTAGCAGTGGCGTGGGGACTGAGCCCAGAGCCCAGAGTCTGGCTCCAGAGCCCACACTCTCACACTCCATGCTCTCCACACCCTCAAGGCCAAGAAAGGGGCTATAGGTTCACGAACTTGCTCCAGGAGAGGCCACACCTGGCCCTCCTCGCTGCAAGCTGGAAAAGAGAAACCTCATACATTGCATTACTTCACGGAACCCATGAGATGCGGGCCGTCCATTATTCATAGGTTCTCCTACCGACTCCCGGACCGGCCAGGGCTCTCCCAGTCCCTCCCTAAGGAGCAGGCTGAGAAATCATGGCTGTCCTCCAGACCCAGGGGTGACGGCCACTGCTGGGCCCTTAGGGTGTTCCTCAGGCAGGTTCCAGCATCACCCCCAAAGTGCAACTCGGTAAATGTAACTCAAAGGGGATTATAGGGAGGTTACCCAATTAAGTGACTTTATTTGGGAATAATTTTAGGATACATAGAAGACTCACAGGTTATACATCCTCCAAGCAATCCTGCTAACAATTGCTGCTCTGAGCCCAACTATAACAATGGGAAGCATTTTGACGCCTAGCGAGTGGCAGGAGGGAAGCCACTCCATGCCCACAGTTCAGTGCAGGCCGTGCCAGAGCAGCACTGATGCCCACAGAGGGCATCCGACAGGGACCGAGCCTGAAGCTTTACACAGGCGAGCGGAGCAACTCCCTACAGCAGGGACACAATGTCCTCAGAACACTGTTTGGGGTCCACGCCGCCACACAGTTCTCTGGAGATGGAGACCCCGAGTTCTCCTCCATTTAGCACTGACACAGGGGTTAGGCCCCAGAAGATACCTGGGGCAGGTGTGGCCACACTCCCATCTCTGTCGTTAAAACACAAAGGAAATAAAATGGCCTGTGGACAACTAGCTTCAGTCAATGCTGCTTCCAGTGCCTCCCAAGGTGAAATCTGTCTAGCAAATCGGGTAGCTGGTTAAAATAGATGGCTATTTATAACTCTGTTCCAACCTGGGAAATGGATCCTAAAAATAAGAACTATTTTTAGATTTTTTAAACTTTAGAATACTTGGCCCACGGCCATTCTTTCTGGCATGTTGGACCAGTTGGTCCAGCTGTTCGGGCTGCACCTTGAACAAGACAAAGGAGCTGGTCTTCAAACCCCAGCGCCACCCCTCACCAGCTGCGGGACCTCGGCAAAGCTGCTTCGCCATTTTGTCCCTCGGTCCCCTCATCTGTAAAATGAAGACACTGAAAGTCCCCACCTCCCAGGGTTGTGGAAGGGATAAATGAGTCAACACACTCAGAGTGCTCAGACCAGTGCTCAGCACAACGTAAATGCTCTGTAATTATAAAACAGCACGGTCCTGACCTGGCGGGTATCTGACTTCAAGTTCTCTGCCTCAGGGTGCAACACACACATCGTTCCCCAAAAGAAGCAAATAGGAAAAAAAAAAAAAAAGCAGAGTGTTGCAGAAACCTGGGCTGCTCCATCAGAAGGCTCACAGAGGTGCTCCACCCAGCCTCCCCGAGGCCCCGCCCACTACTGCAAACCCTGGGACCTCTGCCACCTTGGGCAGCGCCGCTCTGAGCATTCCTGTGTCTCTCAGTGCCCAGGCGGCCAGCTGGAGTTTTTTTAAATCAGGTAACTGTTACTGGGAACCAATTCAAGATCTGGAGAAATGCAAGCAGTTGACCGTAGCTTACAGAGCTTGGAAAACAAACTTCTGCAGAGCCAGCCACAACCTGGGCCCACGTGCGCCAGGTTGAAACAGCTAGAGATTATGGCCCCAAATCTACCATATTACGGGATCTAATGGCCAATGTCAGGTATGGGAAAAATAAGATTTTTTTTCCTGTAGCTGAGCTTCTCCAAGGCAAAGAGGGCTCATCTTTCAAGGCTGTATGTGAGCATTTCTGGGTTGTTCTCACCCACCCTCCCCCAGCACACACCCAGGTTTCTGACCCCTGGCTCATGGAAGAGAAAACCAGGTGCTGGAGATGGGTCGCAAGTTTGCCTGGGCCCTTGGCGGTTCAAGTCCATGGTACAATATTAGGGTTCAATGGTGAGCTGTGAGGTGTCCCCTAGAGACACTTGAAGCAATTTACTTACTAACAGGCAGGTCCGAAACAGAACTCGAAAGACCCAGGCCCACTTCCTGCTCCTTAGCTCCTAACTTCGCAAACCATAAGGAATAAAGGAGGAGTCAGCCATGACCGGGACCCAACAGGAGGGAAATGCTCCCTTTTTCCAAACCCCAAACAACGGTTCTAAAGGGGATGGGGAGCCCAGAGAGAGGCTGGCAGCAGAGGAGTCTGCGGATACAGTGCAGCCCCCAGGGCTCGGGCAGCGCAGGCTGTCTCCGGAGTTGTTCCATATGCTATGACTTGACACCCAGATTCTGTTCATAAATGAGTTTGTTGAGAAAAATCTGTATAAATTACGACACCTGTTCCTAAGTGTCCCTCAGGGCAGCCACGCTCCCCTTCCCGGCAGCTCCAGACGCAATCCTCACCCTCCAGCAACCCACAGTGATCAGTGCGGAGACTTCAAAGATGGTAAAGGTCACACTGTGTAACCAGACCCACTGTGTTTAGTTTGCCTGCCAGGCAAACGTAATGTAAAAAAAGTTAAAACCTTGTAGGCAGGGGTGTCAAACTCATTTTCACCAGGGGCCACATCAGCCTTGCAGTTGCCTTCAAAGGGCCAGATGTAATCTCAGGACTGTAGAAATGCAACTACTCCTTAACTTTCAGGAGTTGAAATTACATGCGGCCCTTTGAAGGCAACCTCCAGGCTAATGTGGCCCCCGGTGAAAATGAGTTTGACACCCCTGTTGTAGAGTATCAAGTATCATCCCCTCAGCTTCCTCATCTTTCTTTAAACAATTTTTTATTGTATTTTTCCCATTACCATGTAACCCTGTTATACCTTTCTTCATCTTTTAAGTGAGGAAAATAAACCCCAAGCTGGAAGGGTTTGTTATGAGGGTTACATGAATAGCACTGATAAAGTAGTTAACTGCATCCCTGTCTGGACGCAGTATTGCATGCATGCATATTTTTAAACAGGCTTTGCAGGGGCATCAACCCTCACAATCTGGCCCCCCGAAACCACACCCCCTCCCCCGATGACACATGCACAGGCCTCTGTGCTTTTTCTCTTCCTCTTCTCCTGGCACCCCCTTGTTTGTCCTCCTCCACACCCACTTCCTGTGCAGCCCCCACACTCTAAGCTCTGTGGGGAGAGGAGCTCTGTCTGCATCGCCCAGGCGCTCTCTGAGGATGTATATGATGATAAATGCCGAGTGCTCCCAGTGTAGGCCAAGGGTACACTCATGAACCTCCCCTTCTGTCCTTGCACCAGCTTGGAGAGGGCCACACTAGGACCCCTGTCTTCCTCTTGTGGATAGGGAAACTGAGGTTCAGTAAGGCTCAGTGAGGCTGGGCAGCTTGATCAGATCACAAAGCCAATAAATAGGTGCAGCCCCCAGGTTGCAGGCAGGACCAGGAAACTTCAGAGCCCTTGCTCTGAACCACAATGCCACATGGCCAACGTGACCAGTGCAGTGCAGCCTGAGTCCCGCCCCCCCCCCCCCCCCCAGACAGGCTAAGTGTGAGGCAGCTGTCCCTGAGCGCACAGTCCCAGGCACTGGCAGTCCCGGCCCTTCCTCCCCGGAGGGACACTCGCAAGCTCAGAAGTTGCAGAGTCTGCGTTTGGATGCCCCCTTCCTGCTTCAAGACAAACCTGGGAGGCCAGAGAACGCCTGTCTTCTGTTGCACCAAAACGGAAATGTTAACTTGCTTCTTTGTAGGGGAAGTTCTTGTAATACAACCCGGAATTAATAATTTATTATAAGGACGTCCTAGCTCCTCAGGCAGAAGTACTAAAAGTGGTACAAATTGCTGTTTGGATTACTTTAATGGGATTCCCCCCTCCAAGCCCGAGCTCATCTGCCTGTGTACTCTGTAGCCAGGCAGACAGTGAAAACAGAGAGAGTTCCCGGCAACTCCACAGCTCAAGTGTTCCGCCACTGCAGGGCAGACAGCGCCTCTGGACCATCTCTCACCCCTCCCTCCCGGCAATCCAGCCTCTGCCTCCCCTGGAATTCCCCGACCGCTTCCCCACCACGACCTCTTCTCCCTGCTCTGCGGAACCTCGGCTGTGGCAAAAATGCTCCTTGGTGCTAGTGATAACAACAAGAAAGGAAATATTTATCGATTGTCTGTTATGGACTGGATCCCAGCTAAGCCCTTTTTCTGTGTACCTCGTTTAATCTGTACCACCAAAATGACACAATTGTCATTACCCCATTTTACATAGGAGAAAACTGAGGTGAAAGTGGTGGGGAATTCAAGCAAGTTTCAGACTTTGCACCCAAAGGAAGCTAATGTTTGTCAGGGGCTTGATGGGGACTAGCACGCCCAAGCCCGGGAACCTGGGAAGAACCACACAGGCTCTGAGGTAAGCCGGCAATCACGTATCATCATAATCTCCCCTGAGACTCAAAAATAACAACAGGCGTCAAAGTCACGAGCCGCTGCTTTGGGAGCTGTGCTATAACCACGAAGCTGCACTGCCTCCGAGACCACTCCACTGGAAGCACGCCTTCCTCTCCTCCCTGTGGCTCCCTGGGAGGGACGGAAGAGTCTGCGGACTCACTGTTCCTAGCACCAGCACTGACTCCAGGCACTGCTCCACCATACCATTCTGCCACCAAGGCTCCTCCTCAGAACCCCCCATGCCTGCCCAAGCCAGTCCCTTCATACTGTCAGTAGCTGCCCCCATCCCTCCTGACGAACGCCCTCATCCTGGGGACCTCCCACTGTTGCCTTCCGCTGCCCTGGGCCTCACTGAGCACACCTCTTTCACTGCACTGGCCTTGATCTCCACTCCCCAGTCCCAGCCCCAAGGACAGCCACAAGTGAGACCTTACCCTGTCATTTAGAACTGGCCCAGCTCTAAGACCTCAAACCCCTGCACTTGTTCTGAGCATAGCCCTTCATCACCTTCCTTTCACACCCTCATCCTGATGAGGCAGCTCTTGCCAGGAACTCCTATGAGTTACAACAGGTAGATAAAGTGATCTGCCCTGAAAAAATAACATCACCAATCCCATTACCCTGACCCTAGAGTTGTCTGCATCCTCTAAAAGTGTGAGATAGGGCAAAAGTCTCAAGGTCTTGGCCATTCTTACTAAATGCTATTCTTGCTAAATGCTAAAACAGAGCACAGTACTTTGCAGACCAGCTGTAAACAGGATGAGCTTGACAGCAATCCAACCCAGATAAGCTTAGCCAACTGCAATCAATGTGTCATTGACTGAATAGTGTATATGAGCAATGCCTAAGCCTCCCTTTGGGGAGGCAGAGCTTTGGATACGAATCCCCTGTCTCCTTTACTTGCTGCAAGTAAATAAAACTACCTTGCAGCAACCACGTCTCCTGCCCCGTCCTGCCCCTTGTGACACTGCTGTCATTCATTTCACTTATCCACATGTCATGATCACCCCATACATTGTTACTACTATAACTTTAAACAGTTACCTTTTAGATCAGTTAAGAAAAAAAAAATCAAAGAATGTATTTTACCTTCATTTATTCTTTCTCTGATCCCCCTCCTTTCTTTTTGTAGACCTGAATTTCTGACATATTATTTTTCTTCTCCCTAAAGAACGATATTCTTGAACAAGTCTTGCAAGGGAGGTCCGCTGGTCATGAATTCAATCCACTTTTGTTTGACCGAGAAAGTCTTTATTTCTCCTTTACTTTTAGAGGATAATTTCCCAAAATATAGATTTCTATTTAGGTTGGTGGCTTTTCCTTTCAATGCTTTAAGTATTTCACTTCACTCTCTTCTTCTTTGCATGGTGTCCCTCATGAAACCCACGGTAATTCTTACCCTTGTTCCTCTATAAGTAAGGTGGTTTTTCTCCCTCTGGTTTTTTATTTTCTCTCTCTTTGGTTTTCTGATTTTTTAATAGCAGAGGTGCAGATATCATACTATCTTGATATTCTCTGAGCTCCTCTATTTGTAGTTTGGTATCTGTCATTCATTTTGGAAAGGTCTCAGCTACTTCAAATACTTTTCTTCATTCTGTCTTCTCCTTCCGGTATTCCAATTATGCATGTTATTCCTTCTAAAATGATCCCACGATTCTGCAATATTCTGTTCCAGTGGTTTTGGGTTTGGGATTATTTTGTTTTTGTTTTTGTTTCTTTTTCCATTCTTTTTTCTCTTTACATTTCAGTTTGGGAAGTTTTTATTGACATGCCTTCAGGCTCCCTGATTCTTTCCTGGACTAAGTCCAATCTAGTGATGAATCCATCGGAGGCGCTCTGTTCCTGTGCTTTTTATTTCTAGCATTTCCTCTTGATTTTTCTTACAGTTTCCATATCTCTGCTGAACATGACTCATCTGTTCTTTTATGGCACAAAACTTATGCCATCTACTTTTTTCCTTTAGAGCTCTTCATACATCCATCTCAATTATTTTAAATTCCGCCTAAAAATTCTAAAGTGGGTGTCACAGCTGAGTCTATTTCTAATGCTTATGTCGTCCCTTTAGACTGTGTTTTTTCTTGCCTAACTTTCATCAAAAGCTGGGCGTGGTGCATGGGGTGATAGAAACTGAGGTGAATAAACCTTTAGTGTGGAGTTTTGTACCAATATGATGGATCTCCGCTGTCCCTCTACTTTCTCCTGTTTCTCCAGACTTTGCAATAGCTGTCTGTCCTGAAACTTCACTCCCCTCAAGCGTCAAGAAAAGTTGTGGATTTTCAGTTCGTTCAGCTTTATTTCCCGTGGTAAATATGTGGGTGACGACTTCCAAGTTCTTTACATGTCAGAACCAAAACTGGAAGTCTCTCAGATTCTTCTTATTAAAATACGTTATTTACCTGTTCAGCACAAGTATGCAAGTAGAAAACTCTCTCCCTTTTTGTCTGAAAATGTCTTTATGTGGCTTCACTATTAAATAATCATTTACCAGCCCTGGCTGACATGGCTGGGTGGATTGAGCACAGGCCTGCAAACCGAGAGAGAGGTCACTGATGCCTGGTCCAGGCACGTGCCTGGTTGGGGGTGTGTGTGAGAGGCAACTGTTTCGCTCTCTCACAATGATTTTCTCCCCTTCTCTGTCTATTTCCCTTCCCCCACTCTAAAAGTAAATAAATAAAATCTTTTTTAAAAATGATAATTTACCTGAGTATTGGTTATCTTTTAACATTTAAAGATATTTTCTATTGTCTTCAGACTATTGTCTTCTGCTGATGCTTTAAAAAGCACCTGCCAATTTAAAAGTTATACTTTCTCTGATTGCTTTTATAATTTTCTCCTTGTCTCTGATCAGTTTCACTGGTTTTGCCTAGACACTCACTTACTTTTATGGAACTTGCTTGGGATTTAGAATGCTTCTTCAAAGTAATGATACATGTCTTGCAACAATTGTGTTCTACAAATTCCTCAGCCATTATTTCTTTAATATTGCTTCACCTCTATTTTTTCTATTTATTTTTCCAGAGCAACTATTAGGTGTATGTTGGACCTTCATAAGAAATTTTGTTTGATCTCTTACCCTCTCTTTCATATTTCCCAACTCTAGATTTCTATGCTACATTCCTGGCAATTTCCTCAGCTCTGTCTCTCAAATCACTCACTTTCTATTCAGCTGTGTCTTACCTGGTATTTATTTATTTATTTTTATTATTGCTCCTGAGATGCCCAGCACTTTTTTTTTAAGATTTTATTTATTTTTAGAAAGAGTGGGGAAGGGAGGGAGATAAACATCAATCTGTGCTTGCCTCTCCTGTGCCTACCACCAGGGAGACCCAGTCTGCATGCAACCCAGGCATGTGGCCTGACTGGGAATCAAACCAGCGACCCTTTGGTTCACAGGCCGGCACTCAATCCACTGAGCCACACCAGCCAGGACTTACCTGGTATTTAAAAAAACAAATTGAATTTTTAATTTTGGTGACTAAAATTTTTATTTCTCAAAATCTAATTTGGTTTTCCTAATCTGATTATCCTCTTTTTGTGATGTTTTACTCTTTTGTAATGTTTCCAGTCCTTTTTTCATCTCCTTAGTCATTTGATAGTCTCTTTCTGGTTCTTATTTTAGGTTCCTGGAATACTAATTTTCCTGGTAAGTCTCCTGACGTGCCCTCATTTCCTTTCGTGGTTTGCAATTTTTAAATTGTGAGCTCAGCTTCCGTAGTTGCCATTTACTCCAGTGTGTTGTATGTACTGGGCTATGGAAGGATCCGGGTGAAAGTTTTGCATGTGCTTCTGCTACGCATCTCAGGAATTTCACTGACATGAGCCCAGTTTTTATATCAATTTCTCTTCTTGGGTTTCTTGTGAATGATACAAAGTGAGATGCCATGCCTGTAAATAGCACAAGCTTGGGATTTCAGCTTCCCATGGGAAACTTTTATTCCACTGTGAGCCCCATACAGTATCAGGCCTCCTCACTGCTTCCCTCAGCCTGCAGGTGAAATTTGCCCACCACTCATTCCGTGCAAAGGTTAGTCCCTCCAGTTTTCAAGTTTTTTCCAGGAGTTCATGTTCCATATCCCGGATCACATAAGTCTAAGGCCATATCTTTTGTCTCAACACCAGCACCAAATCCCAGCCCCTGTTCACTGGGAACTATATGTAGGACCAGCACCCTGGGCCACTGGGACAATGGCTCACCCACTTAAAGTTCTGTCTCTGAGCTCCTTCCCAATTTCTAGATCCTGAGGATTTCCCTCTCATTATGTAAACCTCCGATATATATGTGTGTGTGTGTGTGTGTGTCATATATATAAATAAATATATATTATATAAATATATATATTTATATATATAAAATATTTAACTGCTACATTTGATCCAGTATTTCTATTGTTTGAGGTGGGTGGGGAGTCTGCAATAATCCAGACTTTGTTATCAAAACCAGAAATCTATGTTTTTTTTTGGGGGGTGTGATTTACAATATAATAAAGGTTTGGGGTTTTTTAAGAGCTTTGTATCTAGCCAAATTTCTGGAGCCAAACTTCCGGTGTATTCTCAAAACAAGCTGCAGACCTGAAATTACCTTTTCTTTTGTCTCTTTTGTTCATTGCAAATATTGGTTAGCCTCATTTAGGGGGAAATATCTCTACTCAAAAGTCAAATTTCACATAGTACCTTTGGCTGCACCTATTGCTCTTACTTGATGCCACGTGGCACAGCACAGGTGGTCACTGTCACTGACATGACATATCTGTAGAAATTTCTTGGATGAATGAATGAATAAATGAATGGAAGAACATCCCAGAGAGGCACAGGCAGCTCTTTGACAAGTCACTTGTAATCTTTAAATCCTACAGACACAGAATTTACCTGTCATCTGAAAGAGTAGAGCAGACAGGAGGAAAAACTGTAAACAAGTCAAAACGAAAACAAGAGATGGAGCTCCAATTTGCCTTGTCTCTTACAGAACGTTTGAGCTGGAATGGATCTCAAGGATGACCCGGTCTAACCCGCACCCCAAAGGTGGACACCATGATCCAGGAAAACTGACTATCCCAAGAGCCGACACCATAGCCCAGCGGTCCATCCCATGCTTTTACACTGTGACTTGCTTGGTATTCCCTCCAATGTGCCCCAGTCTTGCAAATCTGGCACAGGGATTTTCCTTGGGTAGATGCCCTTCTGTATGATCCACAGGAAGACAAAAGTATTTGGAATACTCAGCAGTGTGGAAAATATTTTAAGAGCTCTTTAGGAAGAAACAGGCATCCCCAGATAAGATTCTAGTCAGCAGAGCAAGTGGAGAGGCCGAGGCCCCTTGGGTCACCTTGAGATGATGACAGTAGAGGGGTAGGGGGAGTGTGGCTGGGAGACACCCAGTGCCTCTAGAGGTCTAGGGAGCAAGAATTCCAGCACAATCCTTGTCGTTACCTCATTCCAAAGGGAATATGACACCCAAGTTCAATGTTGCGTAAGCATCTCAATTCAGAAAGAGGGGGTTTGTATCCTTTCTCCTCATGCTGGGAAGACCTGGAAAAGGAATTCCTACCCGTCTCCCTGCCACTACACCTTCCTGGAGCTCCTTCCACAGGAGAAGTCTCTCCTCTGACTGGTCAGAGCCCAGGACATTCACTGGGCCGAGTTCACCCTGGGCAGCACCACTGGGCCTTGGGGTCAGAAGTCTGCCTCTGGTTTATCAGGTTTCCAAGGGCCAGTTAGGTCAGCCCATGCCTGCGTCCCAGGGGAGGCCCAGCCATGACCTCTCTGAGTTCCATCACCTCCCTCTGTAACTGGGTGGGTGAGCCGTCTACTCCTGTAAGCTCTAAATCATATGACTCTTCCCTCCTCCAAACCCACCAAGTTCCTGCACACCAAGCAGGAACAGAGAAATCCAATGCAAACCATGATATTCTCCTTCTCATCAATAATTGAGTTGATGGTGAGAAGATAGAAGTTTCTCCAGCTGGGGTGGGGGGACATTTTCCTACAGGTACCCTGGGGGGCAGGAGGTCACAAAGCCCCCAGGTGGTATCACATCTTCCTGAAGCATCAAATGGGAAAACCTAGAATTGGCCACCCAGAGCAGATAGGGTTTTTCTTAGTTTAAGCTGAGCTACTAGAAAGGCTGAGCTGTGCGTTCACAGCAGCCCTGCCCTGCAGAAATGCACTGATTAGCACATGACCATGGCATTTATCCATAGGGCAGAGCCCTATAAAACCTGCTGCAGCATCTCTATGGGTGCATTGAAGACTGTGCCCACCACCTCTGCCGGGGCTCCCATTGGAGCCCCATATGATAATTTCCTTTCCACTTAAGTGTCAGAAAAAACATGGCTTCCTTTGGGGAACTGGCCTATTTTCTCCTGGTAGATGATGAGAAGCACCCACTAACTGTGTTTTGCATTTTGCATTGACCACTAGGAAGCTCAGAATCAAATATGAGCTTCACTCTAGTAACCCCAGGAGCCTGGCTAGAGAGTTGGGGGTTCTGGGGGCAGGTAGGAAGAAGTGGCGGAGCAGAGGGGACAGGAGAGACACAATGAGGGCATCATGAGGCCACAGTTCCTAGTCAGTGCCACAAACTGGAGAGATGGCCAGCCCCAGACATGACAGACCACCATCTCCTGGGGCACAGTGACATCCAGGGGACAGCGACATCGCCTGCACCTTGCCAATAGCCTCCTAGTCCCCCACCCTCCAACTCTCCTCACAGCAGCCAGAATAATCTAATCTGTATTGGACTGAATCCTGATAACCTCAGGTCTAAAATGTTTCAGAGGCTTCTCCCGGCTCAGATGAAGAGTACGAAGAGGCAAGAAGGGTTCTTAGAACACAGCCAAGCCCATGATGACCAATGGATGCACAGTCACTACGACGAGGACTACAGTGGTGGTGAGAACCCGATGCAGTTGTGAGCTCTGACAAGAGACAAGTCAGTGCAGGCTGGAGCGGGTCAGCGAAGGCCGCCCAAGGCAGGCAGGCCTCCTGCTGGGCCTGGACAGAGTAGACTGAAAAACAGACTAAGAGTGTTGCATGCAGGAAAACCCTGCGCAGGAGGTTGGAGTGAGAGCAACAACACTTGGAAAGTATAACTGTAGTAGCTGCCACCTGCCTGCTCAGAGCCCAGCCCGGTGCTCCCTTGCTTGTACATGTGCACATGGACACATGTACACGCACACATGCACATACCAGCTCATGGTCTCAGACAGACAGAGGTGGAGCTCAGCCCATATGTGGCAGTGAGGGGTCAGGCCTGGCCACGGTCAGAGCCTCTCATAAGCAGGCAGAAGGACATGGGGGCGGTGAAGGATCGTGATGGGGATAAAAGGCTGAGGCTGGATTTTGGGTGGTGGGACACCACGAGGGGCTCTTATGTGGGGAAGGGCCTCCAGAAGAGAGATCCAATGGCAGCAGCAGGGATGGGGCAAGAGGCAGGAGGCCCTAGTGAAGGCTGCTTCAGGGTGAGCAGAACAGTCCAGGCCACGGACTCAGGGCTCTTTGGGGCACGCTGTTCCCAAACAAAGCCAAACCTCCTCATCCGCACATTCCAGCCCTCGGGGATTCAGGTCCCCTCCTGCTTCTCCAGCCCTGTGCCCCTGACTTCCTGTCACTCACCCTGCATTCCGCCCACCCGGACCAGCTTGCAGTTCCCTGCCAGCCCCGCATTTCTGCATAACTTCGCCCAGGCTGCTCCTTCTGCCTAGAAAGCCCTCTCCAGCCAACTCTACAACTCCACAGCACTGGATTCGGCCCATCCCTCAAGGCTCAGCACTAAAGACACCCCCTCCAGGAAGCCTTCCCCCTTTCTCAGCCTGAACACCCATCTCCTCACCCCCTCCTCTGGTGGGCTCTGACCCACTGTACGCAGGAACCTGAGCTCCCTGAAGAAAACATGTCCAACACCACGTCATTTCTCCCACAGTCCCAGCCCTTTTTCTGACGCAGAGAGGAAGGCATTCAAGGCATCCCCAATGAGCAAACTCACCATGGTCAAAAACATAAACCAGCCCCTTCCCAGGAGTGGGACACCCGCAAGGGCGGGCAGTGCTCGGCCCCAGACATACCAACCTGGACAAATGCCACCGTCCAGAGGGCAAGGCAGCATATGAGAGCAGGAGGCATTTCTGGTGGCTTTCTCTGTTAGACAAGGGACAGGCCTTCTCCCGATTTAACCCCCTGTGACCTTTGAACTTCCTGGGAGGTCAGCAGCATGTCCCCCTTCCCCAGCTGTCTTTCTGTCTCTGGCCCAATGGGAGGGAGGGCCCTGGGCCCGTTCCATTTTGTGCCCGTATTGATCTGTTGGCAGCAATGGGCTGGATAATTAGCCAGGAATTAGGGTTTCTATTACAGCCAGGAGGCTGCTCCAGCTGATTTATCACCTGAATAATTTACTGTGATTGAAAGGAAATTAAAATGAACTCCATTTGACAACTGTGAGCTTTTATGGGCTTTAGTGAAGGCTCAAAAGCCAGATTAATAGCTTGGTGTTGGTTAATAGTCTGCCGAGAGTAAATACGGCAGGCTGTGCTCGGTGGCAGCTTCCCTGCCGGGGCCGAAGGAGGGACCAGCTCCCACCAGGAGCACAGCGCCCACGACAGCATCAACTCAAGTTTCACTGACACAGATTTCCCTGTCTGAAACAGAAACACAAGCGTAAGCGTGCACATGCACACACACGCACGCCACCAGCAGTTGTTACTTTATTTTTTTTCTTTCCTACCCCAAGGTGATTTTTACTCACTTCACATGTAGAGAAAACAGAATTGCTTCTCATATAGGTATTTTGAAAAGGAAGTGTTTCTTTGCCTCAGGAGTGTGTCTACATTAACCCTTTCCACCCAGGACCAAGGGTTTACTAAGTTTCCCTGTAGAAGGAAGAAGCTTGGGCCTATCCACCCAGGGTAGATCTTGGCAGGAAGAGCAGCGAGGTGAGTGTGGGCCCTGAGCTCATGGAAGCAACTAGCAGGACCCCAACCTGGCCCTGAAGAAGGTTCTTCCCATTGGCGTTTGGGTGGGTGATGTAGGAGGATTTGAGCACCCAAGTGTCTGAAGGTTCCAGAGTAACAGGAGGACTCTGGCTACAAAAGGCTGGTTCTGAAAACCAGCCAGTCAGAACACTGGCTTCTGGAATCTTTCAGAGACACAAGGGCCCATGCAACTATCTTATGCAAGATGAAGACAAAAGATCCTGAGGTCAAATTCTAGCTCTGCGGCCTCCACAAATCCCAGAAGCCCCCTGGGCGTGACATTGGGTGAACAGTCTTAAAGGAATGCTCCAGTCTGTAAGGTGGGGCTCACAAATCCGGCCCAGTCTGCTTAGCAGGCATTTCCACTGAAGTCCAGAGAGGGAACGGATGTGAAAGGCACTTCAAAATTGCACAGTATCATGCGTCGGTGAGAAAGCCCACTGTGGTTTTCCTACTGCTGTCGTTGTTCTTGTTACCAAAATCACAGTTACTACTGCCTCATATATGGAACCTGAGTTCCAGGAAAAAAAGCAAATTGTCCAGCAGGGCAGAGCCAGGACTCAAGTCAAACTGCCCCGACTCCAAGGCCAACACATGTTCTTTTTCCCCCATCGGGCTGCTCGATGAAACTCACAGCAAGGCCCCCACCGAGGCCACTAGCCCTTGAAGTCACGGATCTGCTCGCAGTGGAAGAGGGGCCAGCGTCAGCGGCCAGAGCTCCAGGCCCCCTTCCTGTCTCCACCCTCGCGTCCTCTCTGGGGCTCAAAGCAAGCATGACGGGGCTCAAGGAACCTGTACCCTTGACGTGCCTGTCTTCCTGGCCTGCGGCTCCTTGCTCAGACCGTCATTTGTCCAAAGTGATTGGGAAGCGGGAGCGAGGGTATGTCATTCATAGTCCAGTGCCTGTGTGCGTGCCCAGCGGCCCCGCAGCCTCACCTGCCATCTCTCCTCATTATCGCACATCACGGGAGGTGAAGGAGATTAACCAGAAAGCCCTGAGTCAGTCATTATCCCACCACAGGGTTTGCCTGCAGGCCCCGCCTCAGCCCGCACAGTCGGAGACAGGCCCGTGGCCGTGTCCGCCTCACTCTGAAGGACACCGCGCAGCGAGACCGCTAGAAACAGGGCCCTCACCAACTTCATAATTCAGGTCTCCTCTCCTTCAGGCCCCATCTTTACATGGGCCCGTCAACCAGTCTCCCAATGCCACATCCTCCGTCACATCGCCCTGGATGCTCCCAGCTGAGGCAACATCTCCATTCTTCAGGGCTGCAGGACCTTCGCCCTGGCCTCGCAGAATCCGAGTCCACATCACACTGCCCCTGGGAGCTGGGGCCTGATCCATCTCTCCCTCCCCGGGGTGCCTGGCACTGTGCCAGCCTCCCAGCGAGCTTGCAAAACACAGGTCGCATAAATGAGCGTGTGGGCATCTGAGCAAGTGACTGGATGGACACACGGACGGACTCCTCCCGATTATGAAGCCCTGCAGTCTCCGCCCGGTCTTTCTGAGCACTCTAAACTAAATGAACTATGATTCAGGCTCTGTGGGCTCTGAGGATCATGGGAAACACGGAGGGAAAGACAGTCACTGAGAATAGCAACCGTCAGCACTAAGGAAATAAGGGCTTACTGGAAATACCAGCATCTCTGTGCCCGGGCCCCTGCTCTTCACCCCTCGCTCAATGGGCGACCTCCCACACACCCTGTCCCCGCTCTGGGCCTCTTAAAGGTGGAGGGGGAAGGCTCGCCTCTGTCGTCCCCACCAGTGCTAAAATTATGTGATCGTGTCAATGCTTGGGAGATAAATTTTCTCCCAGCTTCTGGAGGGAAAGGTAGACCTCACTTAAGGAGGTTTTCCCGACTAAATTCCTTCTCTTCTCCTGCTCTGTCAGGTGAAATGTGGTCTTGGCCATCTCTCAGAAGAGCTCTGAAGCAGTGGGAAAGGCTGTTTGTGATGGAAAGAGACTCTTTTCCCTAAAACCCAGCAGCAGCCTGAATGTGGGCTCAGGCCTGTCCGGCCCATTCAGCTACCTCATTCTTGGAGGAGACTTCACTCCACCTGTGGGAGAAAGACCAAATCCTGACCACAGTCTACACGACCAGACCTGTCTCTCAACGTCCCCTCCCACCCCTCTCGGCAGCCATTCCCCGAAGCACGGCCAGGGACTCTCTCTGTTCCTCACTCCTGCTGCTCTCCCTCTTGCCTCAGGGCCTTTGCACGTGCTCTTCCTTCTGCCAGGCACATTTACCCACTCCCGTGTCCCTTCTCCTGATTCAGCCCAACCCCTTTGGGCTCAGCAGAAATGCATTTCCCCTTCAAGCCGGCTCTGTCTTTGTTCTGTGTTTTTAGAGAGCCACAGGCATTCCCTCCTCAGGGCCTAGCACATCTGTAATCCATACCCTGTGAGTCATTCTTCTTTATCGTGATGCTTCCACACCTCTGCAGGCTCCCTGAGGGCAGGCTCAAGCCTGCCTCATTCTCAAACACACCTCTGGCATCTGCTCTGTGATGTGTACTAGTAGACATTCATCCGTGTTTGTCAAGTGAATACACAACCTGCTGTGTGGCCTTGGGCAAGTCTCTTTATTTTTCTGGGCCTTGGTTTCCCCATCTGAGAACAAAGTGGATCGGTGCTCTGGGACAGCTCTCGTGGGAAATGAGGAGAAGTAGCCAGACCACCACAGGATGGTAGCCCAGAGGCCTTATACACTGCTCCCCATTCAAGGTCCCCACAAGCAACTTTCCTCTCCACAAGAGCTTGTGTACACAGCCTACGTGGTTTGGAATTGCTTTCCAGAAAATGTCAGAAGCATCATCTACTCAGCATGCAGAAGAAGCTCGGCATGGCCAGTCCTCACTACCAGCACCAGATATCAAAGCTCTGGGGAAGTCATTGCTCATAGGTCTCCCAGACCGATGGGAGCTCTCAGCAGGCAGAAACCGTGTCTGAGGTGCTCGTGCCAGCAAGGAAACCAGCCCAGGGCCTAGCACAGACTAAGCATCAGGAACTTCTGCCTGGGTTGAATCTGGACCTCACCCAGGCCCCAGGAGCCTCTCACTATGCAGACCCTTTCTGTCCTATCTCTGTGACCACGGGCAGTGACTGCTTCTGTCTGCAGGGCAGTGCAGGGGGCTGCTCAGCAAGGGGTCCTCCTGCTCTCTCCCCTTTCTTGCCAATGACTCAGCTGGCCATCTGTCCAGTGAGGCACTTCTTCATTTCCAAACCTTTGGACCTGGTCTCCAGAAGCAGGACCAGGCAGCCTGACCAGAGGGCTGATGGTGGGGTGCATACCAGTTCCATCATAACATGGCTCATGGCTGTAGGGCACTTACATATTTCCACCTTCACCCTGACAGGATAATGACCCAAGACCACCTCCAGTGGCCCAGAAGACCATCACACCCCCCGTGCAAAGAGCCCCAGGAAGGGCCACCAGGCAAGACAGTGCGGAGCAGCCAGACAAGTCGCATCCCCTCCTGGCCAGCAGGAGAAACAGAGGCACTGGGCAGGAAGTCTCTGGAATGCCCAACAAGTCCTCCTGACCTCGTGGGATGCGGTGACCAGCCAGGTTCGGCCAAGAACTAGGAGAAACCGCCTCTGAGTAGAACTGGGCGCTCTCACCCACACCCGGCCAGGCGCCTTTGGGAGGACCCCTGGGCCTGCGTTCGGGTGGGGCTGTGGCGGGCAGCGCGTCACGGAGCGTACCTGCTCGGGCTTGATGGGCTCCGTGGTGGTAAAGATGTCCGAGTAGTGCTGCCTCTCAAACACGCGGTCCAGCACCTCCAGCTGCTGCTGCGTGAACAGGTCTCCCCGCATCTGCTTCCGGAGGAAATCTCTGCCCGGCAGGGAGTGGCCGTTCGGCACCGGGGACTCCTGAATACCTTGGATGAGCATGAGAGAGGAAGGGTGAGTGGGGCTTACACGAGTTGCTGAAGAAAAGCATGTCAGACCCTGAGACTGGGAAGAGGGCCTGAGAGACCCATGAGCCCAGAAACAGGCGGGGGGGCCTGGCTAAGGTCGCCCTGCTGGTTCGCGCAGAGCCGGCCTCCCTCAGCCACACACCAGGCATGGTGTGCACCCTGTTCACATACATCACCTCGTCTGACCCTCACAGTGACCCCACTGAAGATGCCACTATGTTCCCACTTTTCAGATGAGAAAATTGAGGTCTGGAGAGATCAAATGATTTGCCTGAGCACTGGAGCTAAAGTTGGCCCAGAGGCTTGATGAGCAGGTGCCCCTGCCTCTTTTGTACTGACAGTGCCCTGGGCAGTGCAGCTTTGTCCCAGAGTCCATGCCCTCACCCGGGACGTGTGCTGCCACATCACGTGACCGGCCAATGCAACGCTATCAGAAAGGCTGCAGGGAAACACACTCTCGCACAATTCTGATGGGAGCCTATCAGTCCCACCCCCATGGCAGACAGGTTGACAAAGCCTGTCAGGGTCACCAGTGCACACTCCCTTCGACAGAGCACCCGCACCTCTGGGAACCGCTTCACAGCTGGGCTCACACACGTGGGAGGGGACACATGTTCAGATCCCGGAAGCAAAAGACTGGAAACCGCCCGAGTCTGCACCGCAGGGGCCGCACGGATAAGCCACAGCGTGCCCACACCGCGCCCACGCCGCACCTGCACCACGCCCACACTGCGCACTGCTGTGCGGCTGCCAGGGGAAAGGAGATGCGCTCTGTGAATCGGTGTGGACAGAACTTCAAGACACATTATTATGTGAAAACTAAGTAAGCCAGGCACAGCACAGCGCATGTACTTACAACCTTTTGTATAAAAAAGGAAGAAAAGAATGCATTTCATATAATGCATAAAATATAAATATATTCACATATTATATATCCATTAACATGATATAATTATATAATGTACACTAACATATGCATATATTATATGTGATATATGTATTATGTGATGCACATACATATTAAAATGTATTTTACATAAAATGCATATATGTGTACACCCACACAAGAACTCTGGAAGGAAACAGGAGAAACATTTAGATAATTCGGGCATACGGGAACTAAGTGGAAGTAAACAGAGGGGAGGAGGGCTTTTCATAGTATGCCTGTTTTATTTTGTTTTGTTAACGAACTTTAAATGTATTGCCTTTTGGAAAGTGTAAAGTACCAAGAAAGTACAGGCTTAAACTCTCCATGTGTTCCTTCCTGTTAGCTCTTCACACGGTAATAGTCTCTGGTGATGAGCTCACATGCCAACGAAAATATTATAAATCACCAATAAAAAAAGCAAATGGGATGGAACATCTTTTGTAAGCCTGGGGCTTGAACTGTTCACAATGAAAGAAAACAAGGCGCCCAAAAGTTTCCGGGTGGAAATGACCACCATTCCCCTGGGCTCTCTGGGACCACGCTGCTCGCAGGCTGACCAGAGACCCGGCTGGAACCCAGGCCCCGAGACGCTGCCTCTGTCTTTGCCACCAGGAAGCAAGCGCTGGGTTCCAGAACGAGCACGTGTCGGATCTCCCCCTGACAGGACCCCTCCTCACACAAGGCTTTCCCTGCCCCCCACCCTACCCCCCGCCTGCACGCTGCTGATCTGGGCTTCATCTGTCATGTTAAACCCCAGCCATGTAAGGACAGGGGCCAAACCAAGGAGCCGAAGCAGGGGGATATTGTGTCACTGAGATGCTGCCAAAAGTTGGTGCCTCCCCAACTGTCCTCCCCGGGGGCAACTGTAATGCAGACCCTGACAGCTAAACAAAGACACCAGCTTTGGGGCTCACCCGAAAGTTGGCTGTCACATGGGAGTCCCTGTCACGTGATAGCTCAGAGCACCCCAGCATCTTCTACAAAGACAGCCTTCAGAGGTGGTTCATGAGCACCCCGAGAAAACGGACCCCAGGTGAATTTTGACCACAGAGGACACCAGAGCCTGGATGCCTGCCCTGTCCACAGGACATCAGCCTCATCAGCACCATGACGCCCCTTCCTCCATAATGGCTCATCCCCATGGGCACCAAGACTAGCAGGCTGTGGGAGCTCACAGCCCAGTCTGTGACTGCCCAGCGTGTTCTCTCATTAGTTGGCACCCACCAAATAACCCTCACACACACACACATGCACACACACACTCACTCAGAAGGGGAGAAGGCTCGGCTTGCTCCTCCTCAGCTGTTACTCTGGCCAGCCATCCTGGCCGCAGCCACTCCTGCCAAACCTTGATCTTGGCCTCAGTCCAACGGTGGACCATCGGTGTTGCCAGGCCAAGGTGTTGCTATCAAGTTTCTCCACATCAGAGAGACCACACCCACTCTTAAGAGACTTCTCTCTGTCCACCAGCTTCACTTACACTCCCTACACCCCATTCCCTATCCTGCCAGCCAGGCCTGAAAGTCCGAATGAAGACTCCTTCCTTTTCTCCAGCTCCTGAAAACTCCCACCAGGGCCTTACCTGCTCACCTCTTCTCTCCCACTGGGGATCCCCCATCAGACATGCCCCAACTCCGTCCTTCCAGGAGGCCCCTCCCTGCCCACCAGGCCATCCTCTCATAACGTCCTCAGGCTCGATCCGCCTCCCACAGTGCTTACAGGCTGGAGGAAAGGCAGAGCTTTGCCTCCACAGAGGAAGCTCAGAAAGGGTGGCTCAGCTGCGTACAAGGTCACTGTCTGGTCACTGAGTAGAGCCCGACACAGAGTAAAGACTCAGAGCACAGGCCAACTCAAGTGCATGCACTGAGGGTCCTGGAGGCCCATCCCCGCCAAGGTCACTGCACATACTCCAAGCAGAGGCAGCCTCATTGGGACTTGAACCCAGTCTTCCAGGAAGACTTGCGGCATCCTGCTCTGGCTCTCTGACAGCTGTCCTGGCCCCCATGGCTGGGAGGGTGTCTAGGCTGTCCTGCTGACCCAGACACTCCCAGTGGAGGGCCGTGGGTGGGAAGAGCATTCATCCTATTTCTGGGCATTCACCCTGACCATGACGGCTCTTGCTGCTCCGCCCCGGCGGGCACCTCTACTTGCTTTCTCCTCTCAGGAGGTGCATGAAACCTGTCCTGTCCCTTTGCTCAGATGCCTGAGGTCTGTCATTTCCTTCGGAAAGCTTCAGACGCTCCTAAACATATAATCACTTATTCATTCATTTAACAAATATTGACACAGTGTTTTTACTCTGTGCCAGGAAATACTAAAGACAAAAACAGAGGAGACAATGATGACCGAGGCCCCTCCTTCCAACCTACTAAGGGCGCCGACTCCAGTCAAGTGCTCACGCCAACCTGGGACTACGAACTGTGATTACTGCCAAGCAGAAAAGGTGTCTAGACGTGTTTACCTCTAGCTGTTTCTAACGGGGAGGAGTCAGGGAGGGCACGCTTGGACTGAAAGTGGAGGAGGAGGGTTGCAGGGCACAGGGGGTAGGGGTGGAGAGAGTGTGCCAGACAGCAGAGACCGCCTGCACACAGGCCCAGAGATGAGAGGAGATGAAAGGAACAAAGGGGGTGACGGGCACAGACCCCGGGAGACTCTGGAGAGGCAGGCGGGGGTAACAGCGGGGAGCCACCGGAGGGGGCTGGGAGAAACGACTGGCCTTCACACTTCTCATTCCCAGGCCTGAATTGCTAGTTCCTTCAGATACGGCCACCTTTTCTAATCCCTGCTCCCAAGCCTCCTCTTTTAGGAAAGAGCAGGAGCTGGCGACATGAATTCTGCACGTGTGGGCATTTGAAGGTGATGCCCGGAGCCAGCCCATCAGCCACAGGTGACCCGCTGTGCCTGCGTGAAAGGCGCAGCATTCCTCATTGACACACGGTGTTGCCAGGACAGACACGGCCCGCAGCACGCACATCGCCTCCTCCGGGCGCCCTTCTTCGTGTGTGCCCCAGCCGCTTTCCCCTCTAACCACTTTCTCCCGGGACCCTTCGCTTTCAGTCTGCATTATCAGCTATCACGGGGGAGGAGGGGCCGCAGTTAATTCATCTGTGTCTCCTACACAGGGAGCATTTCTGGAATACATGAACAAATCAGTAATACCTGTGACAACCACCTTCACTCCGCAGGTCTGGTCTGCCAACGTCAGGACCCCTCTGTCTGACTTCATGCACTCCTTCCTCCTTTCCTCAGCCAGCCTGAGTGAGCAGGCGCTGTGCTAACACCAGGCCTACAGAGGTGGGCAAACACTGGCCCAGCCCTGGTCCCCATGGAGGTATGTCCAGTAGAAGCGGCAAATGTTCATTGGAAAACAATCAGGCCAGTAAAGGTAGAAGTGTCAGCCAATAAAGGCTCATGGTTCCCAGGCCAGGGATGTAGCTGATCTGTTTCTAGGTGCCGCACATAGTAGGTACACAAGCAAACAGATTATAGGCTCATAGAGGACTACGAAAATGAATACCAGAAAATCAGCCACAGCACAAAGGCCGATCAGAACCTCTAGGCCTCCAAGTGGAAGCTTCCACAGTGTTTTCTCATCTGCGCCGCAGAGACGCCGTCTGACTTCACTGGGGAACGGGGTCTGGGGAGCAGACTACAGAGACTCCCGGGCCCGTTTCATTCCAGGGAGAAAAATCTGAGCTCACAGTGTGAATGGTATGCTTAAATACATGGACAGACACAGGCAAAAGTACAAAGGTATACTGGGGGCATGGTATCTTTAAATCTTTTTTTTTTCTACTCCAAATCAAATAATATGTAATAGACCCAGTGCTGGGCTTAGCCAACCATGGCTGTCAGAATTAACATTCTGGAAGCTAGCTCCAGGGGAGCAAGGGGCAGGAAGCCCCGTCTCAGGGAGCAAAGAAATGCTGGCTTTAAATTTCAGGTTAAACCAATGTTATTCACAACCCGGCTTTGAAGCTAAAAGCTTTACACAATCGGGTCTGGCCACGCAAAGAGGGAGGAAGCAAAATAGCCTCAGATTCCCATCTGTCAAGAGAAAGCTGTCTCTTGTGTGTCTTAAAAGATCATAAACCCATTGCACTTTCTTCAGAGCACGGCAGAATCAGGGGTTTTGCATTTTTCTTGGAGGGTTCTGGTTTGTTTCTTTAAAAATCATCATGTACTTTATGTCCGCAGATGCTCGCTGGGAGGAAAATAATACAAACAAACAGGAATCTCCATAATCCCCTCTGGCATCATGGTCTTCAGGACTCGACCCCTGCCAGAGGTGCGGGTCCCCAGAAAAGAAGTTTGGAGCCCCTGGGTGGGCCCCCACCGCTCTTGGAGTTCCATTTCTCCACAAAGCCCTGCTGAAGCCTGAACCCTCACGAGCCTCCTTCATCCTCACAGTTAGTTGCTCTTTAGCATGGCAGGGCAGTGGCAGGGCCCAGTGGGAAAAGGGCTGGGAGCCAGCAGACCTGGGTTCTAGCCCCAGCTCTGCCCTTACTTGCTGTGTGAGCCCAAGCAAGTTCCTCTCCCTCTCTGGGCCTCAGGGTCCCCATCAATAAACTAAGGAAGCCAAATCAGTCATTTCTAACTCTTTTCTCCTCCAAAATCTGCCTAGATTTAATACTGTCTACCAAACAGTATTAAATAGGCATTAACTCATTTTCCCATTTCAGTTGTTTGTGCAGTCTTTTTAGGGGACCCCCTCCCAATATTTATTCCACCCTTACATGACTGCCCAAGCCTGCCTTTGCCTACACTTGGTTTAGGATGGGCATGTGAAGAGAGGGGGGCTGCTGGGGGGCTTCTGGGAGGAAGTCAGAGACAGGGAGAAATCTGTTTTCTTCCTGGGATGCATTTACCCTTAGTCTTTTTGAAATGGTGGAAATAACTCCAAGATCCCACCATTTTTTATGCACTACAATGTCCCCAGTGCCCTTACCCCAGGGTCCAAGGTCCTCTCCAGACCTGGCCTGCAGGGTCCCACAGAAGCTGCCATCCCACCTGTTTGCTGCTTCTTCCCCCAGGACTCTGGCACCCACCAGGCCCCCAGACCTACCTTCCGGACTGAAAACAAGGCGACAGAGCCGGGTCTTGGCAGGCCAGCTGCCACAGCAGTCTAGAGCTAGTGTGGCTGGAAAGATTGAAGCTGTCCCAGCATGACCTGGGACACTTCTAGCTTTGGTCAAGTGAGGCAGGGAGCTTGGGGCTCATCTCCTCAGGTGGCAGCAGTGGCTTAAAATCAGCCTATAAAGCAGGGACCCACCAAATACAGACCAGTAACACTTGCAGCTTTAAAAAATTGTTTTAGAGGCAACAGAAACTTGCCAAGGGCAACAGCGACTCTAGAACTCCTCCATAGGAGGGACTAGGCATGCCCATGGGTTATAAAAGGAAGGTCATGGGGCATTTGTTCTGGGGCTATGTTAGCAAAATGCCCTGCATACAACCAAGAGAGCATCCTCTGTGTCTAGCAAAGAATGGAGGGGTCCTGCCACAGATGATGGGGACGCAGGCTTCTCCAAGCGCCCCTGACTTCACCCTGGATGCAGCACCACGCAGGGCCAGGCATTGAGCCAAGTTACTTTTGCATCATTACCTGTCACTGATCCTCAGAACAGCTGTGTGAGATGTGTTCTTGTCCCATTTTACAGATAAGAAAACTGAGGCTCAGAGCAGTAACTGAGCAGCAGCTGGGACTCGTCCCTGGCTAGGTCCCTTGCCTGAAGATCCAGTGCTCTCTCCACTTCCCTTTACTTTCAGGGCAACTGCTAAGACCAAAGCCCCATGTTTCCTCATCTGTAAGTGGGGAACAATGGTGTGTGGGACAATCCCTGGCACTTTTGTAAGGATTCAATGAGACAGTCCCTGGGAGGTACCTAGCAGAGTACCTGGCACAAAGGTAGTATCTGAACAATGTTAGCTGTGGCCGTCATCATTTTCACCAGGAAAACCCTTCCAAGGCCTCCCCAGGGCACAGCCCAAGCCGTCCGGGCCTCCATGATCTGCCCTTCCAATCAGTGTCTCCCCTGCAGTCACCCCACAACGCCATCCCAGCAGGCTCTTCTTCCTTCCTCCAGTGTCCCTTCATACCGCTCACTGAGGCCACCATTCATCCCATTCCCTCTGCTGGCTCCCCCTTCACCTCTACCCATCAAGGCTCAGCCCAAACCCTACCTCCTCTCTGAGGCTGCCTCGAAGTCAAGGCTGAATTAACTTTCTCCTGGGCTTCCTCAGCCAGCTACACGGGCCACAATGGCCTGCGTTTCACTCCTCACGACCCATCCTGTGAGGGTGGTCCTCGCAGAATCCCCATTTCGTAGCCGAGGAAACAGGCAGAGATAATAAGTAACTTGTCCAAGGTCACCGCAAATACATGGCAGAGCACCTGCACCCCTCTTAACATGTTGTGGGGTAACGCTGAATGCTGTGATAGACGGCACACTGGGGAAGCCTGGGCACCCCAAACTCAGACAGGCCCAGGTTCAAATCCTCACTCTGTCTCTTACAAATTTACGATATTTGAGAAATTTCCCTAACCTCTCTAATCCTCAATTTTTTCATGTATAAAATGGAATAATAATGATATCTGCAGTTGATGAAAGAATTGAATGAAGATCATGTAAAATGCTTAGTATATAGTAACTAGCATATAGTAAGTGCTCAATAAACGTGAGTTATTTCAAGCAGTTTTATTTTTTCCTTCCCGACTAACATTATGAGCTCTCTGAGGACAGAGCCCTGGTTTGTCTCACCTCAAGCATGGGAGATGCTAATCAAGGTTTGTTGACTGAATGAGTGACTTCGAGGGGTTGCAGGCCTGAATGGTTCGGGGGAACTCAGCAGTAGGATGGACTCCCGCATCATCAGAGAACTCGGTAGAAATTCTTGAGAGTAACCTCCATTGCATCAGGGATCCCAGAGGAGCAAACAACTAAAGATTTACATTCTACCTTTTTCTAAGAAAGAGTTGAGGAAATTCATAAAATTTAAACAAGAGGATGAGAAACTTCCAAAACTCAGTTGAGCTCAAACTTCCTGGCAAACACACACCAAAAGGAAAACACAGCAAATCCTCTATCGCTCAGAGTCCAACGAGGACAACCAAACACCACTAATTCTTCTACTTAAAATCATTCACAGGGCCTCTGTTCCCTGCACGGTGGTGGCGTGCGGAGGCTCAGGTGACCCGGAGATGACTAACAACAGGGTGGGGGAACCTGCAGGAGGGACCGTCGGAGCCCGACCTGAGATAACGGGAGGGGACAATGTGCTGAGATAAGAGGATAGGGTACCAGACACAGACGACAAGTCCGGTGGCAAAATTTCCAGAGCGTCTCCTGTGAGCCAGGTCCTGTGCAGGGAGCCAGGGTGGTGGGACTAGACATGTCCTGTGGCAGCCCAGAATCCATCGGTGTCCCGGGTGATTTTATAAATCCCATCCTAAACTGGGACCGCAGGCTGAGAAAAATCAAAGTGGCATGGAGGAAAATTCCATTGGAACTACCATTATTCAGCCATTAGTTTCACTCAATCTTTCGTCTTGGAGCAGGAAAACACGCAATTGTACAATTGCCAACTCTGCTCAGGTTCGACCAGAGTGAATCTGATTGTGTCGTGTGTTACCCAATGAGTCGTGGGCTGCCAGGGAGAGAAAGGCTCCAGGGGACTTACGATGCACACTCAGGGATGCAAAGGGATTTGTCTGGGGCCGGAAGGCAGGTCTGAGGTGAGGTGGGTGTAGGAAAACACCAGGCCCCTGATTCCTGTTCCAAGCCTCCTGGGCCAGTTCATTCCTGAGCATCATGCACCAAATGGGTGTCTGGCCCTGCGCTTGGTGCCTGAGCTACAGAGGGCCTCAGTTCTAGCATCTGCCCTCAAGTGGAGGGCAATTCCAGCATAGAAAAAAAGTAAGCGCTGGGAGCCTAAGAAACAGAGCCAGCCCCTGGACCCAAACAGTAGCAGCCGACCCTAATCTGCGCTTCCTCTGTGCCAGACACTATTGCAAGCACCTGATCTATTTAATCCTCACAGCAACCCAATGATGTCAAGTCTGTTGTTACCCCTTCTTATTTTGCAGATGACAAAATTCAGGCACAGAGAGGTTAAGTGACTTGCCAAAGTTCACATTGCTGAGAGATGGAGAAGCTGGAATCCAAACCCAAGCAGTCTGGCTCCAGAGTCTGTCCCTAACCCTGTGCTAAACCACTCACTAGATCCAGACGTCGGGCAGGGTGAGTCGGACAGGCACCCTGGAAAAGATGAAACTCCAGTCTTAGGGCAGAGTAAGATGGAGCTAGCTAAAGAAAGGGGTGGAGAAGAGGAAGTGCATTTCAACCAGAGGGAACAGCATATGCTAAGACCTAGAAGCACACAAAAGCATGGTACATGAGACAGGGTCATAAGGTGCTTATCCTTCAGTAGGATTAGAATGCAAGACTTGGGGTAGTGACGTGTGCAAGGCTCTCTCCTCTCTGTCCAACTGCTCAGCATCATTATCCATTATCCAGAGCCTGATATATTCTCCGATGTGCAAACAGTGCAAGTGTGTTATTGAAGCTCTTACGGTGCTGGTATGAAGAGATGGGATTTTTTATACTTCAAGGAATCGAGATGACCTCAGAGAACAGGCAGGCAGGAAGGAATACCTTGTGCATGGCCACAGGACAAGTCTGTTCTCTCTAATCCGCACTGTCCAAGTTCATTACCTCATACAGTAGTACCTAATTACTCCACCTTCCAGGGAGAGAGAGGAGCACTCATTAGGAAGGATGTTAACCACCATAGTGAATATATTCCAAAGCAAATGAAATATTACTAGGAGCAAAAGGGTGATTTGTTTCCGTGAACTGTGATTTTAAATGAGATCAAGGAATGCTAAAGGCTTTTTTTTTAATTACACCTGGAAGGACTTTGCGAGCACGTGCCCCTGTTTCAGCTTTCCCGCGGTATGTCGCCGCTCCCCGCTGTGCAGAAATAAATAAATAAATGGGCTTAAAAATCATATTTACTCTGATATCTTTGCATTACCCCCATTTGAGTTTTTAAATTACTCTTTATTTTTTTCCCAAGGACAATATAACCAAAAAAAAAGGTTTATATTTTGAAGTGTATCTATCTGATCATCACACAAATGTTTTCAGGAGAAACCACTATCTTTCTCCAAGATGGGTATGGGTTTTGTCATAGATCAAAGTGAGTGGGAGGAAAAAAAGATAAATCATCAGAGATCCAAAAATACTTTTCATTTGGAGAAGATATCAGGCCATTTCGATGGGGCTGATGGAGTCCCTGTTCTGTCTCCATTACCCTAGGCAGGCAGCCCCAGCCAGGAGCCGGCCGCCGAGATTATATTCCCCATAAGATGGTCCCCAATATATATATATATATATGATCTTCAACCTCTATTGATTGACCAATTTCACAAGCAAAGACTGGTGAAATGAAGCTGAAATGAACATCATGCTTTAACTCATTGAACCTATCAGGCCTGAGTTAATCTCACTGTCCACTGTCTCTGATAGAATTCAATTGATCAATCATGTTTCGGTGATAGTACCATTTCACTGGCTTATTGCTTCTTCATTTCAGAGCTTGACCTGTTAGATATACTCAGACCGGCTCGACTCCTCTTGGATACACAGAGATCAGCCTCTGCCTGCCAACGTGTGTCGTCCCCTGTCCCAGCTGAAAAGAACTGGAGAGGCTTTTGTGTGTGTCTGCGGTGTGTTTTTCACCAAACACACACACACACACACACACACACACACACACATATGTCAATGGTGGATTTGTGATGGCGTGGAATGGAGCCAGCACAAACTAACAGGGCCCTTCATGCTGTATAGAGGCCCCATCCCTCCCTCTTACACAGTTCGGTTGCCTTGTCTGGGCCCTGCACTCCTCGGGGGCAGGTTCTTGTATAGTACTGGCAAGCACGTGTGCTGAGACAGGGTAAGGCGTATGGGAAAATGGCAACAACAACAATAATAACAGTCACGGCTACCACTCCTCAAGCACATATTCACGCCGAGCTTTCACACTCATCAGCTAATCAGAGAGGGGAAGTGACTTGCCCAAGGTCACACAGCAGAATGATCGGGCCAGGTGAGACTGAGGGCCCTGGTGTCTCAGCTTCTGAGTGCCTCTGACTCTGCTGAGGCTGACCTCCAGGTAGTGTTGGGATTTTAGAGCCATTCGGGGCACACTGTTCTCACTACTGGATGAAGAAAACATCCTCAAAATTCAATTCAGAGAATTTCAGAGCTAACGATGGATTCTAAGACTGCCTGCAGGGTCTTGTTCAGCTTAAAAACTGAGGCCCAGAGGACAGTGATAAATTGTCCAAAGTCACCAAGACACTCTCAGCAGTCCAACTGGGACTCAAACCTGTACCCCAGGCCCAGGGCTTTTTGCGCTTTCTCTCAACACCACCCCTAATTTATGCCAAGCCACTGAGCTCCTATCAACAGAGAGAACTTCATTCTCCACTGTCAACATGGGCCAATGTGTTGTTATGGTTCCTTTGTGGCATTTAATTTAATTTTCCCAACTGCAAGCCAAGACTCTGCGCTTTGGGAAATCAGGGGATGAGCTCAGCCCGGCTGTCTGCCTGGGGGAGGTGGCTCTTGGAGCCACAAGGCTGAGCCCAGCATGTAGGTCTCTGGAGAAAGCCAGGACAACGGCAGTTTGCAAATAAGCCTTGCATCTGCTCAGAGCTGCCTGTCTGCAAACACACTAATGGACTTTCCTCTGCCCGCGGGGAACCAGGGAGAAGCCATAAATAAAGCAGGCGCCTCTGGGGGGAGCCATTGCGGAGGCCAGAGACGGCTGAGGTTAGGGGTTTTTTGAGGGTCCTGGGGGAGGACTTCTGGGCCTGCAACTACAGCCTGCTGTCTCCCCTCCCCACCAAATGACAACCCACCTTCCAGTTCCCTCAGTCCCCACATCCCAGGTCCCCTAGTTGGGTCCTTGTCTGGTCATATCAACACAGTTTTAATTCACTGCAGACACGAAAAGGATGTGGGGTGGAGGGGCTCATGTGGTCTGATCTGGCCACAGCATAGAGACCTCACTGGAAGAAGATGAGACGGAGGCCCTGGGGCCAGATGGAGGCTGTCACCCAGGAGAGAGCTAATGACGGGAACAGCTAACCAAGTTCAGGGTTAGAAGGGAAGGTCTGCTGGAGTTAGTGACTCACTAGCAGTAGGAGACAGAACTCACTTCCAAAGTTCACTGTTAGACATTCTGGGCTGCCCTCCACTGGCGCCCCATCCAAAATCCACAGTGAGCCTAGGCTTACGAGGCCCTACTGTATCTGGGTACCCTGCCCTGCAACCCCGCCTTCCTGAGCTCTCTCTTACTTACTCGGTTCCAGTCACACCGGCCTCCTCGCTGTCCCTCAGCCACACCAAACCCACCCCTGCCTCAGGCCTTTGCATGTGCTGTTCCTTCGGTCTGGAACATTTCTCCCCAGATACCTGTTTGGCTCACCCGTCCCTCCCTGGTCTCCCTCTGCTCAGATGCCATTTCATCATTATGCCCACCCTCCGTCAACCAGCATGTACCCTGCTTCTGGCCTCACTTCATTCTCTGCCTCCTTGCTGGGCTGTGTTGTCCTCCAGGGCACAGAACATGCTGTTTATTTTCCTTATTTACTCTCTCTTCCCTCATTAGCATGTCACTCATGACAGCAAATTTTTGTTTTTCTAGTTCATTGCTGTGTCCCCAGCACCTAGAACAATACCTGGCACATCGTGGGCACATGATAAAACTTGTGGTATGAATAGATAAAAGTGGACATTTCATTCAAAGTGCCAAAAAAAAAGGTACAAAAGAGGCAGCCACTCCTTGGGAAAGAGTGGCCACTCCCTCCCTGGAGGCGTCTCATGCTCTGCTTCTCTGCCTGGCCTGGGGCTTTGGAGCCCAAACTTCCTAAGGACAAACAAAGGGGGCCACCAGGCCTGCGCACCACTGAGTCTGCAGTGCCTGACATTGAGTCAGGAGACAGCAGATGAATGAGTGACTCCCCAGGGGAGAGACTCCTCTTTTGGAAGTATTTAAATGACAAACATGGCAGCTCGCAGAGTGCCAGCTCTGGCTCTGCCACTTGCCAGCTGTGTGGTCTTTACTCAGCTCAGCTCATCTGTGCAATGGGGTCAATAAATCCCACCAAACCTACAGCACTGGGTCAGAGCAAGCAAGCCAGAGGGCCCCAAATGAGACAGCACTGTCTGCAGAGCAAGCATCTCGTGTCAGGCAATGGGGACACGGAGTAAGGGCAGGAAAAGGGAAACCATTTGCTTAATTACAAAGGGGAAGATGGGTACAGAGAGGGGCACCTGGCTGAGCCATATTGCTTGGTGCAAGCATTCGTTCATCCTTTTCTGGCTCTCTGATCCCAAGCCCAGCCCTGCAAGAGAACCCAGTCTCAGCCCTCAGGGGTGCCTACTCTCTGTCAGAGAGACACGGCCTGGAGATGGAGTTATGATTCGAGCATGTGAAAGCACCCTAATGGAGGCCCAAAGAGCAGGCAATGGGGGCCCAGAGACAGAGGGAACCCATCTGGAGCTGGGAGTAAAAGGAGAGGGGTCAGGGAGGAGGGGGTCTTTGAGGCAGAATTTGGACTTGGGTGTAGCAGGAAGGACACAGAAGGTATCCTAGACAGGAGGGAGGGGGTGGGTGGGCTATACTCACTGACTGGGGCCCCTGGGAGCCAGCACCCATGGAGCAGGGTCAGATAGCTTTCACAGCCTCACATACAAATGAGGTCATGTTTCCCGGCCGCCTAGCACCAGGTCTCACACACAACGGGTTCACAGTATATGCAGACCTGGCTTTTTAACCTAGTCCCAGAACTTCCCAGAGGAAGGGACCCCAGAGAGAAACTCATTTGTTCCCATGGATCTCAACAAGGATGATCATATCAGAGATTTTAGAAATCGTAAGCTATTGTTATTGGAAAAGGGTCCTGGCCTGCTGTGGGTGCAGTTGGGGGTGCTACCCAGCCCCATCCCCAGAGCACAGCGAAGGACCACCCTACACCCCTCACACCCGGGGCGTGTCCGTCATGCATTCAGGTTGGGGGAAAACCCCTTTGCAAATATTCGAGCCATGAACCTAACTCTGTTTTACCTGTACACACAAACTCGGTGTTTTAATTTACCCTGAAGTTTCCAGGAGCACAACCATTACGTAAATTGGGGGAAGATTACGTTTTGCTTTGGTTGGAATTTTATCAAGACATGTTCACAATTTCAGAAAATCAGTTTGCGGACGGCAAGGCCACCAGAGGTATTAGTATTGCCAAAAAACACAGCTGTCCACATTTGTAGCTCCTGCATTCATGGTAATTCTCCACACAGTGCGAGCAACGGACTGTTTTATTATGTCTTCTGGTGTAGTCATGCCTGAGCATTTACATAATGAAATACATCATTTTATTATGATTTTACTTTTCTTTCCCCTTTTTGTTACAATTGGGGCTTTGTATTGACCTTTTAAATTATGTATGAGGGTAGGTTATATTTTCTCTAAATTTCACTTTCGGGTAGCAAATGAGGCAGTACAATGGGTTTGTTTTAAAGCGAAGACATTACGTCGACAGAATTAAAATCACTGTGTATGAGTTCCAAAGCCCCTTCAATTTGCCAGTGAGGACTACCCCATGTGCGAGACCGTCTTCCTAATCTGTGTTCCCGAAAAAGGGATATCGCCGGGGAGGGAGAGCTCCGCAGACCCATTTTGAGAGACAGGAAGATGGGTGCCAAGAATGACTCTAAAATAAATGGACTTCCTCAAGCCGTGAGGAGTGAGAGCTTGTCCCTGCAAGCCAGCACCCGGATTCCCCCCACCCCCACCCTTTGCAGAAACCTCTTTCCCAAAGGCAATAACCCAGCTAGGACTGAACCAGGAAGGGGCTCAGATGCTGCAGAAGCTTCTCTTTCTTGCATTTTTCAGCCATCTGTATCAAGGTAAAGAGCAAAAGGCGGGGAGAGAAGAGGCACCTTGAAAAATCAGTGCTCTGCTGCCCTGCAAACGTGCGGGATGAGCTTTGGAGGTGGGGAGCGAGAGGGGTGAGAGTAGGAGTGAGGCAGAAGAGCCGGGCAGGAGGCGGAAGGGGTCTCCACGCTGCCTGTGCCGCTAGCAGAGTGCAGACACACCTCTCTTTACCGCGCTTCACTCTCACTGGGATTTGCAGGTATTGCACTTTTTTTACAAATTGAAGATAAGACCCTCCCCCAGCCAAAAGACGATGACTTGTTGAAGGCTCAGATAATAGGTAGCATTTTTCATCAATAAAGTATTTTTAATTAAGCTACACAGTGTTTTTTAGATATAATGGTATTGCACACTTAACAGGCTACAGTATAATGTAAACATAACTTTTATATGCAGTAGGAAATCCCAAAATTCATGTGATGCGCTTTATTGCGATATTTACTTTGCGGTGGGTCTGGAACCAAACCTGCAATACACCTGACTCCTGCCTGTAGTTAAGTGCACAGGCTCTGAAACTAAACCGCTTGGTTTCAAATCCCAACCCTGTACCTCACTAGCTGTGTGACTTTTGACTGGTTATTTAATCTCTCATCTTTTCTATCGGCAAAAGGGAAATAGTGGTAATACCTACACTTCTTAAGGCTGCTGTGAGCACAGCACCTTTCATGTGGTGAGTGCTTCAGTTTCACTGCCAGCCTCATAAAGCTGGAAACAAGAGCACCCCACCCTACCACTGGCCATGCTGCAAAACCAGGGAGCACTGGGCTGGGAGCAGAGAGCCCAGGTCCTGGCTCCATCTCTCATGCCCAGCTCCTACTCAACTGGCCAGCACAGATCATCAATTCCAACTCTCCCATTTTACAGATGGGGGCACTGAGGCCCAGAGAGGAAAAGAAAATGGACAGAGCTCATACAGCAAACTGGTGTTTGATTCTCTAGACTCCTTCCACAAGCATCATGCTGCTTCTTAAACACTCTAAGCATCAGTTTATACATCTGTGAATGAAGGTGATTGTCACAGGGTGGTATCATGGATCACTGAATGCAATGACAGCAGGAAAAGCCCTCAGCAAGCCCTTATTAAGCCTTCATGAGCTCAAGAAATGTCGGCCATTCATCAGCACACAGTAGGTGCCTGACACATATTTATTACATGCATTGCATTATCATCTCTCAGCGGTGGGTAAGTTCCCCAAAGGCAGGGCCTGTTACATCAGAGTGAGTACCTGACATGGTTTGTTCTGTTTGTTGAGTGAATGAATGACAGCAAGTCTGAAAACAGAACTGAAAAATAAATAAATAAATAAAAGGAAAAGGAACTCTGTTGCCTGTAACCCCAGGAAAAGCGAGAGATTGCAAAAAAATAAAGAAGTCCACCCCCTTATCCACTCCTTCCACATCTGTGCCCTGTGTCAGGCCCCAGCGTGGGCGCAGAGGGAATCACTGGGACCGAGCAGAGGGGGCCCTGGCCCCTGAAACCTATGGTCTGATGAGGAAGGCAGAAGGCTTCCAGGCTCAGAAGCAGTCATGTGGCTGACGGCATTCTCTGTGGGAGCAAGGAGGGCTTCCTGTGGGAAGTGCCAAAAAACACGGGGACCCAGACAACGGATAGAGATGGAAGGAAGGTCATCTCTCCAGGGGACAGGGCACAGAGATGATGCCAAAACATATGAGAGGGTCTGAAATGCAGCCCTGAATTTGTCAAGCCGTGGCACACCAAGTAGGGATGCCTTTGTGCCCTTTTCTACTTATCTGCTGGTGCAAGAGACAAAAAGTTGATGCTTCCAGGCATCATTCAGCAAGGCCAGCCGCCCCCACCCCCTGCTCCCCCACAACTCCCCCCAGGCTTGGGGGCAGAGGGAAGAAGGGGCTGCAGAGACACCTAGGAGGGTTGGCCCGTCCAACAAGCAAGCAAGGAGTTTATGAATCCCATGCCGGTTCTGCACTGCAGTCCAAGGGGAGAGTGGAGCGCATCAAGTCACCCCAGCACCCCGGTCCAAGGCGGCCTGGCCGCGGGCCTCTCCCCAAAGGGCTCGGGCGCGCGTAGCGTCCCGCGGGCTCCTGCCCCTCCGTGGGCCGGCTCCCTGCCGCCCGCGCCCCTCTCCTCGGCGCGCATCATCTGCTCCGCTGCCCAGCTCCCGGCTGCCGCCGCCGCGCTCCCCGGGGCCCGGAAAGCTGGCATCCGTTGTTACCATAACAAACTCAATTGTTCTCAGCAGGGCCCCGGCAAATAAAGTCATTCATTACGGGGCTCTGCCGGCCGCCGAGGGCTGCGCGGCAATCAGCGGGCCGCTGGCTGCCCCCTCTCGGGCCGAGACGCGCCCGCGCCATTACCTGCCGGCGCTGCGGCCGCCACGCTGTGCCCCGCGGCCCAGCCGAGCCGCGCCGGCGGGGGGAGCGCCGGCCTGCGATTAGTTTTATCTCGGAACGTCAATTGACTTATACTGATTGGCTTCCTGCCGCCAAATGTCAATTAAATTGCAAATGCTTGGCGGAGGCCGGGCGGGAGGGCCGCCTCCCTCCCGAGGGCGCCGCGCGCGCTTGCTTCTTTTTGCTCCACGTTCTGACGCGGTCGAATTTATTTCTCCTTCCATATCACGCTCGAAAATCCTGCTGCCCTCCTGGAAGGCTTTTGCCCTCGCTTCCGGGGCAAGGGGGCACCCCCCGGAGAGCAGGGCCGAAGAGGAGGGTCTGGCCTCTTGGAGGGGCTTTATCAGCAAGGCGGCAGGCACAGTGGAAACCCTGAAAATTCCTCCAAGACCTTGGCACATGAGCCCTGGCGTGACCCTGAGCGAATCCCTCTCCTCTCTGCTCAGGCCTGGCTTTCTTTCCCGGCCCAGGGGCCTGAGGAGATGGCAGCCGGGGTCCTGGGTCTGGGTGTGTGGAAGGAACAAGCTCTGGCAGAATCACTAACATTCGCCTGGCCCCGACACGGTCCCCAGTCACTTATGGACGCGGTTCTATCTGCTCAACAACCCTCTGAAGCAGGTATCACTCTCCTTCCTTTTCAGGCAAGAGCATGGAAGCACAGGTTAGGAAAGTTGCGGGAGATCCCCTAGCCAAGAAATAGCTTGTTGGATTTCAGGCTGGGTGGCCAGACTTCAGAAGCCTGTGGCCTGATCTCTGTTCCCTGCCGTTCCAGGAAGAGGTAGAGTGAAGAAATAAGAAAGGGATGCCCTGGACCTGGGCACCTGCCACTGCCAAGAACTATGCCAGGTGTTTTACATTCGTAATTAAATTCTCACAGTGATTGTATGACCTCAGGTTTATAGTCCCCATTTTACGGATGAGAGAACTGACCCTTGGAGAAGTTAAGGAATTTGTCCAAGGTCACAGAGCAGGCACATGAAATGAACTACAAGGACTTTCTCATACCTCCATAGAGCTCTACAGTTTACAAAGCACTTTCTCACGCACTGCTCCTCACTGGGTTTGCGCAAGACTTTGAGGAAGACTCTCTGCCCTCTCTTTTGCTGCTAAGAAAACCGAGGCCCAGAAAATGTGCTGCCAGCATGGGAGAGCAACACTCCAACCCAGGGCCCTGTGGCTCCAAGTCCAGGGCTCCGAGCCCTACTTCAGAGAGGTGTGAGACAAGGATGACTCAGGCACAGGCTCTGCTCTTGCCTTCCCCTGCACCCCCATTCCGTGGGGAGCTGAGAGGGGATACAAGTCAAAACTGGAGTCAGGCTAGAATGCTTAGGGTCAGGGGAAGAGTGGGAAAGGGGGCTCCCAGAAAAGAAGGCGTTTGCTGGAAGGACCGACAGTATATCAAGTCCCCAAAGAGATCTTGTTGCATTTCCTCCACTGCTTTCCCTTTGCTGCTTCTGTCTCCTTAAGGCTACTCTTGGGAGAGAGGTATGCAGGTTCTTAACTGATAAAATGTGCTAGCATTTAAAAGATACAAACCTGACTGATCCTTCTTTTCAGAAAAGAGATGTTAGCAGAACAAAAGTACCATTCAAAAGTGCTGGATGGCATTTGTGTCTCAGACAGAAAGGAGATGAAGAGAGAGAAGATGGAGGAGGAGGGAGGGGGAACAGCAGGGAGCAGAGACGGGGGAGGCTCCGGAGCTGGCAGGGTTGTCTGGGCTCATGGCATCCAAGTCAAGGACCCAGAAGGCAGGGACCTGGCTGAGACGGCACAGCGAGACAGTGGCTGCACTGGGACCTGGAACCCAGGCCTCACCGCCCGTGCTGCCTCTGCAAGCCGCTCTCGTCTCGTCTACAACTGAAAATGATTAGCTTCTGAGACATGGAGCGAAAGCCTCTCCATTCTGGTGGGGACGTCTCTTTTTGTTCTGATCGTAGCCTGAATAATCCTACCATTAGACATAGCAATATAAATAAAATTATCATTAAAAAATAGAGAATGAGAAAACAAAGAAGGCCAGGAGTTTAGAAAGTTCTTAACAAGGTCGTCTTAGGGATTCAGGGGAAAAACTTCTCTCATCATAAAAATAATAGTAGCTGATATTTTTTAAACTTGCCATGTGCCAGTCCTAATCAAAATACTATAGGTCATGTTTTTTTTTAACTAAAAAAGCAAGAATTATTATCCCTTTTTAAAAGGTGAGAAAACTGAAGCTCAAAGTAGAAGCCATCGTCAAAGCTCGCACAGCTGGTAACTGGGAGGGCTGGACTCGAACTCAGGTCCACTGCCCTGCCTTGGTTTAAAGTCCACATGCGATCAGCCAGCTCTGCCTGAACCTGACCGACTACACGGTGCCACAGGGAAGTGTGCAGAGCAGTGTTGGGGTACCTGAGTAAGACAATGGGGTCTGAGCCAAGGTCCCTCTCAGCTCAGCCTGGCAAGGTGATGAGGGCCATGCAGAACTAGGGAACAAAAAGGTGGAATCGAAGAGCCATAATGGAGACAGGTGAGGACATTCCCACCGACGGCATCCCGTCATGATACTCTGCAAGAGGCAGACCAGGGTGGCAGGTAAGGCTACTCTGGAACCAACCCCCAGCCCCGGAGGCCAGTCCCAACACTGCCGATGAGAAGCTGTGCGACCTGGGCAATTTCCTTGATCTCTATGAAACGGAGATAATAAGAGTATTCACCTGGTGCAGCGGTGGTGAGTACTAAATGTGTTAATGATTTGAAATACGTAAACACTCAATAAGCGCTAGTCATTATGGTTGCCATCCTGTTCGAGGCCGTGGGCTGTATTCACCTGGAACACGTGCTCAGGTAAGGCAGGCAGGACAGGGCCGCAGGCCCCAGCCTGCATGTCTGTGCATGTGTGTGCATTTAGACCTTGGCAGAGCTCCCTCCCCCTCCAGAATGGTTGTCATGAGATCCTTTCTATGGGGCCAGACTCAGCGGGAGAACAGAGACGCTGAGGTCAGGCAGGAGTGGGAGAACGCTTGAGGTGCAGGACGGTCTGGTGAAGCCAGGCACACGGGAGATGGGAACCATTAGGAGGCCACAGTAACAACCCAAACGAGAGGAGAAAATGACTGGACCAAGGCTGCTGCAGTGGGGACAGAGAAAAATGAGCAGATTCCAAAGATATTTAGGGCAGAGATGCAGTGAGCCTAAGCAAACACCTGCCATAAAGCCTTTTGTCATGGTCACACGCAGAGGCACAAACTTTCTGAACTGTGACAATGGCAGAATGGCTGCTCCTGGAGAACTTAAATGCCAGGGGAAATAATAAATAGCAACCCCTCCCTCTCCTAGAGCACCAGAAAAGATTTCAAAGCATGCCCCAACCTGCTGTTTCACACAAATGCCTGTGAGGGGGATATTACTATAATTCCCACAGACGGGAAATGAGCTGCCCAAGGTCACACAGCTGAGATAGGAAGATCCTGAAACAAACTCCAACTCCAGGGCTCTCTCTGCTGTACCACGGAATGTCAGAGCCCAAAGACTCTTAAACTCATCTGTTCAGATCTCCACATTTTACATGAGGTACACAAGGCGGAGAGGAGTGACTTGCCCAAGGTCACACAACAAGTAAAGGCTTAGAATAGGAGCCAGGAACTGGACTTCCGGCGTGGTTCGTATCAGGACATCTGCATCACAGAGGTAAGGACCTCACTGATCTCAACGGTGATGGTCCCCCCTGCCCGTGCCCTGACTACGTACTGGCAAAGAAGTGAGCCTCTGGCAAATGGTCAGCACACCTGGGCCCCGCTGCCCCCCACTAAGTTACCAGCATGCCACAAATGGCCAGTACTCACTGCCTTGTTACCCCTCCTGTCCCTAACCCTGGATGGCAACTAAGCTGTCTTGGGTCAATGGTGCCACCTGGTGGCTGGTGCTGGGAAGTGTCTGACCCCTTTGTCATCCTTACTGGTCTCTCTAGCCACGCCCTTCTCTGTCTCCTCTCACAACCCAGGCCCTTTCACCACAACCAACCTCCTTCTCACACACACATCTGCTCTAGCACCTTTATCCTCCCTCTCTCAATGCTTCTCAGGTTACCCTAGGACATTCTCTTTTTCTCCCTCACCTCCACTGTAATCCATTAGACCCAGGGAGCACTAATGCAAATGATAAAGTTGTGCCCATGAAATTAAAAACTGGACATTTCAAAGTGATATTACACACACATACACACAAGTATGCATGCACATGAGTGACTGATCACCCGCATTCCAGAAAACCCCAGTGGTCCCTACGGAATCAGAACAAAGATCTCCCCTTTCTTGACTGCCTTCAGCCCTGCTTTTCTTCAAATGCCAGGAGCCAAGATAAATACCACACCCACCTCTTTATTTCTTTTTATTTTGTTTCATTCCTAATCAATAGCACTTGCTTTTTCCCCTCCCACCAAAACTATACCCAGGTGGGGTCTCAGGGTTCTGTACGTTAATGCAGAGCTAAACTGGGAAGGAGAGACATACTTGGGTCCCAAACTCCCGCTCCCCAGCTCTTACGGAGCTCCAGGTGGCTGCTGTTGGCCCCAAAGGAAGCCCGCTGCAGGGAGATCACACCTCAGACCCCACAGATACCCCACTGGAGCGGAAAGGAAACTCAGTAGCTGTGCCTTTCTTGCGGAGGCAGAAGCGCAGTCCTGGGGGAGGATGGGACGTGCTGCACCCCCCACTGTGCTAGAAGACCAGCCCAGCAGGTCTCATCATTCCTTCCCCAGCTCAGAGACCTGCCATGGCTCTCACTGCCTTCAGGAGCTGAGAACAGGGCAAACCGATGGCACTTTCTGAAAACTCAAACCACCTAAATGCTCTTCCCATCTGTGTGTAATAACCTGAGTGTGCAGCAGCCTGAAGCAGAGATTCTCAAGGTCTAGTCCAGGGGTTGAGGGGGTCTCCAAGACGCTTTTCAGGGGTCTGTGAGGTCCAGCTATTCTCATAATAATACCAAGATGTTATTGGGCTTCTTCACTCTCGCTCTGTCACAAGAATGCAGTGGAGTTCTCCAAAGGCTCTAGGCTGTGTGCTGCCACAACAGGCCAGATGCAGAAGACACGAGCATCCAGCTGTCTTCTACAAAGTCAGACGCTACAGAGATTTGCAAAGTCATAAAGCAATGCCACTCTAATTAAATTTTTGGATATAGAAAATAGAGTTCTCTCTTACTTCAAAAATATTATTTATATGTCTTCTTTATTACTGGTGTTTTTCATGAATTACTAATAATAAATAAATATTTAAATGTTGTTCACTTTATTTATGTTTTTAAAGAGAATGGGAGGAACCTACATTGAGAGACATTTTCTTTTTTTACGATTTTATTTGTTTATTTTTAGAGCGATGAGAAGGGAGAAGGAGAGGCAGAGAAACATCAATGTGTGAGAAATACATCAGTCAGTTGCCTCTTGCACTCCCCCAGCTGGGGACCTGGCCCACAACCCAGGCACGTGCCCTGACTAGGAATCGAACCACCAACCCTTTGGTTTGCAGGCCAGCATTCAATCCACTGAGCCACACCAGCCAAGGCATAAATTTTTGTTCATTTTAATTAAGTCACATATACTAAAAAAGCTCCTTACAGTCCTTAATCACTTCGAATAGTCTAAAGGAGTCCCAAAACAAAAAGTCTGGGAACCTCTGGACTAAAATAATACCAAGGGGCTTGAGATGGGGCTAGGGGAAGCTCAGAATCTTGGTACCAAAAAAAGCCTTAGGAAGTTATTCATCCTGTGCGGTAGCTGAGAAAACTGAGTCCCGGAAAGGGGAAGGGGTTTCCCTAAGGTCACCAGCAAGTCAACCACAGAGTCAGGCAGGGACCTAGAGCCCCTGGCTCCCTCCTCCCAGGCTCCTGCCCCGGCCTAGCAGGTCTCCAGCAACCTGGAGTGCTGCAAAGTCCCGGACCACAGACTGTGCAGCTGGGGATTAAACCATATTCCAAAGCCGGAGAGAAAGGACCTCGGGACTCTCTGCCCCGCAAGGCAACAGAGCACACAGGGTGTGCAGAAAGCCACTCTGTTCCACCTTGGGTTCCAGACTGCCCCGGCCGGTCCCGCTCACAGCGGCAGGTGAGAGTCTATCCCCTCAGCCAACCCCACGACTCTCATTCTCGGAGACCCCGGAACTGACTCTGCGCTGAGATCCTCATGCTGCACCGCCCCGCCCTTCACACCCCCCAGGGGCTCCCCGGACACCGGTGCACAGTCCCATGGGAAAAGGAGCCGGTGGGGAGAGGGGAGGAGGAGCCCTGGGCAAAGCAGGTGGGCAAGCAGGTGGGGCTGGGGTGGAGGGGGTGTTCAGCGGTGATGGCTCTCTCACGCAGGCTCTCACTCAGTGAATCAAAGTGAATCAAAGTGAAACTGAGGGGCCCGGGGGCCGGAGGAACTGAAACCTGACCCACCACACAGGGGACAGGCCCCGGGCACGAGGGAAAGGCCCAAGGAGCCCCTCGGATTGACCACCTGGCCTTAGGTCCTCTGCTTTACTAAGGGAAGCCTCTGAAATCTGTCTGCCTGGGGCTCAGCTGAGGAGCCAGTGACTGCAAAGCTGGGAGGAGTGGCCAACCAGGCCGGGAGATGAAAACCTGGTCCTCGTCATCTCCGCCACTGACTAGGCCCTGCCCTCCCCGGGCAAGCCTGCGCCCACTGCGCGGGGACCACCCTGTCCGAGGGTGTGGACTGGATGACCTCCATCTCACTGTTCTCCAGGGCCCTGCCCCACGGCCTCCCTCACCCCACCTGCCTCTCTCACCCCACCCACCTCTGGCTCGAGAACCTGACTGCCCACGTCCCGACACACACCCCACCCCCCACACGGCTTCATCAGGCCCTGCCTCCCACAGGCTTCACTTGCCACAGGCTGGACTCAACCAGCCGCGTTCTTGAGAGTCCACACGAAGACTCCAGAAACTCAAAGGCATGAGGGCAGAGAAAAATAGAGCACCAAGGCCGTGAGCAGGTTGAGAAGTGAGCCGTCGAAGACCCCAGCCCCAGCAGCCCCAGACAATGGTTGCCGTGTGAGGAAGCCCGCCCAAGTGTTGCCAGATCTGATATTCTCATTTCCCCAAGAAAAGTCAGATGTCTATGTACAAAATCTTCTGATCTTTAAATGTTGGTAACTCACTCAGAGTCATTTTAAATACAGGGCAAGCCAAGTAAAGCATGACTGCCCAGCTGGCCATTGCCACCTGGGTTCTCCCCCCCCCCCCCAGTTCCCTCGGTCCTGGTCTCTGCACCTGCAGGGCCAGCCTGAGGGCATATCCAGGGGACGCCTTATGGAGGACAAAGAGGTGAGGGGGAGCTGCCCTGGTGAAGCCCCAGGAGACACCAAGACAAAGTGGTGGTCACTTTCTCCGCTCTCTGCCGAGTGTGTCGGGTTGCCCAAGCTCCATGCTGGCCCCTGGTGAACCTGAGGGCCTTGGTCGGCTGCGAAGGACCCGTGGCCCGGCACTGACTACCTCCCCAGGGACGGGGCTGGCTCTGGAAACCAGGCCAGGTCAACTGACAGGCCTCCAGGCCAGCATTCCAGGTAGAAGACCCTGCATGGATAATGGCCCAGCACTGGGAAAGCTCGGAGACCACACAGGGGCCCAGAGCGCAGGAGGGAAGAGGAGGAGCAACAGGGGGCCAGGGAGGGAAGGCCAAGCAGAAGGACGTGGGAGAGTGGGAGAAATGAGGGGAGAGGGAGAAATGAGGGGAGAGGGAGAAATGAGGGGAGAGGAAAAAATGAGACCGGTCGCATCAAATGGCAGCAGGACCCCAAGGACGTTCTGAGGGGTCCATTCTCTCCCTCTGGTGCTTCTGGGGGTTTTTTTGCTGTGTGTCCTGGTCGGACCTTTTCTCGTCTCCAAGCCTGTTTCCTGTCGGGTGACGTGTCCTGGGTGCTCTCCGTGGCCTTCCAGCTCTGACAGGGAGTCTGGAGGTCCAAGCCGGCGACCCCAGCTCCCAGAGGCCCAGCGCTCCCAGGCCCCAGTGCTCTGCCTTCTGCCCTCCGTCCTGGGTGCCTCCACCGTCTTGTGTACCCAGGGCCACTCTCCATGGCAAACTGAGGCTTGACCCTTTCATTCTTCCATCAAGGGGGCCGGGAAACCAGGAAAGCCAGTGGCCCTTCGTTCTGCGGCGGACACCTGGGGGCACTGTTGCTCAGTCCTGATGCCCACAGTAGCAGGCTGCTGCAAACAGGAAGCAGGGGTGGGCAGACCCGCGCAAGGCAGCTGCCAAGTAGAACTGTGGCTGGAGCCTGCTTGCCCTCAGCCTGTGACTGGCCTCGCAGCCTCAAAGCCCGGTCTCCTCTCCCTCAGCAGCCATTTAAGAAGTGCTTACTGCCTACCACCTGGCCCTGGGGCTACACCCTTCATGGGTGTGACTTGATTTGACCCTCACAGTAACCTATACAACTTGCACCACCTCTGTTTCTCTGAAGACAAAAGGGAGGCTCAGAGAGATCAAGGGGCTCCCCAAAGGTGTCATCACAGACAGTCCTCCGACCAGCTCACCCCTGGTCGTGTGAGTCTGTGTCTCTGCCTCAGCGCCTTCGCACTGTACTTCGGGCTCTCCAGAGATCAGAGGTCTGTGGAGTCTTGGCACCACAAGGGATGCTTACAACTCCTGGCTCAGACTCAGGGAGCAGGAGAAAAAAAACAAACAAGTAGGCAGAACCGCTTCCAGACAGACAGTACACGCTGCCCAGGCGGCAACAGCCCACAGAAGGCATGGCATCTGCACCAGAATGCCTTCCATGGTTCTGCCGCTCCTCCGTGCGGCCTCCACTCACCCCTCCAGGGGTGGGGAGCTTTTCCACGCCTCCCACTCCCTTCTGGGAAACCTGAGAAGGGCCTCTGCACCTTCTGCCCCAGCCTCTGCCTTCAGTCCCCAGCCCAGGAGCAGCAGACAGGGTCTGAGTGTCCAGCAAAGGAAGAGGGCCCTAAGAGCGGAAGGCCAGGGCCTGCTCACAGTCAGGAGGTCTGTGAGCTTCTGAAGCCCTTCCTTCCCCAAGGTGGACGCCTTGGAGGTCTGCAGGGCAGGGCTGAGGCGGCTCCCGGCCTGGAAGAGGGGAGTCAGTAAGAGAGAGTAAGCGTGAATACGGGAAGAACAGTGTGTGTGTGCATGAGACAGAGAGAGAGACAGAGGGAGAGAGAGGACACTAGACTGGGAGACAGAGGTAGACACAGAGGGAGTCTCAATAAACAGGGCATAAACCCACAGATAACACTGGACAAGAGGCACCCCCAAACAAAAGACACAGGATGAGACAGAGAGAAGACAGACACCCCCAGAAAGAGGGATGAACAGTCACGACCGGAGCCCCTGCTAAATGCCCCCAACCTCCTGAGGGTCTTGCTGGACTTGGCATCTCTTATAAAGGACAGACCACCTCTGGGTTTGGGCTGCCCTTCCTGCGCCTCTTCAGACAGAGGGCAGTCCAGGGCCCAGAACACCGGAAATTCCACCTGTGATGTACCCTCCACGGCCTGAAAAGAAGCTTCTGGTCCCCAGAGTCCACACTGGTGCTGGATGGGGCGGCTTTCTGAGCTAGTGAAAGGGATTCGCACTCCGCTGACCTCGGTGTGTTCAGGGCCTTTCAAAGTCTGGGGGGATGAGGGGAGGGGGAGGTCGAGGGGACCTGAATGGGGGCGGAAGGAGGCCCCACCAGAGATCAAAGGCCCAGGAAGGAACAGAGGGTCTGGGGCTGCCCTTTCACCCATGGCTGCTATTCACAACTCTGCCTGCTCTGCCAAGTCCAGCCCCGCCACCGCCCCACCGCTGCCTCCGGGCCTTCCGGGGAGGGAAGCACGGCCTCAGGCTCTGTCCCCCTAGCCCAGCTGGATTCCTGAGGCCAACCCCACCACCTTCTCCATGAAAGATCTCTGGTCAGTTCCACCAAGAGACAAGAGGCCACAAGCCATACCTGGGCAGTACCCTAACCTGGCTCTCGGTGCCATCCACAAGCCCTCTGAGCAGCTCTGCTCTCTGGCCCTCTGCCATGGGGCGGGGCTGGGCATGGAAACACCCCTGTGTGATATGGCCCCTGTCCAGGCCAGTCTCTGTGAACGGCAGACTCAGAGTCAGACGGCAGGAGGGAAAACCAGCAGGCAGAACCGCTTCCAGACACAGGACAGTTAGGGAAGCACGGGCTACCCAGAGTGTGGCAGCCCTCGGAAGTCACGGAGTGCAAACCAGAATGCCTTCTTCGGTTCTTCTGCTCCCCTTCGTCCAGCCTCTGCTCACATCTCTGAAGATGCGGAGCTCACAGCCTTTCCAAGATAACGCTTCCATCCTTGGTGCAGGCTGGCGGTCGCCTAAAAGCCGTCCCTTGCACTGAGCCATACTCTGCCTCCCTGTGGCCTCCTTTAACTTGCCCCAGTTGCCCTCAGAGTCCCCAGGGACCTTATCTGTTGCCTCCACCATCTGGGATTGGGACACAGTGGCCACATCCCCAAGGCTAGTCTTGGAGGCAAACGTTCTGCGGGGAAGCCTAGAATGTCTAGGCTGAAAGAGCACTCGGCAATCCAGTGGTCTAACAGCGGCCTAACGTATTTGTTTCACTACAGTGTTCCTTACTCAGAGTTTTCTGTGGAAGCCCGAAATATCACACAAAGTTCCCCTAGTTGAGACTCCCTACACACACCCTCCGTGCTAATTGTGAAGCCTCTACAGACATGTGACTGATCCATTGCACCAAGGAGCATTTACTGAGCACCTACTATGTGCCACACACTTGTATTCACATGTAGCTATTGAGCACTTAAAATGTGCTCAACAGTGCAATTGAGTAACTAAATTTCTAATTTAACAACAGAAGCAGTGGAAAATATTTTTCTCTCAGTAAAGGGCCACTTCCTCTGAGGAGCATTCTCAGATCCTTTTGATCAAAACCAGCTCCTCCTGCCTTGCTCTCTCCCGGGTGTCACCCTCTCATTGCATTTCACCGCACACACTGCCTACTGAAGGGACTTTGGCCTTGCCAGTCAACCGCGCCAGCCTGCGAGCTCTAAAGGGCAGGCCCTCAGCGAGTGGACTATGTCATCACCCAGTCCTGCCCTGAAGCCTGGGCAGAAGGGTGGCACCAGGAGATGACACAGGGCAGAACCCAAGTCCAATCACAAGAGTGAATAAGAGCGGAACAAGTGACCCCACTTTGCCCAGCCCCAGTCGCCTCGTCTGAGAACCGGGGGGGTGAGAATCCTCAGTAGTCTTTCCTCTTGCTCCCTGACGTCTCTTCTGCCCCATCACCCTCCCCCCAGGCTGCTGAGGTCTCCTGAGAAAAACAGCGCCATAGTCTGCTGTCCCAAGGGCCGGCCTTCCAGGTCACCCGGAAATTCCCCTGTGTTTCCCCAGCGGCTGGTTCTTACTTCCTCACCGCACTCCGACCAAGCCCTTCTGCCGGAACCTCTAGGCGGTGCTCCCTCCAGACGGCGTGTTGGTGTGAGCAGGGCACTTCTGCCCCACCTCTGCGCTCACCCACACACACTCTCCACGGTGCAGGGCGGGGAGGGGGGGTCTGGTTGCTGCTTGGGTTTCTCCCCAAACCCATAAGCTTCTGAGACCATCAAATCACTCTCCCTTAGCCCCCAGAACACAGACTAGATCGCCTCCCAAGTCTTTCTGGAGACCAGGACTCAATCATAAATTTCACAACTGGAAGGATCTCAAAGATCATCCAATCCTGCACTTGATTCCTAATACCATCGTATAGCAGCCCAATAAGAGGCTACGTAGGCTCAGCTTACATAACTCTAGTGACAGAGAACTCACTACCTCCCTAGACCTCATTCTCATATTTACGAAGTTCTTTTTTATACTGAACTGAAATGTCCTCTGAGCCTACCACACATGGCCTTGGAAGCCACACAGCAGTCTCACAGCTCTTGCCTTCCATGCCTTCCCCCCAAATATTTAAAGGAAATGATCCAGTTCTGCTCATTCTTCTCTTCCTTGTGCCAAAGACTCCTAGAGCTTTGAGTTTTCTCCAAATCCCCCTTCATCCAGGCTATGCCCATCTGGACGCATCCTAATTTGTCACTGTCCCCACTGAAGGTCAATACCCCAAATAGGCCGCAGTCCTCAAGAATGACCGGACCAGCACGGAGCAGTCTAGACTAACAGCACCCACATGCTGACCATTCAACACCTTTGAAAGCAGCCAAGAAGTTAAACAGTGACCACTGACCAGAGACTGAAAGTCGGTACGGCCCTCCACAAACACAGTGAGACAATCCCCCATCAGGACCTATCTGCTCGGCAGTGCACATCACACTGGATGTTCTTCTTCCTCCAAACACCTCTGCCTGGCTCCCTCAGCCTCCGAGGGAGCTCCACCCAGCTGGCCCCTCCATCGTGATCAAATGCAGCCCAGCCCCAGCTTGGCACATCTGCTTGGAGTCCAGGTGACAACAGGAGAACAGATGACACCACCAGCCCCGTAAATGCCCAGAGATGGCAGGCCCACTGCCTCCTGCAGTAACACGGCCCGGCCATCCACTGAGTTAGGACCTGTGACATCAGCCCCGAGTGGCAGGAGCAGAGCAAAGAGGTGAGGCAGGTTCCCAAAGCTGGGATTCGCCCCCACGTGCCCCACAGCTCGGAACTGAGGCTGCAGGCTCAGCGTCTTTTGTGCACGGGCTGCACAGACCACAGGCCAATCCACTGCTGGGCCGACTCAATTTTCTAGTTACAGATCTTAAGTACTTAGGCATGGGCTCACCAGAACACGCATCCCTCGCCGGGAGCTGAGAATGGGAATTGTGCCGAGGAACAGAATAATTGAATCAAGATTTCTGTCACGCTGCTCTCAGGCCCTCAACCAAGGCCCGTTTTTTTCCTTTCCTGACTAAGGTTTTCCAGACTCCCAGGGGTTCACTTTCCCTCTCAACCCCATTTATGTTAGCAGCATTGGCAGCCCATCCAGGGGACAGGAGAGCCAGGTTAAGGTGGGCCAGTGTCCAAGGATGGGGCAGCCAGCTCCAGAAGCCCCAGCTGGTACCACCGAGGGGTGGAGGGAAACCAACGGGATGACTGTCATCTTTGTAATCCCCAGGAGGCCCCTGCATTCCTTTCTTCCAGGCCCCAGGGCAGAGATGAGATGGTTATTAACTTCCTCAGCCCCCACCATCACCCGCCCTGGAGGCCTTCTCCTCCAGAGGTGAGCACAGCCCAGCCCTCACCCCTCCAGGTGTGCCCCGCTCACTGCAGGACACCCAGCCCCTCCTGCTCCCCCAGGACGAAGGGGACTGCGGTGCTGTGCACACACCCTCCACACCCTGCGTCACATCTGTACACACAAGGTCTTCTTAAAGGCCACAAAGCTCAGGCCAAACACACCTTCTCCACTCAAGGAGTAAAGACGGGGGAAGGCCAGCGAGAAATCCACAGCCCCAGCCGGTTCCCTGTCTGCCCTTCCCCGGGTCTCCATTCCCAGGGAAGGGAATGGGCCTTGGGGGAGAGAGCTTCGGTGCTCTGCAGGTAAGGGGGTGCTCAGTGGGCATCTCTGCGTCCACCCCTGAGTGAGCGCCCCGAAGCAGACCCGTCCAGTCCATCCTAGACAGGGCTGGGCCCGCAGCTCTTACCTTCATCTCTCTTACGCTTGTTGGTGTCAGCACTGGGGGATGTGATGCCCAGGATGCCGCTGATGGAGTACGAAGAGCCAGCGGAGTCCGTGCTGACCGAGGACACCTGCGTCACGGAGCCCGTGGACACTGCGCAGAGGGAGAGGGGCTGTCAGGGCCCGGCAGGAGGGCCGTGGGGATGCGCCAGGACAGAGGGGGCAGCAGCAGAGGGCCAGAACGAAGGCACTCACCCTGCACTGGGCTGGGTGTGACTGCCGAGCCCCCAGGAGTGGAAGTGCGGGGACAGACAAGAGGGTGTGCACTGAGGACATTCGTCCTTTGGCAGCAGCAACACCTGGGCAGCCCTCCAGCCATTTGCCCAGGTTCTCTGCTGCTGGGGAAGGGGACAGTGGGGGTGGGGGAGATGGGCAGTGAAGAGACTGACAGTACAGAAAGGAGCAAGGGACAGTGTAAGAAGGGCACTAGCTCACATCCCAGCCCGTCCAAGGACACAGGAAGCAGGGAGACAGAAAAGGGACAGGGGAGCTGGGGCCCACCACCAGCCGGTGCTAAAAACCACCTAGACTTGCTCATCAGGCAGGTTCCCTCCCTGCTCACATCCTCACCCCTCCCTCCTTGCTGACGCAGGTGCCTACACTCTCACACCCAGAGCCAACAAAGCCCAAACGGCAGACTGTCCCTTCTGTTTATAGTTCCTCGCTGTCTTTTCTCCTTCCGGTTCACCTAGATTTTAATATTAATTACATAACATGGATAGAGTACTAAAAATAATACAGAATGCTATTGATATGTATAATAATGATGACATTTTCTGAGAAAATGACATTTTCTGAGAACTTACTGTGTGCCAGGCATCGAGGCACTTTCTCATTTAATTCTGAGAACGATCTTACACGTTAGCTCATTGACTATCTCGTTGGAAAGACAAAGGAACCAAGGCTCAGAGCAAGTAAGGGACTTGCCCAAGGTCACACAGCTAATGAGAGGCAGAGTGGTGACTGGAACCCAGAAGCTAGTCTTAACCCTACAGTAATCTGCACTTCACTGATTAATAACCAAAACCAATAGTACACTTCACATAATACAGCGCTTTTCTTTCTTTCTTTTTTTAAAATTTTTATTTATTTATTTTTAGAGATAGGAGAAGGGAGGAAGAAAGAGAGGGAGAGAAACATCAATGTGTGGTTGCCTCCTATGTGGCCCCTGCTGGGGACCTGGCCTGCAACCCAGGCATGTGCCTTGACTGGGAATCGAACTGGCGACCCTTGGGTTCACAGCCCATGCTCAATCCACTGAGCTACACCAGCAAGGGCAATACAGCGCTTTTCATTCGATGCCTGCAACAACCTCGAGTGCTATCATTTATCCCTATATAGCAAGTGAAGAAACTGAGGCTTCACCGAGGTGAAGTGATTCGCTCCAAGCCATCTAGCCAATATAGGCAGTGGCACCGGGCTCAGCCGTAGGTCTGCTGACTTAGAGTCTAGGTTTCCGCTGCCCAGAAACGTAGGCAGGAGTCAGCAACTTGTTGTGGCTGAAGGCAGATCTCTGAGTTGGTAAGGATGAGAACGGGGGAGGGGAGGTTTCGTGCAAGTTTTGCATTAACTCCTGGCCCCCAGAGTCCAAGGGAGAGGCCGGCCAGTCAGTCATCGGGGTCCTCTCAAGCTGTACAGCTGAATTTCCATTTCTGGGCTGTGGGGATTCTTTCTTGGTTCATTAAAACCTACAAACCAATCTCAGACACATTTCCTTGGGCTATAACTAGCTGGAGGCAGGTGGAGCTGCCTTTGACAGGACCGTGTAGGAAATTACTAGCAACGGTGGTGATTGTGTGAGAAGCTGTTTGTTGCTTTCCTTGGAGCACATCCAGCTCTCGCCCCTGCAGACCTAGAGGGAACAGTGCCTTTCTTCTTGGAGTTTGATTTTAGATCTTCCTTAGGAGACAGAGAAGTAGAAATCGTTAACTTCTCTTTTCTTTCACCAGAATAAGCTACTCAAAATAGATTTATGCAAATCTCACACCCTTTTCAGTGTTAAGGTGCAAAGAACAGAGGAAGAAGGAAGACCACAAGTCATTTGGTACTTTAAACAACAACAACTACTTATAACTTAGGCTCACCATGTTGCCGACAGAGCCGATGAGGTAAGTTCCAACATTCCGTGATGACACTAGACTCAAAGGCCCGGGTTCCAATTCTTGCTCTACCGCTTACTGGCAGTGTGACCTTGGGCTGGTTATCTAGTCTCTCTAAGCCTCCCTTTCCTCACTCCTCTTTACATGTGGAAACTATAAGGGGCTGTATACACCTATAGGAGAGGGGTTTTACAAAAATTATGGGCATAAAGCATTCTGCTAACCTACAAGTATTGTGGAATTATTCCTCTAACACAATTGAAAGACTATTATCAGGTACTCTTAGTTTGATATTCATTGCCAAGTGACCTGAAACAGTTTAAAAGCCACACAAGTGAAATCTCAGCCACAAACATTTCCCCAGGAGCCTTTTTCAATTCTCTTGGCCCCAGCTCAGAAGAGCTGGCGGTTCTCTCCCTTTGGCTACCACAGCACCCCGAACTTTCTCCTTGAGCTTTAGCTCGGTGCTCTGCAAACTTCTCTTTGTTACAGTCCCCCACCAGACTGAGAAGCCCTTAAGGACGGGGATTTTATCCTGCCTCCTCATTAAAACAGTAGTCTCCAATGCCAAGGTCTGCATAGCAGGGGTTAGCAAACACTTTTTGAATTGATTACTAAATAAAGAATGATTTTAAGGCAGGGAGGAATTCTGTCTTACCTTCATCCAAAGAGGTCATGACGGAGGATCAGAGCCCTCAAAGAGCACCCAGTTTGTGCACCTCAGTCCACAAACAGGGAAACCGAGACTCCGAGAGGTGAAGGCACTTACACAGTTTACTGGGTGAGTTCAAAACAGAGCCAGAACTCTAAGCCAGGCCTCTGCCAGGTCCCCATCACCACAGGGTGCTCGAATTTCCAGTTAAAGAAGTGACAAAGGTGTGGAAACTACACAGAGTCCGCAGCATGATTAAGGGCAGTTGACAGGGACTGTCAACCAGAACTGTCAGAGGCTTGCTGAGTGGTTGTCTACTTTCTTACAGTAGAATAACCTTCCCCCAGCTAACCAGAGGGGTTTCCTTTATCCCGAGTGGAGACATAATATGCGTTAATTAGACGCGTGTCTTTGCAGAGAAGGGAAGGCCAAGGGAAACTTCTGAACTCTTGAGTATAGCTGACCCTTGAACAGCATGGGTTTGAACTGCGCAGGTCCACTTCAACGTGGATATTTTAAAATAAATGTGCAGACAGCCCACTGTATACTGTGTTTTTGTGCCTGCAGATTCAACCAACTCACCGCGGTTGGGAGTCTTCGGGTGCAGAGGACCTACTGTATGCATCGTTCTGGGCCATTTTATATAAGGGTCTTGAGCATCGCAGATTCTGGTATCTGCAGGGGTCCTGGAGCCAACCCACCGCAGATACTGAAGGACAGTGAAGTCTGGGGGCAGCCAAAAGTTGTCCTCAGAGTTTCAACTGCGGAAGAGGGGCAGGAGGGTAGGAGGCCTCCCCTAAATCCCCACATTGTTCAAAGGTCAACTGGTAGGAAACATGACTCCCATTCTTACAAGTCATGGTCACCGTCCAACTTCACCGTGAGTGTCAGAAACTCCACGGGCAGCCTCTGACAGTTTACGTGAGATCAAAGCGAGAGAGAGAGAGAGAAAGTTTGAGAAGTTTTGCCACATCTTCACCCAAGACTGCAAGTGCACAGAGAATTGTAGAAGGGCTCGTTGATAGAAGAAAAAAACACATTCAAAACTACTTACTGACTAATGATGCAGAAAATGTTATGAATAAGTACCCCTTTCTTGATTTATTACTTTAATTATCTGACATTCTATAGACCCCCATTAGTGGATTTTTTTTTGGCTTAGATTTCAATTTTCTGTCTCATGCTGAAAGCTATTTATCATAATAATCAGTAAAATTCAAAACCTTTTAGCAGTATTTATAAAATTCATTTACCGGGTTCAGCCCTTGGAGAATGACAAAGAAGGCGCATTAGTACGTGTGCCGAAGTGTTTTATGCAGAATTATCTGTCCATAAGAATGATTAAAAGTTCTTTAGAATATTTGGAGCCCATTTGATTTTTAAATTTTTTTTTAAAGTTCTTACCAATGCTGTGACTGGAAGCTGGGACTGGCTGGTTGGGTGGCTGCTGTACTTTTGTCCGGATGATCCTGTGGACAGCGGGGGAAAAAAGAAATGACTATTTACCATAACAGTAAAGATATCTCAACTAGCTATGCACGGACAACCAGAAAACCCACATCAAGCTGGGTCGCAGCTCAAGCTGGAACAGAGGGGAAGGGAGATGATAAACCCAGATTAGAAGTTAGGAGGTTGGGAGAATGATGGACTAGTCCCAACTCAGTCCCTACCTCCCTGGGTGTCTTTGGGTAACTTGCACCCTTCAAAGGGCCTCAAGTGCCTCTTGTACAGAAAAATATGACGTGCTAATGTGATGAAGGCATCCCTTTCCCGGAAACAGCTCCAGCTCCATAAATTCACTGAGTGACATTAGGGAGTTCCTTCCCTTCCCTGGACCTCAGCCCCCAGGTCTGTGGAATGGAGGGACTGGGCAAGGTGACCTCTCTGTCCCCTGGAAGCCCTCAAGCTCTTATTTCTCTGCCTTAGACAGCCACAGAAGTAACATCCCGCCCATCAAAAGGGGATGTGTGAGTTGCCCTGAAAGTAGAAAGGGGTAAGGTGCTGCCAAGAGAGGCTTGGTTGGCTTTGCTAAGAGAAGTCTGCAAAAACCTTGTGAGAAAAGCTTCTTCTTGGGGCTGGGAACCAGGGGTATCCTGTCTTGCCTGTCCAGGGACCTTGCTTCTGTTCAAATAGGAACCTGATTGTGACCCTGAGCAAGTCGGTTCCATTGTGGGCCTCAGTACAGTGAAGGGGTTAGAACACAGCACTTTGCTTACTTCAAGGAACTGAATCCTTAGTTCCCTCTCTCTCAGCCATGGAAAAGTCCAGTGTGTAAAAGGGACAGTAGTGGTGCTCTCCCCTTTGCCACCTGGCAGCTCTGGTATCCTTATGCAGAACCCTGGGCTCTGGGGAGCTTACTTTGCAAATTCCCAGCTGGGACAACACATGGGGCCTCCCTGAGACCCTAAGGCCCCTGTGTCGACTGTGGCCAAGTCAAAAAGTTCCTTTGGGGTCTGCAAGAAAGTTCCTTCCCTGGCATTTGGGAGAAGGATGGGTGGTAATAAAATGTTCAGCTTCCTTGAGAAAAGTTCTATTTGAGCCTCCAACTATTCTCTTTTAAAAGGACATTTATTAGAGTTTTTCCTAATCAAAGAAGTACTTTGTGTCATTGCAGACTATTTAGACAAGCACTTTAAAGAAGACATCTAAAACCACATTTCCGTGTACAGTGGACCCTTGAATAACAGGGGTTTGAACTGCGCATGTCCCCTTACACGCAAATTCTTTTTAAGAACTATATGGTCGACCCTCGGTATCTCCATTTTGCAGCCATAGATTCAACCAACTGCCAATCAAAAACAGCATTTTCAGTCTGAGGTTGGGGATCCCCAGATGTAGACAGCTACCTATTGCGTTGTGCTAACCATTTTACATAAGAGACATGAGCATTCAGGATTTGGTATCTGTGGAGGTCCTAGAACTAACCTTTGAGGACACTGAGGGACAACTGTAGTTGAGTTTTTAGGGAATTAAGTTATATATGGATTTTCTACTGCTCAGGAGTCAGCGCCCATAATTCCTGCATTGTTCAAGGGTCAACAGTATTTTCTTTATGCGAGCATTCCTGTGCACATTTGGAAATACCCATTTTTTTCCTTAACAGAATCAGGATTAAACCATGTATACAGTTCTATATCCTACACTTTTCACTCAACATTATAGGGAAAATCTTTTCCCACTCCAGGCCATTATTTCTAGAAGTTCGTTTCAAGCTGCACTGGGTCTCCAATTGGTGCAAATGGAGAGGAAGGACAGAAGTGGCAGGTGCCTCCATGGAACCTCACGGAGCTGTCGTCGCCCTCTATGATCTCATGGCCCAGCATGGGGCACTGAGGGCGCTCTGCATCCTGGGTGCGTAGGCTGGACTGAACGTTTCCTTTCACGCCCAACCTCAGGCCCTCTGGAGCCCAGGCCACATGAGCCTCCATAGCCGTTAGCCCTTTTTTAACAAGTGAGCGTGAGCATTGGCTCAAATACATGCAGAGTGTTTGTTTGCTTTGTTTTCTTCAGTATTTAAACCACGTATTTTCACTAAGCAAACATACAGCATATTGACAAATACCTGGGAGTGAAGTAATCCTTTTGATCCCCTGGAATTAAGCTAGCATCTGATTTAATCTTTATATTTTTGTCTGTGTCATCTTCTCTGTATGTGTGTGTGTCTAAAGAGATATTGCTATGTGAACATGTGAATATACCAGAGGGAAATATAGTTTATCCATATACAAATACAGGGTCAAATATATCACAAGTATTTCCCATTGAGGTCCAGCATAAAGTCCTAACTCTAAGACATTGGCTGGCCATTAAATTTGTATACAAGCAAAGCAAAGAAAATTATGGTTTCCTGCCCTGGCTGGTGTGGCTCAGTGAATTCAATGCCAGCCTGTGAAGTAAAGGGTTGCCAATTTGATTTCCAGGTCAGGGGCACATGCCTGGGTTGCGGGCCAGATCGCCATTGTGGGGGCATGTGAGAGGCAACCACACATTGATGTTTCTCTCCCTCTCTTTCTCCCTCCCTTCTCCTCTCTCTGAAAATAAATAATTAAAATTTTAAAAAATGAAATTATGGCTTCCTTATTTTTCTTTTAAAATATGTGTAAATCATTCATAAAACATCATCAATTGTTACGAATCACTGAGAGGCAGCTGCAGCGTAATGACTGAGCATGCCGGTTCCAGAACCAGCCTGGGGTTTGAATCCTGGTCTTGCCATTTGCCAGTTGCATGGCATTGGATAAAACTACTTAACCCCTCTACACCTCAGTTTCTTTATCTGTAAAATGGAACCAAGATGCATTCCTACCTCAAAAGGTTATTATGAGGGCAAAGTTAATACTTAAGGACTTAGAGCAGAGGCTGCTGCATAGTTAAGCGCTCAATAGATGTTAGCTGGTATTGTCAGTAGTGTCTTCATAAAGATTAATGACCAGCTTCAACCTTAAAAGATTCATATTTCCAAAATGCCTTAAAAACACATGGGGTCCCCTTGGGAGCTGGGGGATAGGATAAGGTAGCCATCCCCATAGCTGACTATAAGGCTGCAATGGAGCTGTCCTCTGTGGGCGACACCCGAATTGTAGGAAACCCTCCGAAGCTGTCCCCAGGGGTAGAAGTTGTGCCCATCTGCTTGCAGCAGCTGCCAAGAAAAGGACAAAGAGCATCGTCTCCACTGAGAAGAAATAACAGGGGCAACAACAGGACTAATTGAATCATAGAAATTCTAAAGAAATAAAAAATAAAAACACAACAAGCAACATCAAGCTTGCCACAATAAGAGCCACCCTCAGGACCTTCTCTAAACAAGAGACAGTGGGGGCCAATTGGCAGCTCGCACTGCAAGGTGCAGCCTTATCTTTGCTGAGCGTGAGCGTGGTCCTGGGTGCCACGTGAACACCCTGCAATACAGGGTCCCACCGAGAAGGGAGCTCAGCAGTCGCCTAGCTCCTCGGAGGAGGAAACCGAGATCCGGAGAGCTCCGGTGACTGGCCCAGGATCACATGGCAAGTCAGCTCCCATGCCTGCCCGAACACCTTTTTTTTGAGTCGCAAAGGAAGTGGTCCGTCTGCTAAATAAGTGCTGTATGAAGCATAAAGCCTATCTTGAGTCAAAATCCATTTAGAATCTGAGGACGAAAAGCCTGAGATGCCTGAGATAGTACAAGCATTTGTAAGGATACCATTTCAACATCACCCCTACTCTTTTGGAAGCCTAGGTCTTCTCACCACCACCCCCTCCCTGCCCCCACACACAATTACACGGAAAGAGAAAGTCATGCTGCCTTAAAAAAGGGAACAGGGAGAGAGGACTGAAGAAACGCCCATGTCTATTGCACTGATCAAACTGCCGTTGGTATAGCCAAAATACGGTTGGGCCATTGGTTGTAAAACCCAGCCACTGCTCCCTCCCTAAGAATCCAGAGGCCCACTGGGGCAGGCTGGGAGAGGGCCCACAGGTGACACCCAGGCCTGTGGCCAGTGTGGAGAAGAGAGAGGGAGGGGCTGGGTCACCAGTCTCCAAGGCTTGCTGCCCAAGGTAGGGTTAAATGCAGGCTTTACAAACTGTCATCCTCAGGCTAAATCTCCCACTGGAGAATTTTTATTTGTCCTGCACAGTATATTTATTTTTATTTGAATTAATTGCCAATGTTTCTAAGTTAGGAGCTTTTACATAAATACATGGATTTCTAGCTTCTTTTGAAAAAAAATAAAACAGAACACCTGGTAATTCTGGCCCTACATTCTCTCACATGGCAACAACCGCTTGGTGGGAACAGAGCTGCCCCTCTCGACTGGGAAGGCCACTCACGGTTCCCCAGCATGTGGCCCCCGATTCAGAGCCACAGGACTGGAATAAAAGAAGGCAGGCTCCATTTTCCCCTCCATCTGGGCCATCTCTGGGACTGTCAGCTCCCGTGGACGGACGCTCAGGCTGCATCGGAAGACTCCACTGGCCGCCTGTGCAGCAGCTCGGCAGGCATCTGTCCTCAAGGAGCCACATCAACATGATGGTCCGTGTTCCAGGAAATCTCCCATAAGCTTAGCAGAGCTGGTTCAGTGCTGTTTAACCCCATGCCAGTCATGGGTCCCCAGGCTGGTCCCCCAGGCAACAGAGGGAAAGCACACACTTCTAGGGGTAGACAGCAAAGATGACCCTGTGGCTGCTGGAAGAGCTAAAAACCCAGCCACCGCTCCCTCCCTAGCTGTTTGTAGTGTGGGAATAGTGAGAAGTTGCCTCCAAGGGAGGCAGGGGTTGGGAGAGGGAAGACCCTTTTACACAGAGACATTTGCAAGACAGTTGTTGAGAAGCTGTATCCATCTGAGGGCGGGCGGGGCGGGGGTTGCCTTCACACAGAAAGTAAAACTGTGCTGAGATGGCTCAGGCTTTCTCGGGGGAGGGAGGGAGGAATGCAGCAACAGGAGATTGTCCCACACTTAATTTGCATGGCAGGGTCGATTATTAAAAACACCAGAGAGCTCTCACCAGAGAATGTGGTGAGGAGCCAGAGAGTGCTCCTGGAGAGGGGCCACCACTGAGGAGCATGAGAGAGGAAGCCTGCAGACAGGCAGCAAAACCTGCAGGCTGCCGGGCTTGGGAAGGAAGAAGGAATGACCGTTCTACTCTTCTCCTCTCTTCCCACAGATCCTCAGTTCTGTCACTAGCAGAGTCCGGCGGGGAAGTGGTGGAAAGAGACAAACCCTCCTCTTACCATCAGGGGACCCAGGCCCTACTCCCTTCTCTGTGTCAAGATTTCTGCTCCTCTGCTCTCCCCTTCCGGGCCTCAGTTTTTATACCTGTCACAGGGCAGTTTGAGGTTTTGCGGGCTGTAGAAGACCACAGATGTGAAAGCACCTTAGAGGCACTGCCAGCTGGGTCACCACTATGGATTGGGACACCAGGGAGGCCCCTGGGGCTAGCCATGGCCCCAGCACCAGCAGTCAGAGTCCCGCCCTCCACCACTGCACAGCCCAGCCCCAGGCACAAAGCCTCAGCTGATCCACCATTTCCCTAAACGCTCACTCACGCAGCCCCTTCACAGCTTCCACCACAACCGTCCGTCATCACGTTCTCTATTTTGTGTGTTTCCTTCAAATAACTTACTTTTTGACTTTAATAGGTGATATTCATTCTTTATTGCAAATGGGGCAAGGGGGGTTCATGAAGCTCACACTCACTGGTTTCGTGTGCTAGTTATATATTCCTAAGATACATTCAAACCAATTCATCACGTAACAGTTTTCCTCCTCATGTTACAGAGGATAGAAGCTGGAACCCTGACATGCCACTGAGTTACACTTGCCCTGCAAGGCATCTTTTCATGGAAATTAGTTGCTACCGTTTAAAAATAGAGAGATTTCATATATACAAGCATACAGACACTCACACACACGCAAGTCCGAGTTCCCAGCTTCTCTTTAAGGATGGAGAAAGGCTGGCCAACTCGGGGCCCACGTTCCTGGCAGCGCTTGGCTGGGGCTGAGAAGCCACTGCCCCTTCCCAACAAGCCTGTCTAGTCTGCCACAGACCCAACGTTTCCCTGTCATTTTATGCCTGCTCTGCCTCGCTTGTTACATCATGTGCCCGGCCTAGTGAGTCTGGGGCCCCGCAAGCAACCTAGAGTTACTTTTTGATCCACCAACTTCATGTACACCCCACAGCGGGAAATCGCTGAGCCCCCAAAGCCCGACCATGGGCTCAGCGGAGGGCGCTCTGCACAGCGGGCTGGCTGCTCCTCCGTTGCTCTGGGCAGCATGTGCCTCCTTCCATGGCTTTTGGGGACCCAGAAAAAAATATCATGTTGCTTTGTGTCATGGAAATCCTGCAACAAGCCAAAAGCAGGGGACGCACAAAGCACATTGGAGCCCCTCACTATCCAGAAAAGGAGTAGGAGTGATTCTTCCTGAGCCCACCACAGTAGTTGTCGTATTGGGCATAATTCAGGCCATCCAGACTTTTGAGTGCATGCCAGGATCCCAGCCTGGGCAAGCAGGCCCTCTGGAACAGAGACCGAGAGACTGTGTTCCTGATTCCCCTCTCTCTCCCCAACACCCTGCAGGATGTCAGGGCCAAGGTAAAGGTTTACTGAGAAAAGAAAAATGGGCTAATGGTTTACCAAATGCCAGGGCTCAAAACATCAGCATGTATTCACACAGTGGTTCTGTGCATTTGAGTCACTATAGAAGGAATAACAGTCAGGACCGGAGGGAATCTCAGAGGCATTCTAGTATGACCACTCTTTCTGGAGGGCTTCCCTGGCCCAGGCAGACTTGGCGCTGACAAGGGCAGGGCATGACCTTGAAGAAACGGGAACTGCTCAAGTTTTCAGTTTGCTGGTTTCTTTTCTTTTCTTCCTTTTTGTGTGTGTGTGTGTGTGGAATTTATAGAACAACCATTTCTGTTTATCCCAAAACTTCATCCCCTACTCCGTGGCTTTAAGTAGAGTTGAGACTGTACCACCTACAGTGGAAAAGTTTCTTTCAGGAATTTATTTTTAAAGCTCTGGGAGCTCTGTTAGATGAGCCCTGGATCTGACTAGAGAGGAGAAGGAGCCGCTGCGGCTCCCAGGAAGACCCAGAGCCTGGCACTCGTGGGGTTTCCCTGGTTCTTTCTGTCCGTGGGTAAGATCTGGGGCAGCCGGGGAGAGAGTAACTCTCTAACTCCACAGCATCTTAGCACCCAGAACCTTACTCTTGGAGAACACAGACCCACATCGGAACCACCAAGGCCCTGGGCTCAAAGAGAGGAAGAGCTCCATCAAGGTCACACTTTGAGTTGGTGGCAGACCTGAGACCAGGCGCTGAACCTCCCAACTCTGTGTCAGGGCTCTGTTCCCCATGCTCAATGGCTCAACCTCTGCCCCAACTGGATGCATGGACTTTTCTTTCTGGAAAGTTCTAAAATGGCCCAGTGCTAAGACCTTGAGCCTTGGCTTAGAAGGAAGATACATTTGAAGGCCTAATCAGGGCAATGCACTGTTCAGCGCTCCACACGGAGTTGGGTAGTAAAGTGAATGATGGAGACTCAGAAGACTCTCAAGGAGCCAGAGGGTTGGCATGGCCTTCTATCCTCAGGGCGAGAACTCCTGCCCACTTTGGAGAGAAAAGGGCAGTAGAGAGACCCATCTGGCCCCGTGAGCACCCCTCTGGTCTGATGGCCCCCAAGGGCCATTGTGAAAGGAAAGACCAGATCTTCAGAAGAGGCACACACAGAGCTTCCAGGACCCCCCGCTGCACCCACACCCCTAGCGCCCCACAGGCGGCGGACTCTTACCTGTTGATGGAACTGACACTGGGCACCGTGTCATTGTCACACACTCGTTCTGACAGCAGCCGGTCCCTGATCTCCCAGGCAAACATAGTGGGATTTTGGCGTTTGTACTCAGCTATTTTTTCCACCACTTTGGGCGTGGCGACCTTTGGTTTGGATCCTCCAATTACCCCCGGCTTGATGCTCCCTGTCTCGTAGTACCTAGAACCAAGGAGAAAGGGGCTTAGCCAGGAGGAACCAGTGGATGCTGGCAACAGTAAAACAGGCTACCCTGTCCAGGAAAGGCTCAGACCTGTGCTCTCCAGCGAAGCAGCCACTAGCCACACAGCGCTTCTGAACATTGGAAATGTGGTTCATTGGTGCATGCTATAAACTTAATACATACCAGATTTTCAAAGCTTAGTACAAAAAAAATGTAAAATATCTCATTAATAATTTTTGATATAGGTTTTATGATGAAATGATTGTTAATATATTGAGTTAAATAAAATACACAATTGAAGTTAATTGTACCTGTTTTTCTTTTCCTTTTTTAAATGTGTTGTTAGAAAATTTTAAATTTCATGTGTGACTTTATATTTCTATCGGACAGTTGGTCAGGACACTGTGCATTCATTTATTCCTTTATATTTATCTACCGTCTCCCAGGTTACAGAGCACGTCCAAGTCAGTTTCCCCATTTGATCCCTGCAACAGTTCCACAGCACATGCATGTTTTGAATGAGTGAATAAATAAATGAATGGGTCGCCATCTACAGTATAAAACAGAGATCCACAGAAGTTCAACAGCTTGCTCGTGGCCACAAAAAACCCACTAGCCAAACCCGGCCCGTGGCCCAGCCTCCTGAGCTACAATCTCCCCAGAGAGCAGCTTGCACCTTCAATCTGCCGCCTCTCCCACCCCCTAGCAGATTCGTCTGTCTCCTGTAAAACTGTCCCCTAAAATGCAACTTATTTATTCATAACAACAAAAAACAATCACCCTGATATAAAATTAAAGGGCGTGTTGGATTTCAGAATTAACTGGAAATATAGGTCAAAACTCAAGCAATCAAAACAAAACAAAACAAAACGAAACGAAACAAAACCCACCCACAGGTCACGGCAGCTCTTCCAGGGACCTCCCCGGAGCTAAATCGCTGTTTCTAAGGGCATTTCCACGCTATCGGCGCTCCCTCGTTAACACAAATAGGATGTCAGGGCTTTGCGGTAACACCGAGACCAGGGAGGAGAGTGCCATGAAAGATCATTTCAGGGTGACAAAATGACTTGATTCCTTTTCTGAGTCTGAGCCTTCACTGGATGTCTCTCTCAGCGTTCACAGAGGAATTCTTGACTTCCTCTGGCAAAGGAGATTATCTTACAGTTGAAGTTTCTTTTTAACCAGAAAGATATTTTAGAAATGGTGGGCAATTTTCAAATCCAACGAGAGTTTATAATTGGTAAAAGGAAGAGGTGATCCTTTCACAGGGTGGACGGGAAAGGTGGCCCAGAACAATGGCTGCTTACATTTGGAGAGATGTCGAAATTCTCAGCCTGGGTAAGTCTGGGCAGGACTGAGTTAGCGAACATTCCAGAAACAGATGAGATAGTTTGGGACCAGTGATGTGGAACTGGAAATTCTATTTTTTCATTGACAAGAGTGAGTCATGTACAAACTTGGACCATAAGGCAAAACTCAACCTATCCTGCTTCTTTCTATAATTGCTGGAAAATTGTTATTAGTCATAAGAAAGGTTTTTAGAAATATTTAAGAAAATACTTTTTCTTTGCCAGAAGTCTAGAAAAGTAGCTAAATCAAGCCACACAGCCATCCATCTCTGTAGCCTCCAATTATCCCTTCAATTTTACAGTAGAAAGTCAGGTGTTAATACCAACACAACGGCCTGTTATTCACTCGCAGTGCCCCAAGGTCTACGGAGCTCTTCCCTGGCTGGTCTCGATCTTCACAGCCACCCTGAGAGGCCCGCAGGGTCGTACAGAAAGGAAAACCAGTGATCAGAAGACTAAGTGACATGCGCAACTCCCTTCTGGAAGTCAGGGGCAGCCTCAGCTTTTAATCCTGACTCCCAGCCCGGAGTTCCTCCTATGAGAGTCAACTGCTGCGTTGGTTGTAAAATTTTATATCATCATCATCGTCATCACCATCATCCCTTCGAACTACAGAAAGCTTTACCGTTTACCAGGAATTTTAACATGCATTTTTTTCCTTTCATTCACTCACTCACTCAAGAGTCACCAAGTGCCTGCTAGGACAGGCACTGTGGTGGGGCAAGGGCCACAGACACACAGACCACCTTGTGCTGGGTATTCAGCGTATGTTAACTGATGGAACGGCAATTCAGGCAGCAACTCTGAAAAGGTGGCAGGACAAAGCCCCCACCCCCACCCCCACCCCGCCCCCAGCACTTGCCCTGCTCTCGTGGCTGGGGCGGCAGTGCTCGGGCTCTCCACCCATGCCACCTGAGCTGTGCCAACTGCAGGAGGCTGTGCTCTTGATGTGAGACGTCTCTGTCTTCCTTCTGACTGACACATGGGCCAGACACTCAGAAGGCAACTCTAACACTCCACAAAACCCCAACTGGCAACTGTGTCAAGTGAGGGTTCAGACGAAATAACCTCCCTTTCTTCTCAGCAAAAGAGTCATGCATCCCTTTGGCTTGTACACAGCAGTCGAGCAGCAGCCATCAACACACAGTGCAGTTCAGTGCAAAGGGCATTAGTTTGGGAGCAAAGAGGTATAGATGCTAGTCAGTGGCTCTGACACAAACCTGCTGTGTGACCTTAGCCAACTCACTTAGCCTCTCTGGGCTTCAGTTATCCCATTTGTATAACAAGGGGAAGATGTTGGCCCTGCCTGCCTTACAGCGCTGTTGTGAAGACAGAAATGCAGGATGATTAAGAAAAACTTTGCAAGATATAAAGAGCTCGGGTTGCGGATTAAAATCCCCTGAGTGTTTATTACTATGTAACATGCCACCCAGTTCCAAAAGGCCTGAACCTCCCAGACGGGCTCTAGTGAAAGAAGACAACAGCCGGGCTTTCTGGGTGGATTTAAATGGGCTTCACACACCACCAGGCTGTGCCTCTCAAGCCCCTCTGGAGCCTTGAACTCTGTGAACTGAATGCCCACACTCCTGGCAGACCGCCACCTTCCCGAGATGACGGGGGTCTCTGCCAGCCCCGGGGACTCTGCCTGCCTTGCCACACAGCCTCTGAAAACGATGGTCACCACACACCATACACTCTCCACAATCTGTCACCCTGTGTGCGCCCATCAAATTCTTTAGTGACCAAAAAAAAAAAATCAGTGGATACAACAGCCCCAGTTCAGAAATTCCCAGTCATACCGTTTTAGGGCTGAACTTGTTTCTTAAAAGGCAGTTCTAATTAGAGTGACATTTTGTCCACTGTGGTTCTTAGTTATGAAAATAATGAGCTATGAAATTCCAATTTATTGTTGACAACTTAAACGGCCAGGCACCGGAGCGGCGCGTAACTTCCGAGTGCCACTCTACCTAGTGACAAATCTATTCTGGGTCGTGGGAGGCTGCCGGCTGGGCCCGGGAGGATCCCTGCCCCTTCAGTCTCCAGGGGAGATCTGGAGGGCTCCCAGGCACCAGAATATGAGCACCGGGCATCTAGACATCCCCTCGGAGAAGGGCTCAGCGTCTTGCCCTGAGAAGATTTCAAATAGCAAGCAAAATGTCGGCTCAGCAAAGATGTCTCGGCAAAAACAAAGGAAGGGCCTCCTTTCTCTCTGTCCCTCTCCATACAATGAAGAGGCTTCCCAAGAAGATACCTAAGATCCATTCGGCTCTCGGAGTCTGACGCCGAGACACTCTAAAATACTTTGCTTCTTTCGCTCTCCTATTTTTGTCTTCATTTCTTCCTGTTTCTCTCTTTTTTTAAATCAGTCTTTCTCTTTGTTTTTTTTTCTTTCTCTTTTCTCTATCTCCTTTCCTCTGTTTTCTTCTACTCTCACTCTGATTCTCCATCCAAGAAAACCACCATCTAACGAGAACACCACGCTGATGTCCTGCCTTCCTCCTTGAACTCTGCCTGGGGCTCGTTTGCTGCCGAGCACCGAACAGGAGTGGAGCCCCAGCCTCCACAGCTTGAGGTGACTCAAGATGGGCAGGGGAATGAACACAGGGATCAAGGTCCCCAAAGGGACCACCAGACCTCTGGCCCTGAAGCTTCTTCCTCGGCCTCCAGCAAGGCTCCCCAGGGTTAAAAACTGTCGTCCCCTTCCATCTGAGAGAATTTCTTAAATTCCAGCATATGGAAGAGAAAGAGCAGGCAGGAAGTCACAATATCACTGACATACTTCAAAATATTTATTTCCTATTCAGGCATCTGTTCTCAAACCATAATGCAAGCTACAGGACAAAGGTTGTTCTCTGACCCCGGGAGAGAACCCCTGAGAGAACACTGAACAGCTAAAACCCCAGACTGCTCCTGGCTGCGGGGCCAGACCTCTAGCAACGTCACACGCCTGGAAACCTGGAAACAAACCTGTGGCCTTGGCTGCAGGGTGTGGTGGGATGCGCCTGGTCTGAGGGTCCTAAGTCCTCTTCCCCACCCAGGTACTGACTGGCGGGCTGGACCTGGGTCAGCCACTTTGCCTCTCTAGGTTTGTTTCTTTATCTCAAAACTGCTTCCCTCCTGCCATTCAACCGGAATGCTAAAGGCTGTACAGCCCTCTGGGAGAATCAGCATTGTTAGCATTTTGCTTGTAGCAAATCGCTGGGTCAAGTGGCAACTTTCAAATGTCAAACTTGAGAGTTAGTGTTTGTTTGGATTTTCCCCCCTCTAATTTAATATCTACTTACAATGCCTGTCACAAGAAGGAAACAAAGCAGAGAAGGAAAATACTGTAGCCCAACATAAGGCTGACGATAACCCCAAACTAAAAATGACAGCTGACTTTAAAAAATGGAATATGCCTTTTGGGAACATTAAAACGAAACACTGAACTCTGATAATTTTGGTGATTTTTAACTTGTGGATTTCCCATGCAGCCCTGCTCAAGCCCTGGTCTTACCTAAGATGTGCAGGGGAAATTCCCAAGAACCTCTTCCTCTTGGGTTCTTTGGAATAATTAATCAGGCTTTCAGAAAAGATGTCACCCACCCTGGCTTGTGTAGCTCAGTGGATTGAGCATGGGCTGCAGCGAACCAAAGGGTGGCTGGTTTGATTCCCACTCGGGGCACATGCCTGGGTTGTGGGCCAGGTCCCCAGTGGGGGCCATGTGAGAGGCAACTACACATTGATGTTTCTCTCCCTCTCTCTCTTTCTCCCTCCCTTCCCCTCTCCCTAAAAATAAATAAATAAAAATTAAAAAAAAGAAAACATGTCACCCCTCCTGACTGAGTCCTCATTCCACGTGTCCTTGGGGTTTCCCAAGACTCCTTTGAATGAAATAGCCTCGAAAGGGCTTTGCAAACGCTAAAGTGCTGAGCACGTGAGTGAAGAGCCACAGTGATTCTCACTGCGACACTGGCACACTGGCCAGCTGCTGGGCCACGTTTTAGGTCATTATCTGAGAAATCAAGGGAAGCCTGGAGCTCCTGCCTTTACCTGCCGAGGATTTTGCTGACACAGCCATGGCTGACCCGAAGCTGCCTGGAGATGTCGCAGGGCCTGACACCTTGATGAGCAAGTTCCACTATCCTTTGGCGGACGACATCCGGGAGTGGCCGTCCGTTCACAAAAACCCCCCCAAGCTGATTCACTCCTCCATGTCCTGAAACAAATCAGAAACAGAAAGCAAGGGAAAGGGTAGTTAGAACCAGTCACACAGAAGGCGCAGCGCCACAGCGAACACCCTGCACCCCCCGGGCAGAAACGGCTGCAGACTGGACGTCTTCAGCCTGAAGTCCAATCACGCAGACTACGCAAACACCTTAAGTCACTTTGGAAAATTAAGCTTAATCTTCAGCCAGTCAGCTGGGCTACTGAGGGCAAGCATCTCCGTACTAGTTTTCCTTCGGTTACTAGCATTTTCCTCACAATTCTTTTTTTAACAATGGAGTATGTGATGACCTCGGTCTATGCTAGGGACACAACTTACTGCATACACGATGCTGAGGTCTAAGGAAAAGCCTCGGGAGAAAATACACTTTAAAATACATCAATGTAAAAAGATTTTTAAAAATGAAACTCTTCCTTTTAACAAATATCTCCAAAAGCGACAGGGATGACCCCAGTAAACCTAGGTCTCAGGGGAGAAAAATGTTTTTTAGATTAGCAATCTGATTAAGGTACTTTTTTAAATTTTTAAATAGTATCTGCATGCTACCGAGACAAAACCCAACCACTGCCTTGGTAAAAACGTTTTCCTTAAGAAGGTGAGTCCCATACCGCAATAAAGCTGGAAAAAATAAACAAAACAGATGAGGCTGACATGCAGACTTGACCACTGTCCCCGCTCAGAGCACAGAAAAGGAATGGGTCAGACCATCACATTCTACTCTATCACTATGAAGGAGTTTTCCTAAAATTTTTGGAGTGTTTTACAATTGACAAGCAGCTCTAAGTTGGTTCAGGGGAAATAAAGAAGCTAAAGAAAGCTTGTGAGTCCCAGGTTTTACAAAGGCTCTGAGACAAATTTTAAGTAAAAAGAATCTGGGAAAAGAATCTCCTCTCCCCGATAAGCTTCCTTCCCTTACATCCAGGTCCATCTGGAGGGAAACAGAGACACAAGCCACTGAAGAGCCAAACCAGTAAACATAGTGGGTAGCAACATTATTGACTTTGGAGCTATTAATCAGCCACTGACATCACTGAAGGCTGTTAAAAGCCCAAAAGCCAAGTTCAAGCATTTACCAATGCTGCTGGCAGCTCAGAAGCTGGGAGGGGGTGATAATCTACACTGGAACTTGCCTGGGACTGACTGTACCATGGAAACCAGGGCATCTCAGAGGTTACACACACACACACACACACCCTCTCTAACTCTAAAACATGTGAGAGCCACCTCATCTCGGCTCTCCACCCCCTCCCCAGCTCTCAGCTACTATCCGGGTTCACGGTTCATGCACATCTGAAACGGAGGGGAGAAAGGTATTCATAACACAACTTATGTCCTAAAAACGGCCAAACCAATTCATGAAGTTCCCCAGGAGAGCCTGAATTGAATGTATCCCTCAATCTCCAACATCGGGCTGATTTCAAGGAAAAACACAATTTTATAGACAACGACAGTACTTAATTCTAGTTCTAAGCTGAATTTCTGTCTGATTGTCAAAGGGAACATTGATTGGTTCTGGTTGTTCTAAAACACGCCAGATATGAGAAAAGGAAACCCATCCCAAACAAGACTCCGTGGTCAGAACACGACTGCACAGTTCACCTGAAATTGAGCGGCTGCAGCCACCCTGGTCAAGGGCCTTGAGAAGGCTTCGTTCTGGGGTTGGGAGCACCTAATGAAAAAAGGTCGTATCGAGCTTGCAAGAACAGGCTGCACTGAAGAAGAAGGTAAATTCAAAAATGCTACAAGCTCCTCTGGAAGGACAAAAAGGAAGCTAAAAGCACCCGGCACAGTCTTGAGATGACCTGTGAGTCTAGGCATTGTAGCCTATCCACAAGACCCTGTTCCCTACATCACTGGCAATGTAAACATTCTGCCCAAAACACAGTGCCAACCTTCAGAGGACTCAGATTTCAAAAGCAGTCCCATAGGACATGTGTGAGCTTTGGGGGACACTTGTATCATGGACATTCTAGGTGACAGCAAGCCATCCCATACTCAAAGCCACAAAGACCAGGCTACCAGCACTCTTCCACAGTCTGATACTCATGTCCACAGCTGACACCAGACCCAGAGTGACCAGGCAGTCCCCTGGAAAGGCCCCCAAAACTGGTTCTCTCTGCCTCAGCCACAGACCTATCCAATAAAGCACTTCGAGGCTGGTAGGGAGGTGGTTTACAACTGTGATCTGAGAGGGCAATGTCTGCCACTTACCCTGAGATTAAGAAGAAGTAAAACTAGATGCCTGAGAGAGGGGAGGCAGCATGGGGGAAAAAAAGAGGGAAAGTGAGGTGTCAGGGGAAGGGTGCAAAGAGTGGGACGAAATGAGACAGACAGCAAGAAAAGAGAGCCGAGACTGGAAGAGAAGCCTCAGGTCAGAAAGGCAAAGGAGGGAAAAAGTGAAAGGAACACCCAGCACAGGTGAAGAAAAGAAAGGTGAATGTGGTGCACAGAGGAAGGCCAGGAGATCAGAAGAGAAAATGGAGGAAGCCTAGTAAGGGGGGAACTGGAGCGCAGGGGACTTCTGTGGAGGAGAACCTTTGTTTTCTGCAACCCCAGCTCCTGCATCTCCTCAGAGAACACAAGCCCAGCCTCTACTTCCCGCTGGGTACTGGTATCCCCTGGGGGTGCCTGGGGGGAGACACAGACTCAGCTACACTTTTCAGGGCCAAGTAGAATTTACAGAGAGACTGACACAAAGATAGATGGAAACAAATTAAGGCAAAGACCAGGAAACAGACACACAGATACAAGGGAAACAGCCCTGCCCCCACAGGACTGACAGGAAAGGGTTTGGGGGGTGCGGAGGGCGAAAGGTTGAATTGCAGATGCCCCTGGGGCCTTTGTGGCTCTGGTCTGGGAGGGCCAGCCTCCACAGATGCTCCTCGGGCCTGATCAGAGCATGCTGCCCACATGCATGCTGGGCACAGGGTCTTAGAGAGAGGGTCCCTGCTCAGTCGAAGACTGAACTCCAGGGCTTTCAGGGTCATTGAAATTTTTCCTAGTGGCACCCAAGAGGATGAATGAAGGGACACACAGACATGCCTACAGGGACACAGGGAAGAGCAGGGAAGAAATTTCGTTAATGCACTCTCTAAATGACAGACAGAGGCTGACACACACTGAGAGCCGGGCCACAGACACAGACACAGCTAAACCAGACACAGCACCGTGCACATGTGTGCGCCCACCCAGACAGTCCCCTCTCCTCCTTCTGGAACCTGAGTCCCTCCCCCTCTTCTTCTGGGACTCCCTGAAGACCCAAGAACCAGCTCCAGGTTTGCCCCTGTGAACTTTCAGTCCTTTTGTCTCTCTGACCCCAATATCATACTCCATAAAATGGGTGTAACTAAAGGTTTAGACAAATCTCAGGTGGGAGATTGGTTATGAAAGTGCTTTAGAAATGGTAGCCATACCTGAGGGAGGGAAACATCTAGGGAGGGACGGAGGGAGGGAGGAGGCATTGTGCTGAAGACAGTGATGAGTCTGGAATAGGGGGTGGGGGCAGGGGAACTCAGAAGCCTATTTCGTGGCAGGGTCTGCCCCTGCATGCCCCCCCTCCAAAAGCTGTCTTATTCCAATGGGGGTGGGGGAGTAGGGGCATGAACTTGACCTGGACCAAGAAGGGTGAGGAGGAGGTGAGGTTTTGTTTGAGACCCTACTACCCCAGAGATCTCTAAGGATCTACTGCGCACCCCACTCCCCACCTCCAATCACCAACAAATTGAGGCCCCATAGCGGGCCTACACTGTGCAAGCAAATAGCTCTGGACGTCAGAACCAAGGGCACTTCCAGAGGAGCCAGCTCTGGAAGCTCGGCTGGCTGGGGCCCAGCCCCCACCGCGCTGCCCGGAGGTTGAAAATGGGAGGAGGGAGCACTTCTCGAGGAGGGGGCAGATGGAGGCCAGGGCAAGGAGGGACAGAGACACAGTCAGTAGCGGCTGGCTAACAGCACCTGTAAGTAGCTGCCTTCTCCATCCTCCTGCACAGCTGGGAGACCACCGGGTCTCACGCCATCTCCCCAAGGGCTTGTGCAGGACCTCTGGGGCGCCCCTTCGCGCACAAGGAGGCAGTGAGGGTCTGTTGATTCCTCCCCCACAGCGAGAAGAGAAGGGTAGCGGCCAGCCCTCCCCGTTTTGTCCCCCAGTCGCTCCTCGGCCGAGCTGAGAGCTCGCCTACCTCTCAGAGTATTGACCCCAACTCGTCCGTTTTCTGACTCGCTCTACGAGATCAGAGCCTCCCCCAGCTTGGCTCAAGTGTGCGCAGGAGCCGGCTGCGGGGGCGCTGGGGTCACCACAGACTAGAAACCTTTCTGGCACAGGCCCCAAACGATGAGGAATCCTTCGGGCTGGGACCGGAGCAAGCGGCTTCTCGGTACAAACGTCCGCACGGCTTGGGTGGATTACCTCCATCTCAGGAAATTGACACAAAGAGAAACTGACCCGCCGGCAGTCAGCCCCGGCCGCCAAGACCAGCACTTCTTTGCCTACGAGGCCACTCGGCCCTCCGGATTAAAAAGGACAAATTCGCCCAGGAAAGCTCCCCTTCTCTCCAGCCGGGTCTCTGCTGCCTTTGTTAAATAGGGGACCCGCGGCTAGTAAGCAGGATCCTGGGCTGTCTGAGAAGCTGACTTGGGGACGGCTCCCACCCAGGGAGCAGCCCTATGACCTGCGCCCGGTGGGGACCCAAGCTGGGCACCCGGCTGGATGCCGCCAAAGCCTGGCGCCTTGTTCCGGCCCAGCTCTGCCGCGCGCAGAGGGAAAACGCGATTCGTTCCACTTGGTATTTCCTTGGGATCTCCGACTCTAATCCGGCGCTAACTCACCGTGAGAGGAACGCTCATCTCACAGGAGGCTGTGCTCAAGTGTGAACGGGCAGACCCGGGCGGGTCGGGCCGCCGGTCCCTGCCGGCGTCGCTGGCGCCCAAAATGACCCTTCCCGTCTCCTACACACGCAGCGTCTTTCAGAAGTCGGGGGCGCCCGTATGGTGATTAATTGGCTTCTTGATTTTTGCTTGTTTGTTTGTTTAGGATAGAAGCCATCATAAGGCAAGCGTCCTGCAGAGAAGGACTTGAAGGTGTCTTTGAGGGTCTGTGTGTGAACTGGCGGCTTCTAAGCAGAAGCTCAGCCCAGGGACCTCTACTTGGTTGATTTTTCAAATCCCACTCCTCAACTCCAGAACACCTTGGGAGCTCTGGACACGGTGTCTCACTTATCTTTCAACCTCTTCCTTCACACATGGCCGCACAAAGACACTGGCTGGGGCCCCACTTTCCCTCCAAGCCCTTGCCTTGATTAGCCCCACCATTGAAAAAGGCGCTGTCGAGATTTGGGTGTGAGTGCTGAGACTCAGACTGACCTTTCGCTACAACTTCGTGCTCTCCAACTAGTCCAGTCGGAGCCCTCTCCAGGTCCCAGCTTGGATTCTCCCAGCACACCGAGATGTCGCTGCCAGAGCCCCCGAAAGGCTGCAGGAAAGGCTGCAGCTCGCTGCCTACGTTACACGTTGGTGGAGGCGGGATTCCCGGTGCCAGGTGCTCCGGGCCCAGGAGCCCAGGCACTTTGTTCCACATCCCTGCCTGCACTTTGCAAACTTGACCGCACAGCTGCAGAAGTCCTGGGTCCTACCGGCCTTGGTACCTGCCCCGCAGTCCGGCACCCCAACCCCGTCCCGGCCGGAGAGTGAGAGAAGCGAGCTCGCCGCCTACTTACTATGCATGGATGCAAACGGGTCGTGCTTACAGTGTATTTCCATCGGGGCGCTCCAGACTGCAGGCCGGCCCACGCCGCCGCCTCCCGGCGCCAAGGGGCTGCCCAGCGCGGCTCAGGAGCCGCGCCGCCAGGCCGGGCACCGTGTGAGCTGGACTCAGAAAACACTGCTGAAGCCTCGGGGCTTCTCTCAGAGCCGCGCTGCCGGAGACCGCCGAGATCTGCGCCTAGAGGCGGGAAACCGCGCCGGTGCAGTCCGGCTGGATGAGGGGCGCCCAACTCCTGGCGGCTTTCCTCCCCGGCTGGCTCAGGCGGCGGCTCCGGACACGATTCGGGGTAGCTGCTGCCAAGGCGCCTGCAGCCTCGGGGGCATAGCGTAGGGGCCCGTCTCCGGGACGGCCAGGCGCCCGTGACCTCGGAGAGGAGCGGCTTTGAGGAGGCCTGCAGGACACTCGGCCCTTGGCTTTACTCAGGGGGCGGCGAGGCCCGCGGGCTGCCAGGCTGGTTCCGCGGCCTCGCTGCCTCGGGAGTCTCTCCTCGACTTCTTGATCTCCACCGGATCCTTTTTCTCTCTGCTTCTCTGAGTCTCTGGGACTCGGGCTTGCTGCCTCAGCCTCTTTCTACCCGGCTCTCCGACGTCTCGGACGAAGTTGCAGAGAACTTCCTCTCTGGCGGTGCTGGGGCCCAGGCGGGTGGGCAGACGTTTCCGCCACGGACCTTGGGGCTGAGACTCCGGAGTCTCCGGGAGCTGGTAGCCTTCATACCCTGGGACCCGCTGCCTTCAAAGTTCCCGCGGCTCCCGCTGCTCCCCCATCGCTGGGACCAGTAAAAGGGACAACAGCGATAGTGTCCTCTTCGCCTGAGTATCTGCCTCACGCCCACCAACTCTTCGAGCCCCTCCGCCCTCTCTCGGAGGTCTGGTTCTACTATCTTCCAGTCGCCTCTTCCGGGACGGCCGCCGTGCTTGCCCCAGGCGTGGAGGGAGGAACAGAGGAGACAGAAAAAGGTCCCCTCCGCCAAGGCCGCCGGGACTACTGGTGCTGAAATGGAGCCGCTGTTGGCTTTGCCCGCACCGCCGCCGCGGGCGCTAGCCCTCCGCCTGCTCGGCGCGCACAGTGCGCCACCGCGCCACCCCGGAGCCGCTTTCAGGACCCGCTGCGTGTGGACAGCGCCGCCCGGGGCTCAGCCTCCCTCCGGGCGGGGGCGGGGGCGGGGCGGGCGCTAACCTGCCAATCACGACTCATCGAGCCAATCAGAGCAATAGGAGCCGGCGCTGGCCTGAGGCACCGCTCCATTGGCTGAGCAACCGACGGGCTCCGCCTAATTAGCGGATACCTGGGCAATGGGAGAAAATGGGAGGCGGGGCTCAGGCAGCGGCGCCACGTTCATTGACAAACCCGCGGCGCGAAGGCCTAGTGAAGCAAGGATGGAGGGAGGGGGGAGGGGATCCACCTAGTGCCTGGAGAGTCCTGCTGTACATCCCGAGGGAGCTTAGCCTATCCGCTGCGGTGCTGGGACCCTGGGATGCCCTGAAGGTTTGGGGACAGCCAATGCGGGGTGGGGAGTGAAGGTGGGGGAAACAGTCGCCAGAAAACACACGCGCAACGAATGTTGGAGAAAGACAGGGAGAGCAATAGAGAAACGGCTTTCAATCTAAGCACCATCACACTCATGATGGACTCGTAGTGTGCACACATTGCCTCATTCTTAGTTTCTTCATCTGTAAAATGGGCAGAGTTGGTTTATTTAGCCTTTAATGAAGACTCCTTCCAGTGGAAACATTTCATAATTGTATCAAACTCCTGCTAAGCCATAGCCTCCTCATCCACCCCCTCCCTCTTTTTACCCCAGGGTCCCCAATTTTGAGATAACTGAGAAGCAGAGACATTGAGATGAAAGAAATTTTACATTATTTTAAAGTTGGTAACCAGGGTGTTCCTGGGGAAAGGAGGTTATCTGAGGCTTTGGATCGTATTGCACAAGCACTGAGCCCTGAACACCTCTTTCCAGCCTCAGGCCAGGAGTCGCCAGACACTTTGGAGGCTAGTGATTCCCGGAGCTGGAGGCTTCTCTCCACAGGGGCAATTCCTCATCCAGTGCAAGGCCTCTTGGGAATTGAATGAACCCAGTCCTGACCAGTGCTAATGAAGGTCCCTGAGGAGGGCAGGTGGACTGGCACATTCTATCTGCAAGGGCCTGCCAAACCATGCCAGGAGTGCTACCATGCTGCAGCTATCAGCTGTTGAGAAAACCTGATGTTGCCTCTCCTGGGGAAGTTCTTGTTTCTTCTAAGACAAAATGGGTGGAATTTATAACAAAATCCTCCCGGTCCAGAAGGGCAGGTCTTTGACCAGCGAGTCTGTTTCTCAGGGGGGGCGTGAGGACCTGGGACCACAATCAAAGGAAGTGGTCTTTGAAAAGAAAGCATGTGACAGCCAGTCCATACCCAGGAGGCAATAGTTCTGTGAATGCTTATGTCTGCCAGGGTCCTGGCAGAGACAATGAAGACTCTCCTGCCCCAGCAGCTCATGGGAGTGGTCCCAAGTCCCATCATTTCTGATTCATAAGCCATGCTCCTCTAATATTAAACATAAATCCACCAGAACGAGGGCTCTGGGATGCCCGCTCTAAACCCCGGCTAGCAGGGAGGACAGAGCACATGCTGACCTGGGAAGGCTCCCAGGCCATTCTCTGCTTCAGTCTTTCCTGTCTACCTGTGCCCCATTTCCCACACGTCGTACACTGGGTCTGTCCTCTGGCCCACCTTCTATTTGATTCTGGCCCGGCCCCAGCTGCCCCTGAACGGGTAGTTAAGTTTCCGGCGCTGACTCATCCCCACCCCCTTCAGGGCCCAGCTGCAGAAAACCGCCTCAGGCGGGCCCCTGGGGCCCCTGAGATGGGGTAGCGGCAGGATCTCTTCTTTGTCTGGAACCGCGCCTGTTCGTACCTTCCGCCCACCCCCACCCCCACCCCCACCCCGCCTTGTAGCAGAAAGGTCGAAACAGGGAAGAGAGACCAGGATGAGTTAGGGTTCCCGCTTTCACTCCATGGGTGGCCCAGGGTGGATCGAAGGTGACTAGATGTCGACGGGGAGGCTCTTCATTCCCACCTGAGAGGCGGGGAGGAGATGGGGGGTTGGGGTCGCCTTGAGGGACACGGCAAATGCCAGCTCCACCTCCAGCCTCGCTCATTGAGTTCGGGCTTGGGATCTCAGATTGTAAAGTCTTTGAGCTGCAAGGGCCCTGAGGTTATACTTTCCCCATTTTACAGATTCGCCAAGTGAGGCTGAGGCGCATAGTAGGTCCAGACTAGAGGAAAGGCCGTGGGTTGGGAACCTCCTTCTCAGGATCTCTCCAGAGCCACTCCCGGAATGGCGGGGCGGTGGGGGTACGGTACCAAATAAAAGATCCCAGCTAGGATATGCCCGCGCATACGGGTTTCCATCCCATACCTGGGAGTCTGGACAGAGTCCCCGGAGCGCTGCCGGAGTAGGATGGAACTGCAGACGCTAACGGAACGGAACTAGCTCAAATTCCCACTTCATACAGGTATTCTGCTTCAGGACTGTGTCTTAGGCCAGAGCATCCCCCTTCCGCACCGTGCGCTGCACGGGTCAGAGGGAGCCTCCCTCTGGCGCTGGGGCAATTCACCGCCTCCGGACCGGGCCTGCATCCCAGAACTTCTAATGCCAGACCTGATACCCTGGCCGCCGTGCCCACCCTTACAGGCCAATGAACGGCGGCCCAGGGAGGGGCGCCTCCATGCCCAAGCCAGGCTTCTCTACGCCTGTGTTCCCCCTCCGGAAGCTCACAAGCCCTCGAGTCTGGGTCCAGGAGGGAACGAAGCAAGCAGTTGGTCTCGACGCCTCTCTGCTGAAAGCGGTCGGGCCTCGCTCTGCTCAACAGTCGCGTGGTTTCTTTCCCTTCGCAGGAGGACTTTGGGCCCAGCCCTGTGCTAAGCGCTGGAGGCCGGAGGCCCGGGAACGAAACCTTCCGGAAGAAACCCAAGTTATGTAAATCTCATTGACTTTGAAAGTTTTGCTATTGAAAGAAAACCCATTGAGAACAACGTTTGAGAAGCCAACACACCTTCAGAGAAACGTCCACGTCGGTCCTCAGCTAGACAGCCTGCCTTCACTCGAACACACTTCCCCCCTCCCGTTTCTCCCCCACTGCCAGCCCCTCCAGCGCCCAGCGGCGTCGGGGGTTTGGGGCGGCTACCGCGTTCGGTGGACCTGAGATTGACTCACGCAGCCCAAGTCCAGCCCATTTCCCTCTCACTTCTGGCAAAGCGACGCCCACAGGGCTCGGACTGGTTGCTCAGTTCAGTCAAGTCAGAGATGACACGGCCATCGCTGTCCTAACTTGGTGGGTCCTCTCTAATCCTCATTTTAAAAACACCAAAGAGAGAAAGCAACTGACCCGAAATTACACGGTGGGGTCAGAGCTGACTCCTGCTCCTGGCCCAGGTCTGTCTGCAGAAATTGTTGAAGTGGGTGGGAAAAGGGGAGAAGAATTTAACCACATTTTTCAAGAGAAATGCCAATTGTCGTTGTCAGGGTTTATTTCCATTATTAGCGCACCCCAAAGGGCAAGGGCTCTGGGGCTACCTTTCTCTCTCTAAAGTCTTTAGGCAAAGGGCCCCTTCTCCTAGGACTCAGCTTCCCCATGTGTCTAACAGGGGAAAGAACCCTTGAGATGAGGCCTCCCAAGGCTCAGAAAGATGAAAGGATATTGGCATCGCCCCACCAGGCTCATCCTAGAGCTGAGGGTCTGGACGCTGTTGCCTGTCAGACAGCGTTCAGCCTATCTTGGTCTCCCTGGCCTTGGGGAGCCTGAACTCACATAGCAGCTTGTGTTCCCAATCATAGTTTTTCTCCAAGGGAGGGTGGGATTGTCTCTCCTCTCCCAGCAGAAATGAGAACTCTAAGGACAGAGAAGCCCCTCCCCCCAAATACCTGCCCCTCTCTGGACCTCAGTTTTACCGTTTTGGTACCACATGGGGAAAACTAGACCAAATAAAAAAAAAATCCTAGTGCTTCCCTACTTAGGGCCGACCTCACCTGATCTTGAGCTTAGAGCTGTAGGGCATAGACTCCTTCCCAATTATACAGATGGGGAAACTGAGGTCAAGAGACAGAATGAAATACAGTTCTGAAGAAAGCAAAGGGAGGCCATAAAAACCCTCTAAGTTAGGAGAGGGAAGAAACCCACGAAGAAACCCCCAAACAAGACCTGGATGTCCCTAGCTATCCAGTTTCTCAGCTCTCCTCTTTCCAGGCTGGGGCCCAGGCTCGGGCAGACCGGCGAAAGTGCAGTGTCACCTGAGATGTTGGTATTTACCTATGCAGGTGGCCCTTACCCCAACTCGGCTTGAAGAGGGGGCGTGGCTCTTCAGATTTTAAAACTCTAGCCGGCGTAGGCCACCCTCCCCAACCCCACCCAGGTCCATCTCGGTGAAGAATGAAATGCTTTATTGATTAAACGATTATTCAGGCGATTGAACTAATCAAAGAGCCCATCGACCGCCATGAATTACATTCTTTGTAGACAGCTTGTCGGGAAAGACAGCCAGGGCCAGCCACACAGACCCTCTGCCTGAACCCTTACCGGCCTCTAACCCGTTCCCAACACAAACACAACCCCTAGTCCCGGCACAAGCACCTTTGGGAGTCCCACAGACTAAGGGACCCACTGAGGAAGTGAGGAGGGGGAGTGGGGATGGAGGCAGAGGGTGTTTCCAGGGTCCCCTTCCTACACTCTGAACCTGGGGAATCCTCTTCAATTTTGCCTCTTTGGTTTTGGCCCTAACTTCTCTTCAGTCACGATTTTGGAAACACATCTAAGCCCCGGGAATTGTCCTGGGTTTAGAATATAAGTTCACCCCTCTTTTTCTGCTTTCTGGCCTATATTTAGGGGTAGGGTACAGAAGAGGGGCTCACAGGTCCACAGGCATGGGGAAAGGGGAGTTCTTGCCAGGGCCAGGAGTGTGTTTGGTGTGGGTCAGCACACTTGGCCTAATGAGTAAAAGAGGCTCCTGTGCCCAGCTTTTACCTCAGAGCAGACAGAGGCTTCCTGCCACCTGCCATCTCCTCTCAATTATAAACACACCCTGCTACTCACTGCCTGGGCCTGTGGGAGGCACACCTGGTCCTCTGCCAGAAGGGCCTGTGTGCATACAGGCACCAGGACTTGATGCCCAGGAGAGGCACACATGTCTACCCCACTTGCACTTTCTTCCATTGCAGGGGCACCCACAAGATACAACCTGAGCACACCACACACACACACACACCAGTGTCAGAGGCTTGTCTAGGTGAAGGCAAAGGCAGACTAGGAGTCCCTACACGTCTCAGCTAGCCTATGGGCTACCTGCTCTCACCTGCCAAGGCTGCACGGGCCACTGGAAACCCTTTTGTATAAATGGTGGGCTCAACAGTGCCCACAGAGAGAGGCGGTGCACACCACACAACAAGGGTTCTGCAACCCCAGAGTTCACACCTCCATTCCTGGATCTCCCAGTGGAATGGGACCGGCGCCTGACTGTTCCCAGGCTTAGCACAGCAGACTCCCACAGGCCACAGGCCCATCCCTGTATCTAGAAGCTGGCACTTTGGTGTATATTGGCAATTACACAGCAAAGAGCTGTGGACAAGTACACATTTTTCTCACTTCCAAAATTTCTCACTTGGGGTATGACAAATATAGGCCCTTAAAGGAATAGATATACACTCATACACTTATCCCAGTTATATATGTGACACACATTTTGGATACAAAAGAACAGTACCCAGGAATACCCACTCATAAGTACACACTAACACACACATAGATATAAAGACACGCAGGCACATAAAGTCTTGGACACACACTCAGACACACAAAATACGGGACACACAAACTCATTAGCACGCATGCACACGCCGAACCCCTATGTAAACTCGCAGACCCAAACAAACTTTCAGAGCCCCAGCTAGACACCTACATAAACATTCCGAAATAGAGGGAAAAATAGGCAAACCCTCAGCCACTTGGACTGATACAGAAGTCTGTGAATAGATTGGCGGGGGGAAAAAAACCCACAAACGCGCCACGAACAGACAGGCAATCAATCCCATCGAAAATGAGGTTCATTCCCTCCCCCGGGCCGACGCGCTGCAAGACCAGCACCCGGTTGGGTCCCGGCTGGGTCCCGGGCTTAGCGCTCCTAGAACCGGTATCGCGATCCTACCTGTCCTGCCGGTCCGAGGAGTTGGGTAATTTTTCTCTAAATCCATTTTGATTTTTCAGAACTTGATGGAATGGACAGGGGGGAAAAGTTTCCACTTTTTTTGTGCTTCTTTTTTTTTTTCCCCCTGGCGTCAGGGGCCGCTCACAGGTCGAAATAATTCAAGCCTTCCGCTCCCCCGCCGAGCTGGGGTAGCTGATCACTGAGCTGAAACTAAACGTTTTAGGTGGAAAAAAAGCGTCCGAAGGCACCGTGAAATGATTAAGGAACTAAAGAGCTTCTCGCCATGTGAGATCATGTCCTGTTCTCGCCAACATCACAAGATGTCCCCTGACACGCCGCGCCCCCAGCGTGCGGCCCCGCACTGCCGGCCCAGAGCTGGGCGAGGGTGTCCGCGCGCTCTGCAGCAGGGCCTGCTCAGCTGGCCAGACGGGGCGGGCCGGGCCGGGCCGGGCCGGGCGTAGCAGTGCTGGAGGCCGGGAGCGTAGCAGTGCCGCCGCCGCGCCGCCCTGGACTTTTATAGGGGGTTGGGGGGAGGGAAGGAAGGCTTCAGGCCGCCGGGAGCTAGCCCCGCGCACTTACGGGAAGGGGCCGACCCAAGGCGAGCCTGGAGCCCTAGCCTCGCGGCAGCACCTCCGACAAACCCCTGCGTCTTGGTATCGAGACCCTCTTCTCGGCGCGCCCGGCCTGTGACCCCTCTAGATGCAAACCCCGGCGCGTAGAGGGGTGCAGGACGGATTTTTGTTTTTAAGGAAATTAACCAATCTGCCAAGCAGGTGCTTCTGAAGGGGGTGCGAAGGCAAGATGTTGCCAGACATCCCGTTTCCTCAGATTCACCCCTAGGGCGGCGCCCGTGCCCAGAGCGCCCGGCTACCCCATCCCCGCCCCTATCTGCAGCTCTAATACTGTTGCTGGGTCCCTAAGTCTCGGACAGTGCCAGGACCGTGAAGACCTCAGGTCCCACTCAGACCCCTGGTCGCCGTTTTCCTTGCACCAGGTCTCATTCTGGCCCAGAACGCGGCGGTGAAGCTGCGAGTTGCTGGAGATAAAATCCGGGCCTCTGCTTTGGAGCACCCGGGCGGAGCAGACCCATCTCAGAAGGTCCCGGAGATGGGCGGGAGTCCCGGACACCTTACCCGGGCCCATAAATGGAGTCCCTTTGCCCTCAGGTCCTAAAACGTTGAGGCGTCCCCGAGTCCCCGGACTCGATTCCTGAGGGGAAATCAGCCCGAGAGAGACGGGGCAGAGGAGTGGCCTGTCCCACCCGCTCTCTTCGGCCCAGTCTCCAGACTTCCCTCCCCTGACCCCTCCCCAGTCTCGCGTCCAGCTGCTCGGCTTGGCCACTGGAAGTCGGTGGGGCCCCGCTGTGGGGTGGTCGAAGGGGCAGGGTTCGCCGGGGCGGGGGGTGGGGGGGTGGGGAAGCTCCCCAGGAGGACTCTTGGCCCTCTGGACAATGGCAGTTTCGGAAAGTGACTCGTCCTCAGCGAGGGTGTTGTTTGTTTTTTGGAGGGGGTGGTCACGAGGCTGGGCCTCAACCTAAGGGGAAGAGCCCAGAGCTGGAGAAAAGGGGTGGGGGGCGCGGTGGAGCCGGACATCGCGTATCCACTGAGCGGATTTTGCTACAATCGGAACCCTGGCGGTGGGTTCCCGGGCGGCCCCCCCACCAAGTAGTCTGCGCAGTCCCGCTGCGCCGCCTCCTTCCAGCAAACTGCGGGTCGGGGTCCCTGCCTGCTGATTTGATTTTTGGCCAATTCGGAGCGCTCGACTCTTCCCCTCCGCAGCCAGGCCCCGGCCCCTGCTTCCCGCCCGCCCGCTTAGCCCGCGCGCGGAGGCTGCGCCAAAGAGAGGCCTGTCCGCACCTTGAGATCAAAAGCCCTCCCGGAATTGACATTTCACCCCGGACGCGGGGCGGGAGTCGTTTGGGTTTTGTTTTGTTTTTCTGCTTAGGGGGTTTGTTTGGTTTTGTTTTCTGTGAGGTTTTTTTTTTTTTTTTTCCCCATAATCTAAGAGAGAGTCTTTTGTTTCGGTGTTTTGCGTGTTGTTTTTTCGGGGATTTCATTTTCGTGGGTTTTGCTCTGTGAGACTTGATCTTTTGTGTGCGTTTTGTTTTCCGTCTCGTGTGTTTTGATTTTGTGTGTGTTTTACACTTTGTCTTTGTAGGTTGTCTCTCTGAGTGCCGTTTGGAAGTCTGCTCCTTCTGCGTGGAGCTTTGATGTGTTTCGATTTCACATTAATCGGTGTCGTTTGTGTTTTGTATTAGGTGAATTCTGTGTTTGTATGTATTTTGTTTTCTTCGATTTTGATTTTGTTTTTATGAGCTGTGCATTTGGACCGGGATTTTGGTTTATGTTTTGGTGTATCGGCTTAAGCTTTTGTGTTGGCGGAATGCGTGTGTTTTGGCTTTGGGCAGCTTTTGAATTAGGGAGGGGACACCGGCCACCACTTCGTTCCTGTCCGCACCCAGGAAGGGCAAAGAATTAGGCCAAGCATCACGAAGGATGGGCTCTCCGGTTCCGAAATACTTGACCCCGCACCGCGGTGTCCTGCTCTGCACATTCCAGACGAAGGCAAAACAATTGTGCGTTCCCGATGGGGCACCTGCCGCTAGTTAAAACGCTGCGCGGGTGCTGTGGCTCCAGTGCCCGGGTCAGAATTCACAGAGCCCGCCCCGCCCCTCGCGGGGTCCTCAGGCCCAGCCGCCATCCTGTTGCACGCCCGGCCTGCGGCGGGTCCCTCTCCTCTCGCGCCTGGTCAGTGTGCTGGCGACCTCCCCGACTTCCGCAGCGTTAGACCGAGGGCCGGTTCCCCGCCGCGGAGCAGGTGGCAAGCCTCTTCGGAGGACACGGAATTGATGCTGCGGCCCTAGAGATACTGGGCAAGGGGTTAAGGGTGAGTGTAGCATAGGAGGAGATCGGCGTCGAGACCCCCGAAAAATCCCCCATGTCATTGTCCGCAGCCCTGGAATCTTAGAAACCCAACTCCGCTCAGCTTTCGGTTTGCAGAGCCTGCTCTGGTTTGCAACCGTAGACAGATAAATCCATACTCGAACATACGCATGCACAGTTGAGGAGAAAGAGAGAGCCAGAGCCTGGGTACCAGCGGCCTGCAGGGCGGATCCAGCGCGGGCGCAACCTCAATGGGAAGCCAAACTACAGTGTCCGGAAATGTTCCGAGGGCAGAAGAAGCATTCTTTCTGTCCACATTGCCGGAACTTCAGCATTGGTACACGTGAATTTGTTTAATGCTGCACCGGGGAGAAAAAGAGAGGCAACCTTAGAGGCGGAAAGACAGGCTGGCTAAACCAGCCAGGAAATGAGGGGAGAATCCACGGAGGAAAAAAATATGGAGAGGGAGAGACGACAATGTGGGGAAAGGCAGACTGGGGGACCAGGAAAGGGGCTGGTGAGGAAGCTCCCCTGGCCCCCGCGCGCGCTCTGGCGTTTTGTAGAGGGAGAAAGCAGGAACCGAGAACAGAGTGACAGGAAAAGAAAAGAGTCGCAGAAGGGGTTGGCCTAGGCATGATGCGAGCTTCCCTCCCGCTAGGACACTGCAGTCTAGCGGGGGAGGCCGAGGTCGCGAAGCAAGAAGCCTAGGTCAGGCTATTCTCGGCCAGGAGACACCTGAGGACTCCAGGACTTAAGGAGCAGCGGCGACCAGGACCCAGTTCCGGCCGGATGCCGCATCTCTCCATCCCGAAACGCCCAGCCAGGAATCCAGGAAAGGCTGGGCCACCGCGGTCCGCCGCTGGGCCTCCCTCGGCGTGAGCCCTAAGAGAAGCCGCGGTGAACGACCCTGGCCTTCCGGCTCTAGGCTGAGACTAGGTGCGAGCCGATGTCCAGGCAGTAGACAAGGAGGAAGCCCCGCCCTAAAGCTGGGAACCCACTTCTGGGAGCTGCTGAGGCCGCAGCTGGACTCGCAGGATTCGGGGTCGGCGCAGTGAGTGCGCACGTGGCACCGAACCTTGGGCAGGCGGCACCCCTAAAGCCCAGCCCCGCCCCGCCCCGCTTCCTTTGCGGTGGCTGGAGGGTATCAAGATTGAGGGTGGAGGCCAAGTCGCGACCAATAGGTCCCTCTCAGCACAAGCTTGGAGCTTGCTTGGGGGTACGCCCGGGTGAGTGGGAGCGCCTCGCCACTCACATCTCCCAGGGCGCAGAGCGCAGAAAGTGCACAACGCAGGCCAGTTGCCGCCGCAGGTTTCAACGTGAAGCCCGAGGCCGAAAGGGACTGAAGAATGGTTTGGGTCAAAGCGCCCATTTCTGAGGCCAGTGAGGTCCTCTGAGCGTGTAGGACTTCGAGCGCTGGCTGCTGGCTTGCTGGGGTACCATGTGCTAGCGGCTCGCTACCCAGAAATACTAGGGTACCAATGAAAAATACGATGGGGCTGTGTTCGGGGAATCTGTGCTCCTGCTGGGTTGTTGCTATTGTTGTTTTACTTTACTGCCTTTCTTGCTTTAATTAAAAATGTAATGGAGAGAAGCCTCAACAAGCGCAGAGCTGGGTCGTTTGGATGGGTTCATTCCAACTCAAATCCAGTAATTCAATTCAGTGCCACGACTGGTTTCCAGCCCGCAGGTACGCATGGCAGGCGTCAAGTGTATGCTGTATACATAGGCACAGAGACGACCTGAAGGCAGCCCTTGAAGAATTTTGAGATAAAATTCACTCTCTTGGAGTTATATTCAATATATATAAATATAGAATACAGACAGTCAGTTATATTTAAAATTTGCCAACATGTCCCAGCAATCTAGCATTACCTAAGAATCCAAAATGAAGCCTTGAAAAGATGGCTTCTGATTTACTAGCACTCTGATTGTTTAACATTCAAAACTAATGTAAATCAGTTTATTTCTTCTCACATTTCCTTTCATATGTAACAATGCCATAATTTGTAAGCAATAAAACCATATGTTGGGAAAGAAAGTTTATATTCATACAATGAACTGTTAGCTAGCCTCACCCTTTTTCTTCTGGTATTTCTCTGTGCAATGTGGGCTTTAAATATTCATGTGCCAGCCTAGACTTGCCTTTATTTCATATGCTTTAAACTAATAACATTTTAATGTGATATAATTTGATTCCATGAAGTAGAGGAGCATAAAGGAGCCTACTTTCAAGCGATTTTCAGTGAGCGCACAGGTTAAACAGTTCTCTAAGTGTTTGGACACAGATCGGAATGTTAAACGGAAGTGGAGCCCGCCTGTGAGTAGGCCCTTTAGCATTCTCACTTGCTACACTCTCTATTTCTCTGTGATAACTTCAGAGCTATAACAGAGGACCACAGCAGGGTTGGGGCGCTTTCCCTGGACCCTGTGGTGTGACCTTACAGATGTCCCAGTCTGCTGGCAAGCTGGGGACTGATTTCTATGGCTTTTTTTTTTTTTTTTTTGAGGGGAAGTTTGATAGGGTAAAAAGGGGACTGCGGGATGTAAAGCCTGGATTTGAAAACATGCCTAAAATAAAACTGTGCTCTAAAAGGCTTTCAGATATGCTGCTGATTAGGTACCTAATGTTAGCAACCTGATGGGCTATTTGCTGTTAGCTTTGTCCAGGACTCAGCCCAGAGGAAGAAGCAAAAGAGGAGCTGGGCAGGGGTCCAAAGGCCTCGGAGGTGAGCCCTGCCACCAGCACCATTGTCTAGTGATCACCAGATTCACCTCTCAACGTGCTTAACTTCTCCTTCACTTTGCACTGGAGGTAGGAGCCAGACCTTCAGACATCAAATGCCTGGTAGACTCTAGTCAACAGACGAAAAAATTGTCTAAAAGAAGAAAAAGTAAAGATGCCCCCAAGTTGATAGGAGACACTTCTGAACATAGAACAAGAAAGTCATTTCCCTCCCAAATGATGAAAATATTTCCAATGGAAAAGCATGATGCTATATTCTTTTTATAAATATGTGTCTGCCTATCACACAAAGAAACCAAAAACCCACAATTACTTCAGTATCCAAAATGGGCCATTGGAAAGATTGGAGGTCTGAGACAAAATATTTAGACTGAAAGAACCATACTAAATTATCTATACTAAAATGTTGCCTAAAAACTCAATAAAAGCTATTTCAGGACAAATGTGGGTAATTTTCTAGAGAGATCTTTGTAAGTTCTCCCGGAGAAAAACAACGAAGGAGTATCTCTCGGGCCTGTGCATAGGCAGGTTGAGAAACTCGCAGATGGGCTGCTTGTTAGTCACAAAGTCTTACAAATGAAGTATAAGATGGAAATAGTTCGGTGAGTGGAAAGAGGGCGATTTTCCCCTGCTTTGGTACAGCAATTTGCGTCTCATTTTTGACGTACTTTGCACGTAAACTCATGTACTCCGTGAAGTGACAACAGGGAACCAGGCTGGGATGCAAACCTGCCGGCGTCTGCATGTGGTGTCTCAAAACGCTCCTTTGGACACACGTTCTGGGCGGTGGGGAGTTAGCTGCCTCTAAACCAGGCCTGACCTTTTGTCTTTTGACCTCTGATGCATGAAATTAGGTAGCAAAAGAAAATGCGAAGAAAAGGATACAAAAACATGGAAAAACAGCCCTCCCTGACAATAGTCATTGTATCAGATCATAGCGGAGCTGCCCTGCACAGCCCAAAGTGCTTGTTTATAAGGCTTCGGGTCTTCCTGGCCACTGACAGTTCTGGTCTCCTTTGTGGTGGATCTACATTTGTTGGGGGACGGATTAAGCACTCTTTTTAATTAAGCTCAGAGCTGGGTTTTGTCCTGGTTTCTTTTTACCAAAACCTGGTTAGTGAGCGCTTGGTTTGGTTCCTCCACTTCCTTTGAGGCTCTCATTGCAGGCCAGGTGCTTGGGTTTGGGCAGCCCAGGCAGCTTTGGAGACCCTGAAGTCTTTCTGGCCACCCAGGCAGAAGCTGCCTCCCAGCTGGCATGGGGAAGGAGGAGAGGTGTGCTTCCTGGTCCAGAAGGGCCACATATCCCACATGGATAGCCCTCCACTCTTTCCCCAGACCCAGTGGGAAAATATGATGCCTGAGATACTGAGGGCCCCTGCCCCCTTGGCCTCATGGGCCAGCCCAGTGCCTTTCACTGTCCTGAATGCCAGAGAGGAAGACGAGACATTTGCAGAGAAGCCCTTAGTGAGTCTCAACGCAGCAGTCATTTGATCCTCACAGCCATCCTGGGAAGGGGTGCACAGCCCTGTGTCTAGTGCCAGGGTGTACTGTCAGGCCCTGTCCGGAGGAGACAGACCTCTACTTAGCCCCTAAAAGTGTGAGGATGGGCATAAGCAAAGAGGGCTGAAGGAGAACCAAGCAGGGTTGTCAAGCCAGACTCTGGAAAGAGGGAGGTCCGAGGAGACCTTTTGGTGGGGAGTGACCTAGAGCAGTGTTGAAAGGGGAGTAGAACTTTGCTAGGTAAATGAGGACATAGAGAGCATGATAAATATTGCCATTTTGCAGATGAGGCTGCTGGACAGCAACATATAAGCAAAATGCTATGAAAAGAGCTGACCAAGAACTTGGGGGTTGGGAGGAAAGGCAAATGCTCTTGAGGGAATGAATGCACAGTGGCTTGTGGAGTGGGGCAAAGGAAGGAGGAAGGATAGGGTGGGCAAGCCCCTTAAGGTGGCCAGAGCAGCAGCTACAGATATTCTCCCCTTACCAGATGGAGTGAGTGGAATCCCGGGTCAAAGGAAGAGGGGTAAGGGAAAGGCACTGGCATCAAAGGAGAGAAACACAGGAAAGCTGTCCATGTCCCACCTTCAGCCTTGGGAAGTTTGCAAAAATCACCAAAACTTCAGTCTAGGAAATTAAAGAGCAGCAACAAAAAAACCTCCTCAGCCTAGAATGTTCCCCATGCACATTATTTAATCCTCCCAGGCTGTGGGAGGCCCTCCCAGAGCTAGAGCTGGTGGCTACCACTCACTGCTTTGGCCACACAGCCCTGAGTGCTCTCTTTCCTATTTCCCTGTGCATTGGTGTGATAGAGTGTGTCCAGTCCTCACCACTCCTCCTGGATCATGAGCTCCAACGGGCAGGGTTCCACCTGGGACCCAGGCTCTTCCAGCAGTACATCATTCTGTTCCCTTAGAACAGTAGCTTCTAAACTTCAGTGTGAGAAGAAGCACATGCAGATCCCTGGGCTCCAAATCCAGAGAGCTTGATACAGTGGTATGGGAAAGAGCTTGGAATCTGAATGTTCAATAACTTCTCCAGGTGAGTCAGATGCACGAGGTACCTGACCCTCCATGGAGAAACACTGGCTTAAAAGCTCTTCCAGGGCAAGGACTAAACTCCTGTGATCCATTGACTCCTGTCCCCCTGACCAGGTCTGCATCTGTCCAAATATCGAGAACTTGGAGCTTATCAGGGTGGGAGCACCCATATTCCAATGTGTCTCCAAAGGATCTAAGAACCACCTGTCCCCTTGCTCCCATTTTTTAATAATTCAACTTCCATTCAACAATGACTTCAGTGCTTAGTATTAAAGAGAGATGAGACTCTCTTGTCCTTGAGCTGCTTGAAGTCAGGGCAGAGAAATAAGCTTATACTGTAAGGCAAAATCTGACTAAGGTTTTAATTAAATACAGTTAGGAAAATGAAGGAAGAATCCTTTTCTGTGAGGGGCGCTTTATGGAGATTTCTTGAGGGAGGTTGTCTTTGATCTGAGCCTGGAAGAATGAGTTGGAAAACATGGGCGGAAGGGTGCTATAGGCCAAGGGTTCAGGATGAACAATGGCTTGAAGACAGAAGGTGCTTGGTCTATTTGGGAATGGGCAGAGCAGGAGGCTAGTTCCATCATCAGTGTTCCTGGTGATGGAACTGGGGCCAGCTGAGGAAACGGAGTCCCCAGGGAGGTGCAGTAAGAATGGCATTGGAGCAACCTCATAGTTTGAACCACTTAGCCACCACTCCCAGGTGGTACCCATGGCAACATCTGAACTTCCTTCTGAGCTTTGCAAGAGTCTCCTTCCTGCCAAGCCCTTCTGGCTAAGCTGAGGTCACTGCTGCCTGCTTTTTGGGCTTTTGTGTCTGCTTTATGCCTAGGGTCGCTCCCTGAGTGAGCACATCAGCTTCCCTCTGGCTCCCGCACTTCTACTATTGTCTTTTTCACACTCTTGTAGCAAGTTTTGTCTTTCTCTCCTCTCAGGAGATCAGGGAGGATGTCTGATCCATCTCTGCAACCCCAGTACAACACAGCACTTGCACACAAAAGATGTTCGCTTGAGTGTGTGATAAGATGAAACATGTCGTGAAGAGGCAGTGTGCAGTTCACAGCTCACGCTTTCTGCTCTACCGTGTCCTGGCGCTTCACCCCTCAGTTTGCCAACCTGCATGATGAGGACACTAATCGCCTCCTACCTAACCTACCTCTCTGGGCTGTTGTGAGGACCAAATCATATTAATAGCCTGGCTCTTGTTTCATGAAGTGTTATCACCATGGGCTTGGATTTCCCAGTGCTGTTTTAAGAAAATCTGCTTTTAGTTGCCTCAATATATTTCTTCTTTGGTAGAAGAACTGAAGGAGGCCCAACATTTGACAGGAGCTATGAGTGAAGGTTTGTATAGAAAGAGGCTGACGGTACTCATGTGTTGAAAAATCATGTGGTTCTTTTTGAAGTATCCTTTGCCAACACTGCAAGAGAGAAAGCAAAGAACAAAAAAATTCAACTCAAGCACATCTGAGAGCTGTAGGTTAACAGCTGTCATGATACTGCTGCTAAATTTCTGAAAAGGCAATGTGGGTCTAGACTTGCTGAGGAAAAACACTGCTGGGCAGAGCTGAAAGAAGATGAAAACCTCAGACCCTAGACGGAAAATGAAAAGACATCATTGCTGTCGATAGTGCATTAATGAGGTGAACTCTACTATACATGCCCATATCCTATACATTGTAGAAAGAGTGTCACAGAAAGACAAGCCAGAAGTTACATCTGTCTGATTCTCCATCAGCCCCTAACCCCAAGAGACTTCCAGTGGGCATTTTCTTCAGAGAGAAATTGAAGATAGTACACAAAGTAGTTTATTAATCAATGTATTGCTAAGGTAATAATAAATCAATAAATAGTTCATTACTAGCACAGGAACTTAGGATAGTGAGCCTTATTAAATTGTATAAGCTGTATCCAGGCTGGTCTTTCTACAGCATCCCTTTAATAGTCTCTCAGCCTGAGCTTGAATACCTCCAGGGACAGTGAGCTCACTAGTCCCTTATGGAATTTGTGTTATGGAACGGCTGCCAGGAAGTTCTTTCCCTCCTTGGGCATCCATTCACTCCCGTGTAACTTCTATCCACTGGTCCTAGCTCTGCCTCTGGGGGGTCATTGCCCTCAGGAAAGAACAAACAAGGGGGTACAGTGAGGGTTCCTGTGAGGGTATGCGCTCAGACAGTGTGAGGTGAGCTTCAATGTCTTCCCTATGTCATGGGACAAGTAATCCCGGCCAGAAAAAGTGTTCTTGGAATGTCACCTGGGGGGAGCACATTCAGGAGTAACACAGGAGCAGGATTATGAGGCTGAGAGTCCAATCTGCAGGAAGTTTCTAGAACCCCATTCCCATGGTTGTATCTCCATGGGCTATAGATTCCCACATAAATCTGTCTTTTAAAGGACATTGCTACAACCACCGCTGTGAAACCATTGTCCCTAAAACAGTGCTGGAAAGTCAGTGAATCCAGCCCCTTGCCCCACTTGACAGATGGAGACACTGAGGCCCAGAGAAGGGATAGAATTACCAAAGATTCTACAGCAAATTAGACAGGCAGGACTAATAAGAATAATGGACAATTCTTGAGTGCTGTTTACTAGGCATTGTGTTTTTTTTGTGTGTGTGTTTTTAAGATTTTTATTTATTTATTTTTAGAGAGGGAAGGGAGGGAGACAGAGAGAGAAAGAAACATCAATGTGCGGTTGCTGGGGGCCGTGTCCTGCAACCGAGGCATGTGCCCTGACTGGGAATCGAACCTGCGACACTTTGGTTCGCAGCCCGCGCTCAATCCACTGAGCTACACCAGCCAGGGTGGCATTGTGTTTTATATACATTATCGCATGAGTTGTGTGAAATCTCACCTCTGAGGCTCCATGGCAGAGCTGGAATTTCAAAGTCAGTTCTGACTTCACAATCAAATTTTTTAAAAATTTTTATTGATTGATTTTAGAGAGAGAGGAAGAAAGAGAAACATCAATTCATTGTCCACTCATTTATGCATTCATTGGTTGATTCTTGTATGTGCCCTGACCAGGAGATTGAACCCACAACTTGGCATATCAGGGCAACGATCTCACCAAATGAGCTACCTGGCCAGCACTCAAATTTACCGTTTCCCTACAACCCAGTCCTCCTCTCTCCCAGATGCTCGCTCTCACCCAGATTCCATCCCTGTGTGTGCGCTATTGTGCTGCACTGACTCCCAAAGAAAAAAAGACCCGCGGGGCGCAGTACTGGAGGACTTGCACTCTCAGGTCTTACGTGCGATCTCGGGGATCCTGACGACAGACCTCGGTGGCGGCCTGGGCAGAAATTCGTGTGCTCATTTCTCAAAGCAGGACCGGTTGGGGTCCCTTCAACTTGACTGGACCTCCTTCACCACTGTCTATACATCTGAGTGAAGGTCCCCCAAGTTGAGAAATGCATACAATAGGAATGGGGACCTGTGACCCACTGACAGGGAGGAACAGACATATGGAACTTGGCTGAGAAAACGTTTAATCCAAAAGAAAAAGAAGAGTACATTTTCTTTCTTTATATGTTTTAAATAGAATAATGAGATAATCCTGGATTTAAAAAAATCAACTCTGGTGTTTATATTTTAATTTATTCTCAGGCAGGGAGGAGGGTCTGAAAGGAAATGCAGTATGCGGGTCTTATTTTATGATTTGCTATGTAAGCCACATTTAATCCCTTTAGTGAAAGGATTTATGAAGGATACAACAAAATGTACCTATCTGTCACTTTCATTGCATTTTTCCCATGTTTTCATTTTATTTATTTTACAATGTTATAATAATAAAGGAAATTAAAAGGAAAAAAAATTATCCATGAACTTACCATCCTAACAAACGAACAATTCAGTGCTCCTCTTCTGTCCTTACATCCGGCAACATTTACACAGGTAATTTGTTAGTGTAGTTACAGCTTTGTACTCAGCTTTCCCACTTAACAGTTTATCATCACAATTCCACACGGTCTTTATAATGATCATTTTAAATAAATGTTTTAGTAATTATTTTAATGGTTGCTTAATGTTCTTTTCAGTAGATATGGCATTCCCTAGTATTGTATATTTAGAAGGACTCAATTTAGCACTATTACAGATAATCCCACAGGACAACTTCTATACCTCTCACTTTTTCTTTTTTCTTTTCTTTTCTTTTTTGTTACTTCCTAAAATCTCTCGATCTAGATCTGCTTGGTCAGAGGGCCTGAATTCTTTTATAGTTCTCAATATACGTGGACAAGCCACTTTGCAGAAGGCTTTTGTAAATTTATTGTGCCTCTAGTAATGGATGAGTATGATAATTTCATACCACCTTCTTGTCCCAACCTAAGGCCTTCTACTGATAAAGTAAAGATAACTTGATAAGCAACATTTTTACTCGGTTTGACAAACCTGCCATCCACGTTCTACTCTCTTATCTCTGTTGCTGTCATGAATTAAATACTTTTACCCAGAATTTGAGGAAAGCAGCAAAGCAGTTGTTACACCCACTTTATAGCTGAGCAAACTGAGTCTCAACTCAGGGCTGTGCCCAAGGACACGCAAGTGGGTAAGTGGAAGTGCTGAGCCTTGGCGGTGTCAGCGGCTGTAATGACTCAGGGATGATTGCCTTGGTTTCTTATAACCTCCTGAAATATGTTTGTGTGGGTGTTTATTTATTTTTTGCTTGTTTTTGATCCCTGAGGTTTATGAAGAAGCTGGGAAAATACATCCACACACATCATGTCCATTTGTAACTTCTTTTAACAAGCATTCTAGACCTCCTTCCCTCCAACTGTTACTCAAAGTAGGGGCTCACTGTGGAGGAGATCTATAATATATTCTTGCCAGAGCTCCAGAGCTAGAAGGGACTTCAGGGATAACCTCATACAGCTGGCTTGTTGTAGAAAGGACAAAACTGAGGCTCAGAGAAGAGAAGACTTGGCCGGGTTCGTTCATGAAGTCGGCAGCAGAGTCAATATCCCCCCCTTTCCCCTACCCTCTGGTTTCACATGTTGCCTACAGCGCATTAGTGGGCCACTTGTGTTTTGTGAGATCGTAGTAGGTGGATACTTTTATAAAGGGTTTCAGGATCAAAACCTTAGGGAAACACTGGATACCTTACGTTCCTTTTGGAGCTCCCTGGTAAAGTCAGTCTGGTGACACTGAGGTAAAATAAAAGAGGCTTATTTGTTAAAGGACTTAACCAAAGTCTGTAACACCACAAGTGACATTTGTTTTTATTTACTTGTTTTATATTTTGTGTTTTTAAATTTTGAACAAATATCTCCTTTATACTAGATTTTCTTTTTTTTAAAAGATTTTATTTTATTTATTTTTAGAGAGGAAAGGGAAAGAGAAAGAGAGAGAGAGAAACATCAATGTGCAGTGTTTGGGGGCCGTGGCCTGCAACCCAGGCACGTGCCCTGACTGGGAATCGAACCTGCGACACTTTGGTTCACAGTCCGAGCTCAATCCACTGAGCTACGCCAGCCAGGTAGATTTTTTTTTAATTTAATGTTTTCTATCTTTTTCTTTTTTGGACTTGGTAGCATGTTTTAATGACGGAAACTCAAAAGGTACAAAAGAAACCTGAGGAACAGCCTCTTCCTGCCCTTGTCCCTCAGCCACAGGTCCCCTTCCCGGTATTCTGGGAATCAATGTTAGCGGTACATTTCCAGAGGAAGTCCACAGGTGTGCACTTAACAATATATTTCGGTGATTATTCCACACTGGTACATAAAGAGCTTTTTCATTCTTTGTATTTTTTTTCTGTCACATTGCATTCTGATCAATATTCGAAACTCCAATTGAAAAATACGAGGTCTATTGAGAAAAAGTCCAAGCACTGTTAATGTAATGAAAACAGTTTGAGCAACATTGATGTAACCTGGCAGCCAAGGAGAGTAGACTGGAATCTATGTGCATGAACAATATGACTTCACTGTACTAGCAGTGGGGGCAGTAGATGCCGTTGGGTGAGCATGTGTACTGTGTGGCTGTTGCATTCAAAATGAGAGAGTAGAGCAACAAATCTGCATCAAATTTTGCATTAAGCTTGAACATTCTTCTATGAAAACTGTTCAGATGATTCAGAAGGCCACAGCAATGGGCAACTGGTGATTGGCAGCTTCGGCACTGCAACATGTCTGCTTCTGCATCATATCTTGTGCAGGGTTTTTTGGTGAAACATCAAATTGCCCAAGTGACTCAAAACCCCTACAGCCCTGATTTGGTGCTCTGTGACTTCTGGCTTTTCCCAAAACTAAAGTCACCTTTGAAAGAGAAAAGATTTCAGATCATCAATGAAATTCAGAAAAATACAGCAGGGCAGCTGATGGAGATTAGAACTGTGTGAGGTCCCAAGGTGCCTACTTTGAAGGGGACTGAGGCATTATTGTCTTTATGCACAATGTTTCTTGTATCTTCTTCAATAAATGTCTCTATTTTTCATATCACATGGCTGGATATTTTCTGGACTGACCTCATATTCCCCACCTTTAGGGAGCACGCAGTCCCCTGGAAAAATGAGATGCGTTTATGATGACCGCTAAAGGGAGCTAGAATGTGCTCACAGAAGAGGATATAATGTGTGGTGGTCATGTATCAATAGAACAAAGAAAAGGTCATTCTCAGCTGGTTAGGGTTGGGGAGGGAGCTGGTCCCTGAGAAGTCTACAGCAGCTGAGTCGTAGCTGAATCCCAGCTGAGGGATAGTGATAAGCAGTTATTTATCATGTGACTTTGTTTTAAAACAAACAAACAAAAAAAGCCAGCATGTCTGTATCTGGTCAATCTCAGCATTTAGATGCTGAGCACAAAAGCCTGATTTTTATTAGCTGTATTTATTGCCCATATAATGGAACTGATCTTTAAAGTGGAAGTCAGACGTGTACATCAGATATCATGTGGAGTAATGAGTGTATTTCCCTAATCTTTCCAACACCGACCTTACAACTTGTCTCCAGGAGCATGCATACTAATTAATTTGTTTTCCATATAGTAATAAGATTAACCGCCTCGCATTTACACGGGGTACTGAGTCATGTTCAAATACAACAAGTTCTAATGAGAAAAATTGGATGCGGCAGCAAATTATGTCCCACTTGGCGGTCCAGGTTTATGTGTGTTTGTCTGTCTTTGCTGCATGTATTTTTGTCAGGATCTCACTGTAAACAGGATGATTTCTTTCATGTTGGGTCGGTCTGGGTAAATTTGTTTAATGAACAACAAAGTCATTGTAAACACCGCCCAGATCTGAATGCCTTGCAGCGTAGCTAGGAATCTTTTAAGCTGCTTTGAAAAATAAAATGTGTTAACCACAAAAACAATATTGGGGAAAAACTATTAATAAATCAAGGCTCTCAGATATGCAGCCTGACTCGATTCTCTCCTGAACAACTGAGTTTGTGGTAAAAAAAAAAAAATACAGATTCTGGGACCCCAGGGCCCAGAGACTGGAGTTTAAGTAGGACTGGGACTTAGTAGAACAGCTTGGCCATGTATATACATATTTAAAGTCTGCCCCCTCCTCTGCCCAACTGATGCTGGTGGGACATTCATAGGCCTAGATAACTCTGTAGTTAGTAGAGTAAGAAACACATGGGTAGGAGTGAGCAAAGAGCTTGGTCACTTTGCCCAAACATCGAGTCAGTCAGCTCTCTAACTCCCTATGAATGAGATCATCGTGGATGTATTTTTTGTGTCTCGCTTCTTTCACCCAACCTTATACTCTCTTTCCTGACTGGACTGGAGACCACTAATGTTCACTTTGAATTACTCATTAAACTATACACAGGTACTTTAGGCATTTTTCAGTATCTTCATTTTTCAGTACATGAACTATACTTCACAATAAAAGAAGAAAAAGGGAGGAAGTCCAAGACAGTTACTGGTCAATTTTGTCCTCAAGAGACGATCTGGAATGGGCGCTTTCTTCTGGACTTAGCAAAAATGACCTGGGATTCTATAAGAATTTTTAGAAAAGGTAAGGATCCTTGGGGAAATTTTTCATTTGGGGACATTGCCTCAGAATTTCCCAATTGCCCTCCCTTTTTCCCAGCATTCACTCAAGAGCAGCACTGCCCTTACTTCCTACATCATATTCCCACCTGGTGCCTTCCACGAGTAGGTTCCCTAAGGTGTTTGAGCTTTGGTTTCTTCATATGTAAAAGGAGGATGTTGCCTGCAGCATGGGATAGGGTGCACAGAAATAAGGTATCAGGTCCCAACTTGCCATGCCTTTGATAGGGTCTGAGTCTGCACAGGTCGCAAAGTAACAGTGTGGAAAATGGGAGTTATAGGTATTGTGTTTATACCCCAGAAAGAGTGAGGGGAAATCATTTTCCATTAGGAGACCCAGTTCAGCAACACATCAGTATTACCTGCCTGGGCTGCCTCACGCGTGCTCTGTGGGGAGTCAGGGTTTAATGAAGTAGGATAAACCACACACGCACAGTAGTTAGCCTCAGCACAGGCAGGATTAACTTTACACTCCATTTGCAAGAGCAAAGCTCCTCTCCACGACTTTGTTATAAAGGGATTTAGAATCACAGAATGATAGCGCTGGAAGAGAGCCCCTAAGACATCATCATAATCCTTCCCTGTTATTTTACAGAGGGTCAAACTAAAGTCCAGAGAGTGGAAGGGACATGCCCAAGGTCACCTACTGAATTAGCGGCAGAGCTCAGGTCAGAAGCCAGGTATCCTGATCCCGAGGCCTGTGACCTCTCCATTTTCTCATGGATTAGCTTGTGGTTGCCTTGCAACAAAGGTGAGGTCATGTGTTTCTCTTGATGGTCTTGCTCTGCACTCCTTCATATGCACACCCTCTATATTCAGGTCTTATGGGTGTATGAGCAGGCCAGGTAATGCTGGGCAGAAGAATCAGTGTTGCACAAATTACAATAGAAATATTGGAGATCTGGGGCCACATTCTAAGAGCTGTACCCAAACTGAGGGGCTAAAAGCAGGTAGCCCTCATAATGACACCACCACCACCACCATAGGCAGCAGCTAACACACATACAGCATTGGCTATGTGCCAGGCTCTGTTCTAAGCATTACATTTTAATTCATTGTATCTTCACAACAACCCTGCAGGGTTTCATATAGCATCAGCCACACTTTGCAAAGGAGGAACCTGAAGCACAGGGGGTAAGTGACACGCTCAGGGTCACACAGGTTGCAAAGTGCCCCGCTGGGATTCGAAGCATGCATTCTGTGTCCAGAGCCTCGGCTTTCCTAATCTAGTTTCATCTACCTTTCTTCCAAGGCTGCCTTTCTTCTGGAATACTCCAGTATTCATATAACCCTCCCCTTCTTTTGTGCATTGTCTCTGCACACACTCCTTCCTTTTTCCAGAAGAACCTTTCCTATTTGTACCTGTTAAAGATCTCTAAGGCCCCATTCAAATGCTCCTCCTCCATGAGGCTTTCATATCTAGAATTCATCTTATTTAAGATTTATTTATTTATTTTTAGAGAGAGGGGAGGGAGAAGAAAAAAGAGGAAGAGAAACATTGATGTGTGAGAGAAACATCAGTTGCCTCTTGCACACCCCTAACTGGGAACCTGGCCTGCCATCCAGGCGTGTGCCCTGACTGGAAATTGAACCAGCAACCTTTGCCTTTGCAAGATGATGCCCAACCCACTGAGCCACATCAGTCAGGTACAATTCTTAACTTTTTGAGGAAGGTGCTGAATGTTTTCAAGAGAAACAGATGCTCTTCCAGACCTTCTTCCTGCCCTTCTTCCCTCTGCTTGGTGCCCTGGCCATCTTACTTCCTCTCTGGTGCCAATGGGAAACACCAGATAGAAAACAGAGGATGGGAAAAGAGAGAAGTCAGAATATTTATTCCTTTAGTGCTGTGAAAAGTACATAGCTGGTGATGCGGGATTAAAATGATGAAAAGTAAAATGCTGCTTAAAACTCTTCTGTGGCTCTCTGGTCCTTCAGAGTAAGGTGCACACTCCTCGGCATGAAGTTTAAGGCCCTTTGTGATGTGACCCCTGCTCTGCTCCCAGCTGCGTCTCTCCCCACAGACCTCCCTGACACACCACACCAGAGGCTTTGCATTCACTCCGCTGAGCCAAGCTTCCTCGCAGCAGCGTAGCTTCGCACTTGTTCTTCCTTTGCCCAAATTGCCCTTTCCTCTCTGCTCCTTTCCAGAGAAACACTCTGCTCAGTGCTGCCTCCCCTAGATGGCCTTCTCCGAACCATACCTTCTCCAGCCCCAATAGACTGTTAGCTCCTCTGGAGGAGGAACCACTTCTTGCTTGTCTTTGGAGCCCCACTGTCTAGCATAGGAACTGCCAGACAGAAGACACAGAGCAACATGTGTTGAATAAAAAACTGACCAGGTGAAATACTTAATCAATAATTAAATGTATGCATGAAATTATTCAGGAAAGAAAGAACAAAAAGAAGAAAGGAAGAAAAGAAGGAAGGGAGAAGCCAAAGGAAGAGAGGGACTTTATTGGATACACACAAGTGATGGAAGAGGTATGGTAGGCTTCCTTAGAACAGTGAAGCAACTCAGATATTACCCAACGATGAGAGGCCAATGCTATTCCTAAACTGGAAGGGTTAAGGAAGAAGGTGTGTTGCTGGGGTCACCCAGGGAAGGTTGGAACCATGATGGATCTGCCAAGGGGAACTTGGGGCCAAGCATGAAAGAAATGCAGCTGCAGTACATGAGCCTGGCTCCATCTCCCCTTCTACAGAAGGGGAGAAATGCCTTGGCCTCTCCTTTCCCTCACCCTCCGATCTCCTGCCAGTGCCTCCCATTGGTCAGACCCATCAAAAGCCAGCTGACATAGGAGCCTGAGACTGCGGGCCTGTGGGGATCAGCACCATCTCCTCTGCAACCCGGGATGGGGCAAGGGAAAGCCAGGGAATGGATATAAGGGCAAATAGGCCAAGGAGCAGCCTGCCACCACGTGTCCTGTCAGAAACCACATGGAATGAAGAAATAGCAGTTCCTGAAGGAAGCTGGGACTGTTTCTAGAAGGGGGAAAGAATGCTGGAGAGTATTTGCCAACTGTCCAAGTATGAAGTGGTTGCTACATGAAGTAGAGAGATGTCCATCACTGACATGTTCAAATAGAGATTGGATGCTCATTGGTCAGGGATCCTATTAAGGAAGGTATTGTTGAACATATGGGAAGATGGATGAGACTGTCTCCAAATCCCTTCTGATTCTCCTTGTGTACTTTCTGCAAGGTTATTATTTTTACACATGTCACTCCTCCCATACGCATAGGCCATTCTGCTAGCAGACCTCATGTGCAACAGGCTAGAATCTGCACCATCAGGTGGGTCATTGATTGTGTTTCCATGTTGCACCCGGTCCTTTTTGATACATGTTTACTCCTGTGCCTGAAGGATGGTTGCCAAAAATGGTCAGAGATGTAAAATTTTACTTTCATCTTTTGGCAGAATCAATAAGCTGGATCATGAAAGTTTTGTCTTCCTTTTTTTTTTCAAGATTTTTTATTTATTATTTATTTTTAGGGAGGGAAGGGAAGGAGAGAGAGAGAGAAAGAGAGAGAGAGAGAAAGAGAGAGGGAGAGAAATATCAATGTGCAGTTGCTGGGGGTTATGGCCTGCAACCCAGGAATGTACCCTGGCTGGGAATTGAACCTGGGACACTTTGGTTCCCAGCCCGCGCTCAATCCACTGAGCTACGCCAGCCAGGGCTGTCTTCCTTTTTTGAAACTCCCAAAAGAAAAGAAGTCACAAGAACAGATCTTGGCCTAGAAAGAAAATGAGACAAAGAATGTGCCATCACACTAGGGAACGGTTTTCAGATTGACATCCATACATGAAGAACACGTAAAAATACCAACTTCATGCTCTGACAACTTATTCTGCATCAAGGGTAGGGGAATGCCTTGGGAAGGCCAAGTGTCAAAGCATTACACAGTGTCAGCTACTCATGTGCTCCTTCGATGAGACTTCACTGGGAACTGGGGTTCTGTAAGGGAGAGACATCTTAAAAAAGAAGGAGGGGAGAGCAGAAGCATAAGGAAGGGAATAGAGGAAGGAGAAAGAGACAAAGGAAGAGAGAAGCTGTCAAGAATAAAAGAATGACTGAGCAAAGAAACACACATATATAAAACAATATATACAATCCCACATCTAAGCTACCATATGTAGGGGTTACTTACCTGTGTCTTGGTTTTCCAGTTAGAATACCCATGTTTGATTTCTTTCTTTCATATGTAACCGTGTTATTATTTGCCTGAATTTTTATAACATCCACAGAAATCTAAATGTAAAAATTCATCCATGATCTTATCGCTCCAACAAATCAAAGTTGTTTTTTGTTCCGTTTCTAGTTCTTGTCTAAATGCATACTTTCACACAGTGGCAATCATAATATTGTACATAAAAACTCACATGCTTTCTAAAATGTTGTCATAGGAAATTCCTATTATCATATGGGCTTCACAATAACCAGTTTAATTACTTAAGAATATTCCAAAGTATATTTATACTCAAATTAACTTATCCATTTGTGTGTTATTGGACTTTTAGGGTTCTTTCCATTTTTCATAGTTGTAAATAATGCCAAATACACATCTCCATACACTCGATATATTCAACAGAACTTTGTGTGACAGGTACAGTATAAGACAATAGGAATTATCTGGAAGAATTCTCCTTCAGGGTCTAGAGAGGGAGACAGACAAATGAATGCACAATTACCATTCAGAGCTCTAGTGCTCTGCTCCTCAAAGTGTGGTTCCCATGGTTCACTGACCCATAGCATCGGCTTCACCCGAGAGCCTGTTGGAGGAATGTGGAATTCCTGGCCCCGTCCTAGACTTACTGAATCAGGATATGGACTTTGATGAGATCCCCAGGTAACTCATGTGCCTATTACAAGTTTAAGAACCTGCCAGTTCCAATCTTCTCCCGTGTTCCTTCATAGGTCTCTTGATTAATCACTTCCATTCTTTCCTTTCTTTCCAAACTTTCCTCTACTTTCCCACAGCAACAAACATGTTCAGGTGTCTCTTATCTTAAAACACCACTAAACCCCCCTCACACCTTGGTGTTGCTCCCTGTCTAGTATGGCCCTCAAAAGCCTTGCACATGCTGGTCCATAACCTCAGCTCCCACTCCCTCTCCAGTCAGAGCACCTGGCATCTGCTTCTCCCACTCAGTCTGCACTGGAGGTGGCCTCTGGGACTCTCAACTACTTCATGCTGTGGGTGCTCCGGTTATCTGACACTGCAACCAGTCCTGTCTCCCAGAGTCTCTTCTGGAAGTCACCGCTCCCTCCCAGTTTTCTCCTACTTCTCTTCACCATGTTATCCCAGTATCCCCTCTTGATCCTTTGCTGCTAGCTCCTTGGCTTGCCTCTTAACCTTGGGGTCCAACTCCCAGGGTTCTGTCCTTGATCCTCTTCTCATTCTACACATTGTCCTTGAATAAGCTCATTTCCGTCCAAGGTTTCAATAGTCATCTCTCAGCTGAAGACTCCCAAATATACAACACATGTACATGCAGAGGTCTCTCTTTTGAACACCTTTCCTGTACGTTTAACTGCCTATCAGACTTTATCACTTGAATGTCCAGAGACACATCAAATTCAGTGAGCAGAAAAGTGGTTCCCTTAAAAAAACTCTGCTCTTTGTCTGGTCTTTTTGTCTCAATAAACAGTTGCAGCAGCCACCTAGTGACTCTTCCCCTTCCCCACACTCAATCAGTCACTATGTATTGTTAATTCTACCTCCCACATTCCATCCCCATTGCCATTTTCCTGGTTCAGTTCTTGTCACCTCTCCCAAGCATGACTGCAACAATTGCTCCACTGGTTTCCCTGCCTCTGCAACCACCCTCCTTCCTTCATCCTTTTGCAAACTAAAGTGATGCTATTATTTGTAATGTGAAAATATGATCTTGTCACACCCTTGCTAAACCTTTCCAAGGATGTCCAGACTTATTCAATGAAAACCTCGGGGAGATGGGGTAAAAACAGGGCTTTTTTTAAAAAAAATTCTACTCTCCCTTGGTTGCAAATTATTGGCCAAAAAATAATATCCTTAGCCCAGCAGAATCAGCAGAATCTTTGTTCCCTCTTGCAAAGGCCCTGAGAAGGCACAGTGCCCTCTCAGTGGAAGGGTACTGAAACTAGAGGGTTTTTGAAAAACTAGCACATTGACTCTGTTTTTCCAGGTAGTAACCAGAAGATTCTACTACTTCCCCTTTGTCTGAGTGCATTTCTGCAGGCCATGGAAACCTCATCTAATGGTGTGTTGTAAATGTTTAATAACTGGCACTCATGGAGGTGGGAGTAGGGAAGTCCTGATTTAAAGCAGCTGCTGATGTCCATGGTATAAATATTCCCACAGTGGCTGATTTCAAGCTACCAGTGTGATGTCATTCATTGATGACTTTGCTGGGAAGAGATGAGCAGTAATGAACCATCATCTAGTATTTTCACCATACAGCTATAAAGATATAAGTATAGAGAAAAGATAATAGTGTACTAATTAGGAAAACATGAAATTCGAGTATTTATTACCATTTAAATATGTAAGTTATCTAATAAGTTTGTATAATTAAATTTTTAACATGACTGTGTTTAACAATAGGCTTGCAAAGTTCCTGAAAACTTGACAATCAGCTGTCATGAGCGAGTATGAGCTGGCTCCATTTCACCATGCCATGCATGTACCCCTTGGCTAGTCTCAGGTAATGCTCTCCTTACTGGCTGGCCTCTTATCTCTAGTCTTGTCCTCCCGACTAGAGAGACCGGCTAAAGCACACATTTGACCCTGTTACCCTGCCTAAAGCCTTCCATGCATCTTGAGTGTCCTTGGGATAAAACCAAATTTCCTACCTAGAATGCCCAGCACGGTTCTCCACCATTCTAGTTTTACCTCACAGAACACCAACTAACTCCTCTTCCGGAGACTTTTCTCATTCTCTCCGTTACATATGAACACCAAGTAGCACTCTCTTGTCCCCATGAACTCCAAAATACTTCTATCTTAGAAGCTTATTTCACATTTATTTGCAGATCTATTTCTTTCTGTTAGATTATAAACACACAGGATAGGACTGGGGCAGAGAGGGAGATCAAGCAGGTATCTGTTAAAGAAATAAAGAAATCCTTGAGGGCCAAAGAATCTCTAAAGCTGAGGTCCCAAATGTCTGGTTGCAAGGGCAGTGTGGTGAAGACCAGGAGGCCAGATCAGTCCTGTCCTGGCTCTTGATGAATTAAAGAAGCTGCCTCTTCCTACAGTTTGAAGATTCTAGTGCGGGAAGGGAGTTGAAAGGTTCTGATGCTCTCAAGAAGACATGGTTCCTAATTCTGACATGTCCTACCATAGCAATGAACTTGAAGACATTATGCTAAATGAGAACATTATACTAAGCCAGTCACAAAAAGATAAATACTATATGCCCCTAATATTAGTTACCTAGAGTATCAAATTCATAGAGAAAGAAATAGAATGGTAGTTGCCAGGGGTTGAGAGAAGGGCAAAATGGGGAATTATTGTTTATTGGGTACAGAGTTTTAGTCTGGGAAGACAAAAACATTCTGAAGATAGGTGGTGATAATGGTGTCACAACCATATGAATGTATTGTATTGAATGGCACTGAACTATGTACTTAAAAATACTTAAAATGGTTCATTTTTATGTTGCATATATTTTCCAACAAATTTTCAATAAGAAAGTGAGTCAGCCCTGAGTGGTGTGGTGCAGCTGGTTGGCCATCACACTGCAAAATGTAAGGTCACTGGTTCAATTCCCAGTTGGGGCACATGCCTGCATTGCAGGCTCAGTCCTGGTGAGGGGTGCATATGAGAGGCAAACAATCGATGTTTCTCTCTCACACTGTTGTTTCTCTCCTTCTTTTTCTCCCTCCTTTCCCCTCTGTCTTATTTATTTATTTATTTTAAAGAGGGAAGGGAGGGAGAAAGAGAGAGAGAGAGAAAATCAATGTGCGGTTGCTGGGGGCCGTGGCCTGCAACCCAGGCATGTGCCCTGACTGGGAATCGAACCTGCGACACTTTGGTTCGCAGCCCGCGCTCAATCCACTGAGCTACGCCAGCCAGGGCAAATAAACAAAATCTTTAAAAAAAGAAAAGGAGAGTCAGTTCCTAGATCTGATGAAGGTCAGGGTAAGCAATGGAATGGAAACAGAGCAGTGATGAATCTTGTCTCATGACTGATCTGCCTCCATTTCTTCCTTCCTGTCTCCAGCGCTGGCTCTGGGCCAGGTCTTGTTTGGGGGACTAATGCATATATGGCAGGGTGGTATTCAGAGATGAATAAAATAGAATACCTGCCCTGGAGGAGTCTCTTCTACAGATAAGTGGGGACAGGAACGTATGGGGGCCAAGTGTACGGGTGGGATGATGAGGGAGACCATACAGCATGACCCTAAATCTTCCCACTGCCCTCCTTCCCCTTCTGACCCCAATGACATTGGTCTTTCTGAGTCTCCCTGGGAGGAAACCCCATACTCTTCCTGGAACCAAGGTTAGATAAGATTTGCTAGGAGAAACATCTGGCTTTAATTATGGAGCTTTAAACAGGGACTTCATATCTGACACTTGGAATTAAGGCTAGTGAATCCTCCAGATGTTTTCACAAATAAACCAAATGATCTCAGGGTCAATGGGACAGTAATTGGAAACGGGCCCAGAGGGACATTTAGCATAAAGAGTCTGAGGAAACAGTTTAAACAAGCCCACACTACTATTTGCAAAATATCTATTATCACTGGATGCATATGATAAAGAGTCTTAGACGTTGGGAGTTCAAAGGGAGCTACTTTTGCAATTATTAAGTCTGGATTCTCATTTTATAAATGAGGAAATTGAGGTGCACAGGGGTAAAGTGGCTTGGAAGTTCACACAGTAAACTTATGTCACAGCTAGGGCTGTAAACCTGTGCTCTGACTTCTAGTTCAGGGTTATTTTCTGCTCACTCATTGCTTTCCTTGAATAAGATGTTCTAAAGTTTTTTTGTATGTGAGATTTTCTCTTCTAGGGCTGCAATTAATTAGTGAGCTAGATCTGAGTCCTTCAAAATTATGAATATATATTGTTACGGACTGAATTGTGCCAACCCCCGCTAAGATATGTGGAAGTCCTAACCTCCAGTATCTCAGAATGAGACCTTATCTGGACATAGGGTTATTGCAGATACAATTAGTTAAGATATGGTCATACTGACTGTAGCCAGGTAACTCAGTTGGCCAGAGCATCATTTTGATGCACCAAGGTTGTGGGTTCAATCCCCAGTCAGGGCACATACAAGAATCAACCAATGAATGCATGTAGGGGTGGAATAGCAGGTCAATGTTTCTCTACCTTCCTATCTCTCTAAAATCAATAAATAAAATTTAAAAAAGATGTGGCCATACTGGAGTAGGGTGGGCCTCTACTCCAATGTAATGTGACTGGTGGCCTTACAAGAAGAGAAGACAGACTCAGGAGAGAATATAGCCATGTGGAGACATAAGCTGAGAATGAAGTGATATATCTACTGGCTGTGGAATGCCAAGGATTGCTAAGAACCTCAGAAGCCAGGAAGAGGTACTGAAGGATTCTGTCCTAGGGCTGTCAGAGGGAGCTTGGCCCTGCTGAATCTTGATCTCACACTTATAGCCTCTGGAACTGTGAGAAAATAAATTTCTGTTGTTTTAAGCCATCAGTTTTTGGTAATTTGTTGCAGCCGCTGCTGGAAACTAATGCACCTATGTTGCCAGCACATATGTTTCCCTGAACCAAGAGAGGTACTGTAGAATCCATTAAGGTCTTTGTGATGGAGGCAGTTACAGACCAAGAACTGGGCTAGGCACAACTCCTTGAAAGCCCCAAAATTCAAGCATTGAGTATGTCATGGTCAGATGCTAACCCAGGATATTGACAATACATGATGAACAGAATCAGAAGTAGAGGGAAAAAGAATATTTTTGTTCTTACTTAAAGAAACTGCAGTCACAAATCTTAAATTTAATAATTAGGATTGGGATCCAGAGTCCCATGGTTTGGGTATGTCTTATCTCTCATGTGTGCACATCTGGCATAAAAAGCAGCAAGCTCTCTTCCTTGATCTCACCAAACTCCTCCTATCTCTACACCCAGTCAAGGACTTACATATACTCAAAAGCCAGAAAAACCACAAAGTGATTGTTGGACAGTTGCAGGCTGATTTGGATCCAGAGAGATGTACACAATTAACACATTGTAGATGCATGAATTAGAGTCCTCGCAGGAAAGAGATGGTACATTCTAAATAAGTAATTGATGAAAGCTCCATAAAGGGACGGTAGGCAAAGGGATGGGCAGGGCTTAGGGAAATCAACAAGGATGGCACTGTACTCTAGAGTTAGTGAGTACAGGAGACATCACCAACCCTACTCCTAAAGGGGTAAGGAAGGGAAGAAGTGGCTGTGTGGACAAGACAGACACCTGAGAGAATCTCTGGTCTTTGGAAGGGGAAAGTAGCCAACTCAGAGACTTGGTGAGCAGAGTAGGAAGCTGACCTCACTTCCCTTCTGCCTCCCAAACCCTGCACCTGCCTCCTGTTGTTCAAACCAAAACCAAAGCCCAGAAAACAAGGAAGCCATTGAGGCAGTTTGTGGGGATCAGCCCTCCCAGGGCATCACAGTGAGGTAGAGAAGACTAAGTCTGGAGAAGTACAGAAGATATGCAATCTAGGGTTCAAATCCAAGATTTCTGATATCTTCGCATGCATTGTAAGACTTCAGAGAACAAAAATGGTAATGATGGTGATTTTGTACTCCATATAAAGACTTAAAATATTAATTTAATTTAAAAATATGTATTGATTTTTCAAAGTTACAATGATATTTCAAAGTTACAACAGAAATACACATTTGTAACAAGGTATAACAATTCCAGCGTGTATTAGGTGAAAAAATGAAAGTCCAACTTCCCAGTATCCTTTCTCTCCCCTTCAACCTACTTTGTAAGTGAAGTATCTTCCCAGATATTTTCTGTCACTGTAGCATATGTGTGTATGAGATCCAGGAGTCAGGAGGATTGGTTCCTTCTGAGAATTGTAAGAGAGAATCTATTCTGTGTCTACCACCCAGTTTCTGGTGGTTTGTTGGCAATGATTAGGGGAGAAGTATCACTCCAATCTCTGCTTTTATCTTTAAAAGTGTCTTCCCTGTGTGCATGTCTCTGTGTCCAAATGTCCCCTTTTTTAAGGACACTAGTCATATTGGATGAGGCGTCCTTAAGAACTTCATCTTACTAAGTACATCTTCAACAACCCTCTTTCCAAATAAAGTCACATTCTGAAGTACTAGAGGTTAGGAATTAAATTTGTGAATTTTTGGAGGACACAGTTTGACCAATAATACTAGACAAAGACTTTGCATTAACTGCCCAAAATACACCCAAATAGCTAACAGAAACCATCACAAAGAACTAAAAGCAATCAGGAGAAAAATGCATATACAATAGATAAAAATATAAAAACTACAAAAGGAACCAAATGTAAATTCTGGAACTGAAAAATATAAAAGCTGGGGGTGGGACCTTTACTACAGGGGCTCAATAGCAGATTTTATTAGGCAGAAGGAACAGTCAGTGAACCTGAAGACAAGTCCATTGAACCGATCCAGTCTGAGGAGTGGAAATTAAAAAGGATTTAAAAAAATGAAGAGAACCGAGGAGACCTGTGGGACACTAGCAAGCATATCAATGTATACACACAGGAATCTCAGAAGGAAAAGAGAGAGAAAGGGGCAGAAAGAATATTTGAAAGAATAATAGCTGAAAACTTCACAAGTCTGATGAAGCACATGGACTTCAAAATAAATTCAAAGAGATCTACATTGAGACATATTATAATGAAACTGTTGAAAGACAAAGACAAAGAGGAAATCTTGTAATCAGCAAAAGAGGAGCAACTTGTCACATACAAAATATCCTCAGTATGGTTCTCAGCCAATTTCTCATCATAAAGCATGGAGGCCTAAAGGCAGTGGGGTAATATATTTCAAGTGCTGAGAGAAAAACAACCCCATCACCCAAGAATTGTATACCTGGCAAAACAGTGCTTCAAAAATGAAGGAGAAATTGAGATACTTCCAGATAAACAAAAGCTAATGGAGTCTGTCTCTAGCAGAACTGCCCTTCAAGAAATGCTGAAGAAAACCCTTTAGGCTGACATGAAAGGATACTAGATGGTAACTCAAACCATGTGAAGAAATAAAGATCTCTGGCAAAACTAACTACAAAAGTAAATACAAAGCTGGTATTACTGTATTTCTTATTCGTAAATCCTCTTTTTGTTTCTTTATGATTTAAAAGACAGACACATAAAGCAATAATTATAAGCTTATGTTTATGTTAATGTATAAAGATGTAATTTGTGACAATAACAACATCAGTGGGGGGCAGGGGGGTTCTGCGGGAGGGAAGCAGAGTTCGGGTATGCTACCGAAGCTAAGTCGGTGTCCATTTAAACTATATTCATGCACATTTAGCATGTTATCTGTCATGCCCCCATTCTATTTCTATAGAATATAGACAGAAAATAAAATAAACAGAGAATCAAAATGGTACTCTAGGATAAATCAAAAACCAAAGAAGACAGGGGAGGAATCAAGGAACAAAAAAGGTATCAGTCACATAGAAAACAAATACCAAAATGGCGCACATAATTCCTGTGTTATCAGTTGTCACTTTAAATATAAATGGATTAAATGCATTTTAAGAGAAGAGACTGGCAGAATGGATAAAATATAATCCAACTGTATGCTGTTTACAAGACGCTCATTTTTAGTCCAAGAACATATATGCAGACATTGGGTCTGATATACGTACTCATCATTCTCCATGCACAACACAGAGTAGACACTCAATAAATATCTGAATGACTAAAACAATGATGGTTATTATCAACCTTTAAAAATCTGTCATTATGATTTACAAAAAATTGTATTGTTTTAATTTCCATTTATCTGACTATTAAGAAGGTTGATCATCTCATATTATTCAGCTGTTTTTAGTTCTCTGTCTATAACTTTCTGCTCAAACCCTTGTCTCTCTTTCTGTGGTCATATTCAGTTTTCTAATTGACTGTAAGAAATCTTTATATATTATGGGTGATATCTTTTGGGGTATGTGAGGGAAATGATCTCTCCCCTCTGTGATTTGTCTTTTAATTTTGTTTATGGTATCTTTCTCCTTAAAATACTATCTTAAATGTTTTCTAACTTATTTATAATTTGACTTATTAGTAATTTATTTTTGAGTGGTATGAGGTGGGTTCTAACTGCCTGTTTGCAGTCCTTTCAGCACGATTTATCATATATTTCTTCTTTTTTATCTTGATTTGAAATGCTGTGTTTACTTTGCACCAAAATGCCCGAGTCCGTCATTTCTGGCTTTTTGATGTTTATTCTTGTGAGGTACCACTTGACATCCTTGTAGTCCTGGTAGCCTGTAGTTACCTGCTGGTCAACTGGTGGCCTACCTCTATCTCCTTATTTTCACAGATAACACGCCATTTCCTTTCTGCCACCCAGTACAACTCCTAGCAATTCCTGCCCATTGCTTTCCTGGTCTCATTTCACATGATTCTATGCTGTTCTAATCCGGTCAAGGTTTGCCCAGATGGTCTTCAAAGATAGGAAACAGGAGGCTTTGATGATGCTACCTAAACAGAACCAGAATTTGTGTCTTCTAAGCAACCTGGATCTTTCTTTGGGCAATGTTCAGTCAGATAGGTAGACTCCCTCTCTTGCCAAGAAACCAACACAGACAATTAAAGCTCTCACTGCTCCTGCACAGCCAAGCATGGACACAGAAGAGAGAAAGTAAGTTCTAAGAGCAACAGCACAGCAGGGCAAAAAAAGCCATTCTGGAGAAAAATTGAACGTTCTCAAGAAAATGTGTAATAGTTCAGGACTTTAATATATCTGTCTAGTAGGAGAGCAAGAACAGGGATTGCTAGGGTCATGCGAAAATAGTTGTTGAAGACTGTACAGGAAGTGTGAAGTTTAGATACGGCGGGTAGGAAGACGGAATCTTCTCCAGCTACTACATCTGTTATAAGAAACACACTACACAAATGCAGACTGGTATCAATTATGGAAGAATATCAGATCCAGAATAGAGGCAGAAGAAGAAATTGACTCTGTCAGAATAGAGACAGGACTTTGAAGCCCCACTTTGCCAGTGGGTTCACCAATTTAGTGAAAAACAATGGATATTAATGACTGAAACACAAAGCACAACATCTATAATTTATTGTGTATAATTGTGTTTAAGTTGATGTTGTAAACTGTACACAAAACTCACTTGGTAGGGTGATCTTGATTATTCTCAATTTGTATTTGTTTTCAGTCTACAGTCCTCAGAAAATAATTCATGCAAATGTCATTACAAAGACACGTCTGGACCAAAAATTGCATTAGTCTGGAGTCTGAGATGGGCAGGTGAAGAAAGTTTCTGCCTTTATAGAACGAGACCTGAATAAACTCTGTCCCTGGTTAGGCATGGGTGTCCCGTCACTCATTAAGAATCTGTGGAATCCAGGGTTCACAGACATTTAACATAAAGATATACCTTGCAGAGTGTGCATATTATGTCAACACATTACTGATGACGTGCTTCAACATTTCCTCTATGGAATCTAATTATTCTTAAATACATTAGAATCTCAATAGTTTTGCTCATCAGTATTCATGGTATAGTCACTTCGATGCAAGCTTTGAGGAATACAATTCAACTAGGAATGATAACAAATGAGAATAGAGTACTCGAAATACTAACTCCTTATCCCTGGGATTTTATTGTAATGAGAATATTATCCAGTTTAATTTATAGTACATATATTCTAAATTTCATAATTTTATAAGGAGAAAAAAACTATCTCTAAGAAAAATTAAAAGCCATCTATATGAATGTCTAAATTTTCAAGAATGATTTCGTTGCCTGGATGAAAATTGCGTGCTCTCTCCATCACCTTGCAATTTGAAGAACCACAAAATCATGAATAATAAAAAAGGATGTTAAACTTTTCAAGAAATCCAGATGGGTACCAATGTCATTGAGAATTCCTGAGAATCACCTTGATTACTGCTTCAGACTAGGAGTACGAATTGAACAGCACTTATCAGTTGCAATGTATGGGCTCTAAGTGACAACCGTCTCTATAATTACATTTTTTGAATCTTTATGGCTGCTTTATTTAGAAGCCAGCAATCTGAGAAGATGGAGGTTTATGTACCCTTAAAAATCATCTTAATATCTCATCTCAAGCCAGCATTTCCATAAGGAGAAGAAAGGATAGGTAAAGGGTTTGGAAAAAAGGTTAGTCCTGTAATTACATTTTTAAATTGTACAGATACTAAGTCTGTATTTGCAGCATATGGAAAATCATCCAAACTTTAAAGGGTAACATTTGGTCATTTCACTTGCCAACCTCTATTTCTGCCTCAACCTTTACGACTTTGGTGCCACAGAAGAAATGATGGGTGGGCAACTGGAAGTCAGCGTTAACAATAACTTGCTGGGACTTGGCAAATCCCTTCTCTATTTTGGGCCTTAGTTTTTCCCCTTCTGCAAAATGGGGGTGTTGTACCAGATGTCCCTTTCAGTCATTATTCTATAGTCACTGATGAAGAGAAATTGCCAATGAAATCATCGGGCAGCCAGAGCTCAAGTCTTTTCTTGTAGGGCTTGAGGCTGGGTATAAAGAAGGCTTTAAACATTCATTTCCAATATTAGGTAGCAGGGAAATGTGTCCATTTGTGAGTTGGGTTGCTCATCATTTCTGCTCTCCCCCACCTCCCTTTCTCCCCACACCATGCTGTGTTCTGGACACTCAGAGCTACTGGTTGTTGTCAGTATCCTTTGCTTCTCTTGTTCTTTTGCCAGAATATTCCCCTGCTTTTTCTATCACAAAAACTCTTACCCACTCTTTAAATTTTCCCTTTGACTTTTATATTTTGACATAATTTCAGACTTACAGAAAATCACAAAATTGCTGTAAAGGATTCTTGTATACCTTTGCCCAGATTCTTCAAATGTTCACTCTTCTCCTTCTCTCCTCCCTCCCCCAGCACATGTTTTCCCTGAACCCCTTCAGGGTAAGTTTCAGATGATGTCCTTTTACTCCAAATACTTCAGTATATATAGCCTAAGAAAAAAAAGCACATTCTCATACATACCTGCAATATAAACACCAGGAAAATAACATCAATACAGCACTAGATTTATTTGGACTTTGCCAATTGTCCCGATACTGTCCTTTATGATGAAGGAAAGTCCCAGGCATTGCACTATGTATCATGTCTCTTTCACTGCTGTCCTTTGGCAGGGAACAGTTCCTCAGGCTTCCTCTGTGTTCTGTGACACTGACATTTTTGAAGAGACAGAGTCCTTCGATTTGTGCTTGTCTGATAGCTTCTTCAGGTTATGAGCTTTTGATAGAAATATGACATCAGTAATGCGGTATTCTTCTCCATGAATTACATCTCACTTTTTTTAAGTGAAAGTCCCTTTTCATCCCCCTCCAATTCCACTCCCCTCCTCAGAGGTTATTGATTGGTATCCAGCCAGTATTTCCTCTATGCATTCACACACACACATACACACACAGGCACACACAGACATACACACAAAGACATACAGAGACACACAGAGACACACAGACACACACAGAGACACACAAAGACAGACACACACACAGAGACACACACAGGCACACCTATATCCTTTAAAATTATAACAAAAATGAGTACATAATAAGCCTATTGTTCTGTAATTTTTCACTCAACTGTATGTCTTGGAGTTTGTTCTATATTAGTACATACAGATTCACATCATTCTTTTAAAAGCAGTGTAGTTTAAAAAATAGTATAGATATATCCTAATTTATTTTATTCCTGATTAGTATTTATAATACTTCCATTCACCTATCACAAACTACCTTTGCATATACACTTAAGAACATAGGTCATTTACAATTTGGATAGACACTATCAAAAAGCTTCCCCAAAAGACTTTTCCAGTTTGTATTCCTGTGATCACTACATATGAGATCATTTGACTTTTCTAATTATCAGTGATGCTGAGCATCTCTTTATCATAGTTCATGGCCTTTTGGGTTTCTTCTGTGAATTGCCTGTTGTTGTTCTTTGCTGTTAGAAAGCTAGCTTCTTGGGTTTTTTTCTTTCTACTTATTTGGCCTCCACCTTGACAAAAGGAGGTTTCTCCACCTCCCCTATGCAGCCAGGTGCTCCCTCGTCTACTGTCCCACAACACTGTCCATATAGCACGCAGGCCTTCATTGGACAGACATTTCGTACTGGACCCACTCATTCCATAGCGTTCTCTGTGAGTTCACTATGTGCTTGGCCTTGAGCTAGGTGCTGAGTGTAGAGGTAGAAACAGGTCATCACAGTCTCCACTCTCAAGGAGGCATTCTGACCAGGGATGGAACCTGCAGCCTAGGTATGTGCCCTGACTGGGGATTGAACCTGTAACCTTTTGGCATGTAGGATGATGCTCCAACCAACGGAGCCACTCAGCCAGGGTTCAAGAGGTTTACTTCTGATAGGTTGCTTTGGGCACAGAAAAGAGCATGGGTTTTGAATTCAGACAATATCGGGTTTGAATCTGTGCGCTTTAGAGCCAGTCACATGACCTTGTCCAGTTGCTATTTCTGTACTGGTGGAATGGGTTAACACCTCCCTTACAGAGTCATTTTGAGGATGGAAAAGAGACAATATAGCTCAAGTGCCTAGCAAGGGCCTGTCACATAGTGGTCCTTCAGTGAATGAATAGTAATTGAGAAGCAATTGTTAAGAAGTCAAAATGATTAGTTCTGAGGTTCTAGGTACCACTAATAAATTGGAATAAAAGAAAGGAGGTAGCTCCTCTATCTATAGTGGAAGGGTGAGGAATGAGTACTACGTGTCTCTTGCCTAAACCCTGTTACAGCACATATCCGCCCCCCCCCCCCACCCCCCGTCCCCCTGGTCTGCTTTCTGTAGTGAGGCAAGCCCCTTCGTCCTGGCCTTCACCCCAATTCAGCTCCTCACTGTTGATAATAGTACTGCCACTGCCCTGGGGAGAGCAGGTGCTGCCTTCCTCAAATAAATGGGCTCTTTAGAATATTCTCTGTAAGAGAGGATTCAAGATAGTTGAGCACGCTGCCACCCATGATCTCAAGAAGTGAGGACCAGAGGCAGCATGAGGTGAAAAGAGAAATACTCTGTGTGTGGCAACATCAAAGGGAGAGACTCAGAAACCTGGATTGCAGCCACAGTTCTGCCTCTGCTCGGTGACTTGTGGCACATCTTCCCTTCCGGGCTTCAGTTTCCCCATCACTGCATAGGAAGCTGGATCTTATGATTTTTAAAAGCCATGTAAATGAGAATTCACCATGTCAAGGCAGGGTGTGTGTATATACACTACTCTCCTTGGAAATGTCTTTATCCTTGGGACCTTTACAGATCTTTATACCCACCTTAATGTTATGGAGCACTACAATGCATTCCAGTTTTGGGGGGTTATGGCATGGTTTCCTCACTGAATTCACTTCTAGTTCTTGGGTTTCCTAGAGCCTATGTGGAGTTACACTGCCTTCATTCCTTTAATACCTTTATTGAGTGCTCACTGTCTACCAACAACTACTTTGCTGGGGAAGATACAAAATGACAGTTTCTGCCATCAGGGAGTCCATAATCCAGCTGGGGGACAACTGTAAGATAAACACAATGTAATTGCCTTAATGGTTTGTCCAAAGTGTAGGTGAGCCTAGGGGAAGGAATGACTGCTCTGTTGGAAGGTTTCCCTGAAGACCCAGGGCTTAGGCAGAGTAGGGTGAATAGGAGTGTTAGATGGCCAGGGAGAAGGATTTTACAGGCAGTGGGAATGCCCTCTGCAAAGGTACAGGTGTGGGAGAGGAGAGCGTGTTCTGGCAGCTGCCTATGATTTAGCATGGTGGTGAATAGGGAGGCAGATTCAGCTCCTGCATTGCCCTTTACGCCATTCGAAGAACTCTAGGTTTTATGAAATAACCTCAAAGGGGATGGCTAAAGCATTCTGAACTTGGGAATATAGTAAGCCTAGGTTGAATACATGAATTAAGTGGGAGGATTGGGCACAATAATTCAGAGCATTTTCTAATCTGTGGTCTTAGGCAACTTAACTTCTCTGAATCTACTTCCTTTTTTTGAGAAACAGGAATTAAAAAAATCAATCTGGCACTTGACAAAAGCTCAATAAATTATTTTATTAGGATAACATTTGTTCCTCACAATACACATTACCTAAACAACCTAGTAATCTGCGACCCATTTCTTAGTTTCCTCCTCTGCAAAATGTGTCTTTCAATTTTACCTTTTCATTGTACCCCGTCCTTTCTTCCTAGCACTTACCATATTAAATTTTTTAATTATTTCCCGGACAAACTCTTAGACTTATACCCAAATTATCTGTATTTTGCGTTCCCAGCTAGACTCTCAGGTCTATGAGATCAGAGACTTTAAAAAAATTTACTCCTATATCCGCAGTTGCTAACACTGCCTGCCTCTAACAGATGTTCAATAAATGGCCAAAAGAACTAATGTCGAACTTGTCTTGCAGGATTATTGTTGAGGGCCAAGGAAGTTATAAAGTGCTTCATTATTTATAAAGTTGTACAGATGGGTTTGTTGTTACTAAGTATTCAAATAAAGTGTGAGAAGAGGAACCGAAGCTAGAGTCTCCCGACACAATCATCTAGCCTCTGGAAGCTTCCAAAGCACCACTATTCACTTCATTCATTAGTAAGAATACAGCTCTTCATGGTTCATTAAGAGTTAAACCTGTGACCCTGTAAGAAAAGCACGCGGAGGCAACACGGTATAAACTAAGTTCAACTTCACACTAGAGGTGGAAGGTACCTGCCTAAGGTCACCTAGCGCACAGAAATTAAATGCAAGGCGCCCTACATGACGCTGCTCCCTCGCTGGAGAGCTCTGGATCAGTCGGGAAAGACGCCCGCCGTTTGGGCCAGTGACCGTACCAGGTCTCGGCTGGGATCCCGGGTACGACGTACTGTGAGGACGGCCCACGTGCGGGAGAGGAGGAGACGGAGCCCTTTCTGAAACCCGCCCAGGGGCATCATGGGAGACGTAGTTTTTCTCGTGCTCACGTAAGGGTGCAAGTCCCCGCCGGATTTTGACAGGTAAGCAGCATCTCTTTCGTGCAAGTCATTCCAACAGTGTCCTCTATTATAAATGCAGCCTACGTATCTATGAAAGAAACAGTGAAGGAAAAAGGGGAAAGCAAGGAAAGCAAACGAAAACATTATTAGCGGGGAAGGAAAGAGTTAATAGATGATACGCATGCGTACAGAGAGCCCTCAGGGTGGGCGGGGACGGAAGACGACTCCCGGGAGCTGTGTTTTCCCCGGAAGTGCCTTCCCTCCTCCCGGGTCTGCGGACACGGTTTCCTTACCTCATTTGTCCTCGCCCCTCCCCGTCCCTCTACGCGTTTTCGTTCCTGGTTGGTGCTTCCTGGTCGCAGCCGCGGCAGTGAGTATGTGTGTGACGGACCCCGGGCCGCCCGTGACCGGGGGACCCCTGCCCACCCTCCGCCTCGCCCGCTGGGCTATGGAACTAGCGTGTGTTCTCTCGCCGGCCTCCGCTTTCCCCGTCGGTCCCCCACTCGTGGCCGGCGCGCGGTTCGTGGCCCTTCAGTGCGGCTCTGCCTCACGCGGCTAAGCTGACCAGCTGCGGTGTCCACCTTTCTTTGCCGGGCCAAAGCCTTAGATCGTTGTTCGAAAAGGGCTGGGCGCCGGTGACCTCGGTGGGGGTGGCCGTTTTGCCTGTTTTATCTCCACTCTCCTCAAGATTCCCCTGTCTTTGGGAGAAACCGGTCAGTTTAACGCGGCAATTCCGCCGCACCTTGATGGGGCCTGGCCTGTGAGGACCTAACATTCCTGGGTCAACTTTAGCCTCTGTTGTCAGAAGCAGTAGCTGCAGGGCCAGAAAAATTTCGGGAGATGCGCCCCTTCCCTCTTGTAAAACGGGGAGATGTGGACTGTGTTAGCTAAGATTCCCTTTATCCCTCACATCTTGTGAGATTGCAGTGAACTTCAACTTTAAGGAAGAACTGCTTGTGCAGTTGGAAAACTGGCTGGCAGTCAGCATGCAGGAGATGTAGCCGCGTTTCTACCGTAGATTAGCTGGTGACTTTAGATAATCTCATCCTTGGGCTGAATTTACGCTTATTTCAGGTTGCAGGTTGAGTTAGATCTTTTAGGTTCAAAGAATAAATAAGTTTCTCAGACCTTGTTTTTGTGTTGAAAACGAGAGCGTTCAATTTAGTGACTTACGACGTCCCTTCCAAAACTCGACTTCGTGTTTTGAATACTTAGGCCATCACATCCAAAGACTTCTAAGTGGGCTGGCTGTGTGTCTATTCCCGACAGCATTATGCTTTTGGGACATTCAGTATTGCTGTTTTCTAGAGAATCTTGAGGATCGCAAATGAACTGAGGAAGAAGTAGAAGTGCGGATTGTTTAGATAGTTACAAGAATAAGAAACTGCATAGCAAAGGAAAAAGAGGTGAGGGAAAGGTGAAGGAAGTGCTTTGAGACAGGATTAGTTATACTATAAGAGGACGTTATGTATCCCAAGAACAGCTGAACTTGTCTGAATAAATTGAGCATAATTTTCTCCAACGAACATCTTGTATTCTCCTTCTTTTTGTGACTCGTTTCACGCATTTAGATTCTCTACTGCAGTCAGATTTGTCTCGAGTGACATTTGAAGAACAGACAGACATTTTAACACTAGAGTCAACTTAGTTTTTAAAATCTGTCACTGTCAAGATAGCTCACTAAAAGTAAGTCAGATTTTGAAGTTGAAAATAAACTCTGGTAGTCACTTTCCAATGAAAACTGAATTTAGAAATCAAGCTGCAAATTTAAATCTCATTGAGATAGATACCTCTGCTGCCAAGAAGAAATAATGTACGCTAGAAGTTCTTTCAAAGGAGATAAGAGAACGATCGGTTGGTAGATTGTTAGGACAGAACAATTGGTTTTAAAGATTGTATTAGTAAAATTCAAAAGCTTAAGTAAATTTTCAGTTGTCTAGTTTAAAAATTCAGTGAATGAATACTCCCACTTTTGTTATTTTTTATTTTTGCTCCTACTTTGGAATATTGAGAGCCTTTGCAGTTATTTTCTGACTTTTATATTTTGTTAAGACATTTTAATTGTTTAGGTAAGTTTCATTCCCAAACTAATGTTTTGGTTTCTTAACATAACCTAAATCTTTTTTGGTCATGGAATTGCTATACTCTTTGAGTAACTACTTGGGAGGTTCCTGGGTGGTAAACTGGCAAATTCAGATGTATGATTTGCCTTACAATTAAAATGCTTCTTTTGTGGTTTTTATACTCCACTAGGAAGTAAAGTGGATATTCATGAAGTAAATTTAGGTGTTAGAACCAATTCAAATATGACTTTGAAGGAAGTTTTTTATTTTTTTTTAAATCCCTACTTGAAATTATTTTAAAAAATCTTAGTGAACACTCTGCTGAGTTGGAAATGTGAATTGGTCCTGGTTATGTTCTCAACTAGCTACAAAATCTTGGGTAGGGCTCCATATCTCGTTGGACCTCAGTTTCCTTGTATGTAAATTGAGGATCTTGTATGAGGTCTCCACCAGCTTTAAATCTCCACCACATTTTTATAGGGACCTTGTGTAATCTAGTTAAGTATGCTTGACATCAAAAAGCTGAGAAAGCCTGAATCAAGACATATTTCATATTCATCTTCTGAGTATACACTTTTTTTAAAAAAGTAAATGCACTTGAATCACTTGAATTTAATTAAAGTAGTAACATGAACCAAAATAGCCTCAGGCAAACCTTAACCCTGGAATACATAAACTACATGAATAGAAGAGCAAGTTATGCTGAGCACAGTTTTCAAGTACGGAAGACACAAAATCCTCTTAAAGGCCATAGGGGCTAAGTTGTTAAATTCATTTTTCTACATTTCAGGGAAAGAGATAAACCCTTAGACCCAAGGAAGTCAGTTTTTATTATATTTATGTAGTTTATTTTTGGCATACATTCACAGGTGTGCCTATGGCTCTATTCTTAATCCCTCTCCTTTGGGATGACTCCAAGAGTAGTGCACATTTGCAACTCTGTAATTTAGCTCTTTAATTTTTGCTGTGCTGCACCGGAATTATGTTTTATCTTAAGTCCACACTGGATCCTCAGGATGGATCCAGTGAGGATTTTGAAGGAAGCATAATTCCTTTCATTTCTTTTAGAATTAATTTATCTTTTAAATAAAAAGGAAAGGATTCATCTTTTATTTGAATTGCTCTGAGCTAACATTTCAATATAAACTGATAAATGTTATGAGCATCATCAGACAGCCACATTGAACTAGTATGACAATAGGATGGTAACCTGAAGGACAGTGCAAGGAGACAGGTAAAAGTGTACCTTTTGGGAAAAAAAAGAAAAAAGTTTGTTTCTCCCTCCATCTTTACTGACATATACTTGACAAACAACATTGTGTAAGTTTAAAGTGTACAATGTGGTTTGATATACATATGTATGATCACCACAGTAAAATTAGTTAATACATCTATCACCTTACATATTTCCTTTCATTTTTCCAGTAAGAACATTTAAGATCTATTCTCTTTTTTTTAAAGATTTTTAAAATTTATTTTATTTTTAGAGAGGGAAGGGAGGGAGAAAGAGAGAGAGAGAAACATCAATGTGCGGTTGCTGGGGGCCGTGGCCTGCAACCCAGGCATGTGCCCTGACTGGGAATTGAACCTGAGATTCTTTGGTTCGCAGCCCGTGCTCAATCCACTGAGCTACACCAGCCAGGGCCAAAATCTACTCTCTTAGCAGATTGCAAGTATACAATACAGTATTGTTAATTCAGAATTTATTCTTTTTCTTAAAATCTAGTTTTATTGAGGTATAATTGACATACAATCTTGTGTAAGTTTGAGATATACAACAAAAGTTGCTTTCTTTATTTCTGTAAAAAAAATTCTGTTAACTCCAATAATGTAATTATTGGCTCTTACTTGATTCTTGGAGGCAGCTAGTTTTGCCACCAAAGCTACCATCAGAACTCCCTGACATTTTGGGTAGAGTGTTGGTAAACTGAAAAAATGGCTAGTCTTTCTGAATTATATCTATATAGCTAAAAGAGGTGTAGAAAGAATAAATTATTACTATAATTGTCATGTAGGCTGTCCTTGGGTTTTGAACAAACGAGTTATTTTTGTAGAGCTCTTATTTTGATCAATATTTCATTAGTACCTAATTGATACACTTACTGTATAGATTTTTGGTTGACGATATGAGAATAGTTGGAATAGGTGAATACTTGGAGATGACCTCAAAATCTGTCCCATCATACTTTCCATATTTTAGGCACATATTAGATTTATCAGGACTGAAGAACAAATGCCTGAGAATTCATTCATTCATTTATTTATTCTTTATTAATTCAACAGACATTTATAGAGGTCCTGCTAAATAGCAGTTAATCTTCCGGATTTTTTTTTAAAGATTTTATTTATTTATTTTTAGAGAGGGAAGGGAGGGAGAAAGAAAGAGAGAGAGAGAGAGAAACATCAATGTGTGGTTGCTGGGGGTCATGGCCTGCAACCTAGGCATGTACCCTGATTGGGAATCAAACCTGCGACACTTTGGTTCGCAGCCTGTGCTCAATCCACTGAGCTACGCCAGCCAGGCAGTTAATCTTCTGGATTTGGGGGATCCATTGTTTAACCAAATGCATACAGTTCCTGCCCTCCTTTGGTATGTGATCAGTGCTTGTGGGAGATTCACTTTAAATTAGTAATTAGAAATATGGTGAGTATTTTGAAAGGGTTATGAAAGCCAGCAGCAGGGGACACTTTATTTAGTCTGGTGGGTCAAGGAAAGCTTCCCTGAGAAAGTGATGTTTAAGTTGAGTTGAAGGACGAAAGGATTTAATATGTACAGCTGGAAAGTAAGAGGGGGGACCTCCCAAAATTCTGGGACCTGGAATTATCTTTGGGAGGGTGGGCCTCTTGTAGTACAGACTTCCTCAGCTGGGTGAGTGTTTAGTGTACCAGCTGGAAATGTCGTGAGAGGCTGCATTTGGCCTCAGTGAATTCTTTTTAAGACTTTCATCTTTGCCCATTTCACAATGGGTGATTTACAAGTTCACCGGCCCACACCACGCTGAGTGTTCAGCAGCTTTTGACTAAAAAAATGACATGACCCCTGTGCCCTACCTACCTTCCCTATTCGCCAGATCTTGCCCTGAGTGACTTTTTTTTGTTTCCCTGGATGAAAAAAGTCCTTAGAGGGGCAAAACGTTTTGTCTATATGGAAGAGGTGAAACAAAAAACTACAGGAGCATTAGAAGGCATCAAAATCAATGAGTTCAAAACCTGTTTTGAGCAGGGGAAAAATGTCTTGATACTAAGTGTATTGCATCAAATGGAGTGTACTTTGAAGGTGACTGAAGTTTAAACATGTAAGAATAAATTCACAATTTTTTATGAATAAATTCCTTTTTTGGGGAGTCCTCCCCTTGTAAAGTTCTCCCAAAGCTGAGTTTTGCCTCACTTTTAGGTTCTTAATAAATTTATATCTTACAATATTTTTATAGCTGACACAGAAGTAAGCCAGTTTATTACATATTTTTATTTACCTATTTATTTTTGATCAAGGATTAGAAAACCATGATATTAATTTTTTTTAGTTGAGATTAAAAGTGTACACAAAAACAGTAAATATAATTACTACCCATTGAAGATTAGTCATAGTTGAAGTAATATTCCTGTGTGAGAATGTATACCTGGAAAGGTAAGATCCAGAACCAAAGAGAAGATGAAGAATAGATGGAATAGTGAGAATTAGCTAAAATATATTTGTGATTTTTAACATTTTGTTGAAAAAGTGTTTGGTGTCTGAGGCAGTGGATCACAACCTGTTTTTCCTTTCCAACATATCTGCAAAATATGACATTTCCTTTATAAAATATAACTCATTTGTTGGTAGTAATTTTCATTTGGGAGAGGTGGTCATTATTAGGATAGATCATAATTGGATTTAGAAATCCTTGAAAAAAAAGGTGCTATAGGAGAAAAAGTTATTTTAATATATCATTGAGAAAAGTGATGGCCTTTGTATAAAAGTTCTTTCTAAACAGGCATGATCTGAGCTTTTAAAATACATTCTTTGTATGACTTTCTCTTTTACAGCATCACAGGTACCAACCTTCCATGATGTTTGGTGGCTATGAGACTATAGAAGCATATGAAGATGACCTTTATCGTGAAGAGTCATCTAGTGAACTGAGTGTTGATAGTGAAGTGGAATTTCAGCTCTACAGCCAAGTTCATTATGCCCAAGATCTTAATAATGTCATCAGGGAGGAAGAACATGAAGAAAAGAACTCTAGGGATTCTGAATCATCTAGTAGTAAGCCAAATCAGAAGAACTTAATTATCCTTTCAGACAGTGAGGTCATCCAGCTATCTGATGGGTCAGAGGTCATCACTTTGTCTGATGAAGATAGTATTTATAGATGTAGAAGAAAGAATTTTAGAGTCCAAGCAAAAGAAAAGACCCGAGGTTCTCCTCCTTCTCTTCATTCTAATGAGTTGGATGATAAGAAATTCAAGAGCGATATTGAGACCCCTAAATCTGGAGAGCGATCGGGTGCGGTCCGAGAGGTTATGATCATAGAAGTCAGTTCAAGTGAAGAGGAAGAAAGCACCATTTCAGAAAGTGACAACGTGGAAAGCTGGATGCTGCTGGGATGTGAAGTTGATGATAAAGATGATGATATCCTTCTCAATCTTGTGGGATGTGATAACTCTGTTAATGAAGGTTAGTATCATATGGGCCATTGTGAAAAAGTAGTGTCATCTTTAGAAGACTGCTTTTCTAGACAAAAGGGGGCTGCTCCATTTAATTCTTCACTTTTTGGTCTTGTTTTTTTGCCTTGTTTCTCATGAGACTCTCTTACTAATGGCTTCTCTAATGGTGGTCTGTCTGAACATCAGAAAAAGTGTATCAGAATATTCAAGACACTCTGCTTCTGCTGTAAGCAGTTTCATAGCTGCTTCTTCCTGTTTGGCTAGAGCCAGTTCTGGACCTGAAATATTAGTCCCCCTCTCTCTCTGCTTGGTACCACAGGTGAGTACTTGATCCGCTTCTGACGTTGGTCCCGTGCTCTTATTTAGCCAACTCTGTTGGGACTGTTTCTTCCTAAGTGATTTGCTTACCCAGGAGGTAGCCAGGTATCAAGCATAAGGAATGACTGGTACACAGAGGATATGGAACTAATATTAAGATTTTAGGAAGTCTACAGTCAGAAAGGTAGGAAACTGAAAAGCTGTAAGGCTACAGTCGACTATAGAAGAGAATGCAAAATCTGAGAGCCACATCAAGGATTGAAATTTTGGTGTTTTGTCTCCTCTGTCATGACGTGCAGTCATCTAGTACTGATGCTTGAAGTCCCTTTCGTTGCCCACATTTTATGCCTAGTGCCTACTCTCTTGCAGTAGTTTCTAAATGATTTTTTTGAAATAGATCTCCCCTGCACACTATTAAACTGGTGGTCCTGAAATTCCCTTTTATTCATGGTACTTTACTATTGCGCCAAACCTGTCATGGTACTCACTTGTCCTAAGGTGAAATGATGCTATTGAATGTAGAGCATACTTTGGAGTTCCCGAGATTGACAAACCTTTTTGAAAAGGAGCCAGATAGGAAATATTTTAGGTTCCCAGGCCCCAGGATCTCCTAACTACTTAACTTTGCCCTTCGTGTGGATCTTAATAAGTGGGGTAGTTATTTTAACAAAATCTTATTTATAAGAACAGGTGGCTGCCTCAGTTCTAGTAGACCAACCCTGAGAATTTGACAGCAAAAGGAAGAAAAGAAATAGAATAGTACATTGAAGAGAAATAGAATAGAACACAGAGCAAAATCAAGTAAAGTTTTGTCAGAATAAGGGAGATCTGGTAATGTTCTTAGGTAGAAGGAAAAAACTAGGTAAATTAGGGTGAGGGACTGAGTAAGAAATGGAGTCAGGTGTGTATGTCCGAATTAGTCTTAAAAGGGAAGAGACATACCATTAATTGGTAAATTACCAAATATTTATAGACTGCAGAAGAACTGCATTGTTTTGGGGGGATATTTGTATTTATTTTTATGAGGTGAAATGAACATAACATAAAACTAACCATTTTAAGGTGTTCAATTCAGTGTCACTTAGTTCATTTTATAGAATCATTACCTCTATGTATTTCCAAAACATTTTCACCGCATCCAAAGGAAACCCTGCTTGCATTAAAGTCATTTTCATTGTTCCCTCCTCTAGATTCTGTTTTCTGTCTCTATGGATTTACCTATTCTGGATGTTTTATGTCAACAGAATTATACAGTATGTGATCTTTTGTGTCTGGCTTTCAATTAGCATGTTTTGGAGATTTGTGCATATTGTATTATGTATCAGTATTTCATTCCTTTTTAAGGCTGAATAATACTCCATTCTATCAATATACCACATTTTGTTTATCCGTTCATTTGTTGATGGACCTATGGGCTAGTTTCATTTTTTTGGCTATTGTGAACAGTGCTGCTGTGAACATTCATATTTAGGTATTTGTTTGATTATCTATTTTGGGTATTTTTTTGGTTATATGCCTAGGAATGGAATTACTGGTATTTCTGTGTTTCACTTTGTGAGGAATTGCCAAACTCTTTTTCACAGTGGATGCACCATTATACATTCCTACCAGTAATGTATGAGGATTCTACGTAGCTGCATTGTTTTATCATGATAACATGTGTTGCACATTTCTCCATGATTCGCACATTTCTATTTGGTAGGCTCTTTATTATTTCTTAGTTTTTTTCTCCTAGTTTTTTTTTTTATAGCTGTTGCTTATGTTGGTCTATGTTTTTCGAGAATAGATGTTTTTTACATAAATCTTACATGTTTTCATTTATTATACAGTTTTTAAAGAAACTTATTCTTATGGGTATGTATTCCTTTAAAGTTTAGTGTGTGTGTATTAGTAAAAATGTGTGATGCAAGACCCAAGTAATTCTTGATTCTATACATTTCTGTGTTTTCTCCTGTTATCCATATTGAAATTTATCCCTACTCTGCTTCTAGGATTTTTTTTTTCCTGGTTCCAGCCAAATTGAAACAAATTCTGCAGTTCTGTAAATTAACTGGCTTGACTCTTGAAACTTTTACGGATGTTCAGATACATATCCCTATTTTGTTTCCTTGATCTGCTAATGTCATAATCCTATTTCTTTCCAGTTAATAAGCAGTGTATTCAGCACTGATGCCTGTTTGAGTGTGTTGTTATTCTCTAATCATTACCTCGTTCTTAAATAGATCTAGGTATAGGTCTGGTTCAGTTTGTACAATAGTCTTTAGAGAAAAAAATTTTTTCATGTCCGTGGAAGTTTGTAGAAATTCTGGCATATTTTTGAAATGATTGTTAAACAGCAGCAATAGCTATTTTGTGTATAGCTCTCCCTCCCCTCCGTCCCACTGCCCAAACTATGGCATTTTTAAGATTATTAATAGGCTGTAAGAGAAAGCATGATAAACTCCTTGAGGGTATGTCTTTTCCATACTCAAAAGCCTCCTTATTGTATTTAGAGTATTTCCTTGGCATTATATGTTACTTTGCTTTTTTTAAGTTGCTAAATGAACAAACATTTATTGAGCATCTACTCTATGTAGAACACATAGAGGGGATTTAAAGTAAAAAAACAACAACTCCATAGTTGTAGCCTTAGTGGCTTGTGTTTTACTGAAGCGACAAAATGTATTAAGGAGCTAAGTAATTTATGAAAGTCTCTTCACCATGGGCATTAAGTCTACAAAGAGTAGGATTAGTGAATTTGAGGTAGTACTTGAATGTGTGAAGGACTATGTAAGTACATACATATTTCCTGTTTACCGTTGTTCAGTTTGTAGTAATGAGTGTGGCACCACTGTTGCTCTGTGGGAAGTGTAGGTTCTTCACTAATACTTCAGTTTCAGTGAGATGTTTACATCTGTTTTATTTTAATACACAATTAGAGATAATACACAGTCAGGCAGGTAATACAAAATTAGGAGGCATGTTTTTTTTTCCCCGTTTCTGTTCTTCCTCCAATGTTCAGCACTTTTCTGATTTTCTGGTTTGAATTTGTTGAATAGTTTCCTGAAGTTCCACTGAGGCCTTGGGAATGTGATATTTATGTAATGTGTTCAGCGTAGCCTTCCTCAGTATATACAGTTTTATGATGAGGGTTTTGTTCATAATAAATTCATGCCAGAACATAAGCCTTCAGTGCCTGTTAAATCTGGCTCTCAGCTTTCTCTACTGAGGGATGTAGGAGTTTATTTCTAAGGTCGAGTTAGGCTTCATTTCCTTCACTTTCTTTACTCCTTCCTAAGGCTTCTCTATATAAACAATGCCTGCTCTATTATTTTTTTTCCTTTTAGTATTCTTACTTTTTATTTTCTGTCTTTTATTATCCCCAGTAGGATTGACTTGCATTTATTAGAAAGACAGGTTTCCTGGTTGAAGACAATATGCACCAGAGAAAAGCACGATGTTTTTTATTTGTGACAGTGATATCAAGTTTGAGAAGGATTATTATATAAGATAGCTAAAGATGGGGAAAGGCAATAAATGCTGTAAGAATTACAGAGGAATAATCAGCAACTTATTTTCCTCCACAGGGAAGGTCTATTCTTAGCTCTAGGAGTAGTTGCTAACAATATGATTTTTAATTTTGGAAATTTTAAAGTTTACAAGAATAGAATGTTATAGTGGACTCTGTCATATAAACCAGCTTCAACAAATGATCAATTTATGACCAGCCTTTTCATTTTGAAGTCCATGTGCTTGTCTTATTTTGAAGCAAATCACAGACATCATTTCATTCATTCACGTGTGTATTTACATACATATATACATTTTAATATGTTTCTGAAAGGTAAAGATTTTTCTTGAGAAACAATCATATCATTATCATGCCTAAACAAATCACCAATAATTCTTTTTCCTTTAAAATCACCAGTCTGTTCATTTTTCCCATTTGGTTCTTAATTTTTTTCTTAGAGTTTACTTGAATTAAATTTGTTTATTGTAATTGGTTGATAACTTTTGTCCTTTATAGATTCCCCTTTTATCTCTTTCTTCTGTGTGTGTGTGTTTTTCTTTCTTGTAATTTAATTGAATTGTTGTGCTAACTGGATTGTTTGTCCTCTAGAATTTCACATAGTGTGAATTTTGTGGTATTTTTTAACATGCTCCACTGTCCCCTGTATTTTCTGTGAATTGGTAGTTAGATCTAGAAGCTTGATTAAATTCAGGTTTCTCTTCCTGTGATTAAGCTATCAATTAGATAATAGGTTGGTTCACTTGTTTCATTTTGCTCTGGTATGATTATTTTTCAGTGTCGCCTTTTGAGCATTTATTTTGTTGTATAAGAATGTAAAATGTTTATAAGGTTCCAAATTCAAATGACCAAGACAAGGTAAAATATAATAGGAGAACTCTACCTTCTATCCATTCTTTACCCTGTTCCTGCCCTTCCTGTATGGGGTAAGACAAAATTGATGATTTGCCCTTACATTAAAAAAAAAATAAAAGCAAATGTGTATATATCTTTGCACTCTCTTTTCCCATTCTGAAACAGTAGCATACTATCTACACTTTGCTCCACCATATTTTTTTCTGTTAACAGTAAATCCTGGAAATTAGTCCATAGTACTGTGTAAAGATATTTCTCATTTCTAGGAGTATGGATTCTTTTTGTGTCTTCTGCCACTAATCTGAGCTGGATACATTAGGCGTGTAACAAATATTTTGTGGAAGTGAATGAATAGTAATTTAAAGTAGTTGATGATTCATATACTTATTTTAATCTTAAAATATATTTTAAACAAATGTATAATAGTCTAAGTCTACATCAGAACCATGCTTTAATACTTATTCCTGGTCTTAATGTTTCCTTCTCATTTAGTAATTTTGAAAGACTTAGATTTAGCAAAAAATTAAATAGATTCAGATTTGAAAAAGTAAATACCTTTTGAAAAATGAAAAATGTAGCATTTTTAAGAGTTGAAGGAGCCATACTACTTCCTCGAATGTGACTGTAGGATGTACAGTTTGGTGTATCACTCCTTTAGTTTGTCAGCACAAGGTGGGTACCTAGCAAATCTTAGGTGAATTCCGTTGAATATCTTTCTACCTTTGTGTGTAGAGTAGCGCTCTTTACATATGTGAAGTTGAAGTAAAATTGTGGCTGGATTGATGTAAAAGCACAGCTTTTGAAATTGAAGTTATGCTTTTAACTATTTAGGGAAGTACCATAAGTCTTTTAACTGTTTTTGTGCCAGGTCCCTTTCTGCCCTAAAAAATATGCACATAAGAGCTTTGGGTAAAGTTTCAGAGGATGAAGGACCCATTTAGAGGCAGTTGCTGTATCCCTGGCGTTTATTAGACATTCAGCCAAGACCTGGTAACTAATTAAAATTTAAGTAGAATGGGTTACCTATTTGAATTTCAGTTTTAAAAATATGTCAATTTATTTGATCTGTGTCTATACCTATGCCCCCATCCCCCTTTTTTTAAACCTGGATCAGTTTCTACTTTGTGTGGCTGATCCCTGCTTCAGGCCTCAGTTTAAAGTGTCCTTCTGAGGGAGATGACAGACATAGACACTCAATTAGTAGCAGTAGTTATGTCACAGCGCCACAGTTGCCTAGCTGTGACTTTGGGTAACTTAATTTCTTCATTGGTAAAATAATAAACTTTATTTTGTTAAGGTTATAAAGCTAAAATGAGACAATGGATAGACTAAATTAATCTAATAGGGAAATATTTTGACAAAACTCTTATAACTACAAAATGGGTGGCAAAGCATACGCATGTAAATTCCACTTTTATTTTGAGTTAGAAGTTCATAGGTTTTTTTGTGCACTCAAACTGCTCTTGAACAGCATGTCTCTGGTATGGCACTTTCCATAACTAAATTTTATTTGATTTGGTGACATTTTATGATCTACTAATTAAAACTAAATCTGAAGGGGTTTTTTTTTAAAGATTTTATTTATTTATTTTTAGAGAGGGAAGGGAGGAGGGGGGAGAGAGAGAGAGAGAGAGAGGTCAATGTGTGGTTGCTGGGGGTTATGGCCTGCAACCCAGGCATGTACCCTGGCTGGGAATCGAACCTGCGACACTTTGGTTCGCAGCCCACGCTCAATCCACTGAGCTATACCAGCCAGGGCTAAATCTGAAGTTTTAAAGTCATTTCAACACAACTTATTGGATGCTTCCAGTGTTTGAGGCCACTATACCATTAAGATGTTGGGATTTAACAATTACTCTCTATATAATTCCTGCCTTTAGAAGAAACCTTAAAATGCATGACTATATGGCAACTTCACTGAAATGCCAGAATTAAATATATTTCTACAAATATAAGAGATACCTTGGCACAGTACACAGTTATTTCCAGATGAATATAATAGACTTTTTTAAAAAGATTACTGTGGGTAGGCAAAGTATAAGACTGAATTGAAAAGTAGACCTTTGAACGGAGTCTTAAAGGATTTACCCCTGGCTGGGTGGCTCAGTCGATTGGACCAAAAGGTTGTGGGTTCGATCCCTGGTCTGCAACCAGTTGATGTTTCCTCTCACATTGATGTCTCTCTCTCTCTCTCTAATCAGTAAACATACCCTTAGGTGAGGGTTAAAAAAAAAAGAGAATGGATAGGATTTAAAGTTCAGGTTAAATGCAAAGAGGAAGAATAGAAGCTGAAACCCTAATAGAAACTTAAGACTTTGTGGTACCATTAAAGTTTAATTAATGGTTTAATATGTGGTTAATATGATTAAACATTTTAATAGTATGTTTTTTTAGACACCATCTCAGCCTAGATGTAAATGAGAAAGGGCATTTATGTTTTGTGTATGTTCAGAATGCTAACCGGGATTTCTTGGTCATTATGTTGTTCCAGTGTTTCCTATCTGTTTCTTGCTTATATATCTCCCTTTTCTTTTCCCTAAAAAAAACAAAAACAAAAACAAAAACTGGATATTTTATGTAACTTTGTGGCAGATAGATTCTCTGAGGAACCAGCAGCTGCTGTCAGTTAGTGAAAGGAGAGCTTTTTAAGTATTTATTTTTTGCAGGGCTGTTCCAAGTAGAGCATGTCTTAAACTAAAACTTAGGCATCTCATAGCTTGTGTTCTTCCTTATCTTCTTTTACATATTAATTTTAATTGATTAAGTTTTGCTTTTATTACTCCTCAGATCTTTAATAGTATTCCCTTCCTCCTTTTTTTGCATTCATCAACTAAGTAGTCAGCTTAATGTCAATAAATACAGTTTCTTCAGAGTTAATGGCCTTTTAGGTCATAAGAGTGGGTTGCCATTTGACATTATTTTCATTGATGCATAGTTTAATTTCTGCCTTATAATTGAAAAATAGCCATATGCTAGAGTACCAGTGACCAAGAGCACTAAGGAGCTCCCTCCCTGATGTTTTCAGCTTTTGTAAGCCTGTACTACACAATTCCTAAAGCTGCTTTTGAACTGTGTCTCTAGTTGTAGCATGTCACCTTACACTTAACTATTGTAAAGGCATCTTTTTATTTAATTTCTAATTAGCATAATGACTTGAGCTGTTTTATTCACTGTTCCATGGTGAAGTCAAAGGAAGAGAAGAAATAAAAATGTTCAATTTCAACTTTACTTACGAATGGAGTGAAGTTTGAAAGCCTTTTATGGCCATTGTTCAGCAGACTGAAAATCTCATTAGAAATCCCAGAAATGCTAAGGCAGCTTTGGGTTGGATTTTTTAATAACATTTTGGAATGTTGATATTGTATGTTGCTAATTTTTGTGATTTCCCTGTTGATCAGCAAATTAGGTATGTGTTCTTACAAAGTCAGTTTGTGACTTTTATTCTAAATTCATTTACAGTAGCTTTTTAACAGTGATAAGTACCTATGGAGAGGATTAAATTTCCCCTTTCTTTTGGTGACATTTCTTTTAAAAACTGATTTGGTTTTCAGGTAAGATATACTAAATTTGTTAAAAAAATACCATAATGTATATTTATTGAACTAATGACTTAGTTTAGTTTAGTTGCCATTATGAATTATTTACTCATCTACAGATTTACTTTTTTTTTTTAATGGAGAAGCATAAAATTAGGTGGGCGACATTTTCATTTTTATCTCCTTGCATAGGAGCTTGAATACTGATGTCTGGGTAAAGAGTGTTTAAATGTAACTTTCTTATAACTGTTTGCTTTAAAAGTAATGTATTACATATATTGATCGCTTGTTTAAGAAGTATATTTTATAGGCAGTATATTTTTATGGTCAGAAGGTGAATTTGATGGGAACTACATGTGATTAGACCGTAAAACATTTTTCACAAGAAGTACAGAAGAGAGAACATTTTCCCTTTCTGTCCTTGTGACACTAAAGGCTCATGTCTTTAAGTAGGAGGCCCTGTTTTTAAGTCTGTGCTAAATTTATATTTAATTTTCAAGTGATTTACTGATCTCTTGCTAACACTCCCCTGGTTGTTAACACTTAAATGAAAGTGTTGGCTTAATGGAAGTTATCCAGCCAAAAGTTTTCATCTCAGTCATTGTTGATTTTTGTTCTGTTATAAATTAAAGTTATTGATTGTCATGGTTAAGTTTTTGGCATTTTGAGTTCTTTGCCAGATTGTTGTTCATTCTGCTTATAATACATAAATATTTTAGTTGCGCATCCACCATGTGTACAGTCATATTTTTTTATTGCACAGATATACTGTACTTAGGAATATCAGAAGGAATAGATTGGACTTATTTTTTAGTTTTTGAATCTTGATTTGATAGCAGGAGCTGTCACATGGAATTCTGGGGATAAGGATCATTTTCGTAATACAGAGTTGGATTCAAATGTAAGTGAAATGTAATACTAATAATGGATTATTTTAAAGTGGATCTTGTTTGCTAAATTATAGCCTTTCTTTCTGTGACGTTTTTACCTTAGAATTTCAGCTTTTGTCATAGCTTTGAAAATTGTCAGTGGTGGACTTGAGAGCATCTGCTGTTTCGCAGATTGCTTTTAAGGGAAGACAGCACAGTTCTACAATGGGAAAATAATTTGTACTCTCCTCCCCTGCTTTTTCCCAAATATATAATTAATTTATAATTACCTCAATATGAAAGTTTGCTGTTTAGAGCTACTTATTTAGAGAAAGTGTTTTTATTGGCAGTTCCCTTGAAGTGGTTAGGTCACATTTGATTTTGCTTTGTAACTGAATGGAGCCTCTAACAGAATTATTTAGGAAGAAAAAGCCCTAATTTCTAGAAAACTTTCCAATATTCTTTCCATATTTGTAGTTTATGAGACATTTTAAAGATGTAGGGAATAGACTGCTTATAGCTGATAAAAAAGATTATGCTTTGTTAAGTCAGGTGAGAGTAATTCAGGATATAGAGGAAAATGGCAAACACATTGAACTGAATAAAGGAGGTTTTATTTAAAGAAAAGGTGTGCAATTACATTAATTCTGTAAGTTACTCCTTATATTGCTCTAGTCTTTTTTTAGTGTGAAATGATCTGATTTAAACAAAAGTGAACCTTTGTCAGTGGTTTTACTTAGAAATAGTACTACTTTCCACATTTAAGGAAGATTTTTAATTGCCAGTAAAGTTTCATTGTTGTTCCATGTACTTGAAAATGACCTCACTCCCATGTAATTAGTGTTTTGCTTTTCATTCAGTGTCCTACATCTACTTCAGCTATTTTGGTTGGTTTAAAAAATAATAGAAGTTTTGTGGGAGAATAAATTTAACTTAAATATTGCTGTAAATATGTTCTTTATTATTGATTGATTTTATGAGTATAAAATATTTTCCTAAGAAGGTTCCTAATATTCAGGATGTTTTTAGATAGATGAGTTACTGGTAAAATTTATCAGGTCCTCAGTTGTGGAATATTTGTATTGGCTTTTAACACCATGACTGTTTTGGTTGTTGTATGAGTCCTTTTATTCTTCTGTTTGAGATGCTCTAGTTTGGGAAGTTTCCTTTATCAGATTTTACAGATGAAATGTAATGGTTGTACCATTATCATCTGATTTTTAAGGCGTTTCGGTTAGTTTAGCTTCGGTGTATAGTTCTTTACCAGCCGGTCAAGGAGGGAGCCGTGTGATTGTGCCTCCACTTAGGTTAACATCAGGAGCGAAGGGTCTGATCTCTGACTTTTCTTTCTTTCGTTAAAATTTTCCATCGCTTTAACATTATTTAAGTATGGAAAGAGAATTGTGAAGCGTTTCTGATTTGCTGATTCTTAGAATAAAACAATGGGAATCCGTTCTCTTCCTCTAGATATGTCACATGTATATGCATGTTTTGATTTAAGGGGAAAAACCTCATCTTTATGGTACTGAGTGGGTAATAATTATTTTTTTAAATTAATAAAACTAATAAAGTTTGTTTGGAAATCTCAAAAGATCTTTAGTAGTATACCTGCAGCCTCAGCAGTCCCTTTTTATCTCTACAGATTTCCCTGCCTATTGTGGCTGTTTGCTCTAATTTAAATTTCCCATGGCTTTGGGTTGCAGACTTGGTTTTCTGCAAGAGTGCCCATGCTTACATGGTCATATATTCTGGGTGACTTTTCCACTTTTTCTTTTTTGTTATTTTGTTGATTGCTAAAGGGAAAGAGGATTTTTTTTTTTAACTTGTTCCTTTGTTTTGATCTTTCTTCCTTAGCCCATCTATTTGTGTGTTTGTGTTGTTTTGCAGATTGGGAAGAATTATTGTGTGGATTTAGATCCATGGGGACTAGCAGGGAAGAACTAAACTAATTTTGTTCTTGGTTTTGTTTTCTTAATAACAGTAGCAATTTAATTTTTGAGCCAGTAAGAAGCTCAAAAGATATGTTAGCTTTATGCATGAAATTGATAGAAAATTATTAATCCCCAAATTTTCTATTCATGGTTGCTCTACTGTTGGAATAAAAATTTTATGTTATAGTTGAATTAATTGAATACCAGAAATACTAATTAGCAGTAAGTAGTACTGTTACAAGTTTTTAACTTAAATATTACTGTATATTCAAAAGATATTCATAGGAAATCAGTTGTAATCTGATTGTGATATCTCTTACATTCAGTTTTTCTTGTCATGTGTGTATATATTCATATAGACATGAATATACCTTTGATTTGAGATGGTACATTTTTAACTTGGCCAGATTTTTAAAACTTTGCCTATTCCTTCAGAATATGCTTATTTTTTGAATGTGAAGAATTTTGCTTTATGAAACAACTTCGTGCTGCTGAGTGTTGTCATTGGAGACGTGGTATGGCGGTTTGAATTCTGAGTGACTGGGTACTGTCGTGGGGGAAGTAGAGTCCTTTAACCCTAACTTCTCCTCAAAAGATGTTTTCATTAATATCTAAAGACTTTAAAATATCAAGTTACTGTGACTGAAGCTACTTCTCTCTTAAATTTGTTTTGTGAGGATGCCATCATATGATAGCATTAAGTGAATTTTGTGTTATTAATGTAAAATAATAAAATATCCTTTTTAGCATTTAAAAAATTGTAATAATTTCCAACTATACCATGGAAAATGATGTTGTGATACATTATTAACTAGTAGGCTAAGAGAACTTCATAATGTTGATAAACAGGATGAAAAAGGCTCAGTTTTGATATGCATAATTTTAGGGTTCTCATTTGTTCAATTGATTATACACCATGGCAGCGTCTTTCTGGATGTCTGTTTAGTACGCTGGGAATTGGAGCAAGGGCAAGCTTTTTTTAATGCCTGCTAATTGTAGGTATTTTCTTGTGGATTTTAGTGCTCCTAGACTATGAAACTTATTTATAGAATATGTTATTACTGAGAAAGAAATGGCATTATTGAATTTTTGTTTTCTTTAACTATTATTTTTTTAGTTGTTATGTATTTCACATTTTGATTTCTATCTGATGATGTCTCAGGAAGCAATTTCTCTGAAAATCAGTGAGTTTCAAACAAGGGAGAAAATATATCCTAAGTCTAATTAGCTATTGTATTATCCATGGCAGTTAAAATAATCTTAAGAATTTTTACCTTTCTTCATTGTTATAGAGGTTTCATAAGTATGTAAAATTATTCTCCCTAATTTTGATTGGTACTTTTAAAAGTATTTTGTTTACATTTGATATTCATATATAATTATTGAGAAACACTAACCTCAAAAATATTTATTTTTAGTATTCACATCAAATTAGTTATAATGTGTGATATGAAAACTGATTTAACTGTGAAAGTGTACAGCTTTAAAAATAACAAAATTTCTCTGTTAGCCCATGTTATTAAATGTGTGTGTAAAATGTTACTAGTTCTTAGAGCTCTTGGCACAGATTTGTGGTGTGTGGCTAACAGGAGAGCACTGCAGAGCCGGACTTGAAATTCACTTAGGAAAGGACAGACTGGTGAAGTGCTTTCATGCTATGAAAAAACTTCACAGTCGTCAGACAACTTTTTTTTTTAAGGTCATGATTGCTTGATTCCTTTTCCAGTCTTTATTTGAAACTCTCGTTTTGTAGGATTTCTTTCTTTTTTTTTTTTTTTTTGTTCTCCCCCTTTTGGCAGTGGGCGGAAGATTCTCTTAAAACTGAGTGGCTCAATACCTAAATAACAAAGTGTAATGGGAATACTTTTATTCTTGGTATTTTTTAGATCCGAAAATGCCGTGAAGGTAAGCTGATGAGGGTAACGTTCATTGTGTGGTGGGGAAACCTTTCAGAGCTTTCTGTTTTAAAAGGTAGGCTCTGCATTAGAGCTTGAAACAGGGTTGTTTGTGAGATACTTTACAGCTGTCTGACTGCTTGGTAGGTTTGAGGTGCTTCTGTGATTCAGTGTTCTAGTTGGTTGTTGGTGTTTCCTGGAACATACTAAACTGTGTGTGAGAGAAGGTAGGGGGTGAGGGCACAACAAGAACTTGGGGAAGGAAAGGCTCTTTCCCCAAATGTTGCCACTTGACAGGTGGAGATGTATGCCATTACAGATTTTCAGAAAGAGTGCTTGAACTCTTTTTTTCTCCGAGTTCACCTAAATTTTGACATACTTCACAAAGTTTGATTGTGATAAGTTTTAAAATTTTGACTCTGGCCTTCATCCTAAATTAATTTAAACCTTTACAAAATTAAGCAAACAATTCTTGATGGTGATTGCTGATATTCAGTCAAGTTGTTATGTTAAATAATAATTCTTTGACTATGGTATTTTTTTTCCATTTTATTAGCATGATAAGCTAAAATTACAGAAGGTCTATAAGAATGCAAAAATTGAATACTGTAAAATTTTTGTATTTTGTTGTAGAGACAAAGTATGTTTTGGTATATAATAATTTTACTTAGTATTGGAAGGACATGTATTGGCTTTCAGTGTATAGAAAATTTAGATCTTTTAATTTTAAATATTGTGAATTAACTGTAGTCATACTTTTTTTTTTTAAATGCAAAAACTTGAGTCAAATGTGTAAAATACGCTGGTGTTGGCTTGTTTAGATTTTCAGCAATTAGACTTTGTGAAGTAGGAATAAGACCTGGGGCTTTATTTTATTTAAGAAGACGTAATATAAAAATTCTAATACTAGAACTAGAGAAATCTTGTCAAGTATAGTAAGTCCATATCCATAATTATTTTAAATCACTAGAGAGGGAGGTATGAGATGCTAACATCATCTTTGTTGGAAATCATAAACTGTTTGGAAAAGGAAGAAAGGGGGGAAGTAACCTGATTCAGGTAGATTTGTATTGTTTTGACATTGTATATTGTTGGTGGGTTCATGTCACAAAAGCTGGCAAAACTTCACAAAAGTATTAGGTGTTTTTTAATTCAGTAGGCTTGCTGAAAACTTTTGTGATACATAGGAAAATTTATATATAGAATTCTTCTATTTTAAAATTTAGCGATTTTAGGTGACAGATGAGAAATCATCTTGGTGCTTTGTCTCAATTTCAGTTGTTCTTGTTCATTTAGGCATTTTCTTATTTTCTGTTTAAATTTACTTACAGTAATATGTTACTGCTGGGATACAGTCTTACTGTTCCAATTACATTTCATCCATCTGTGACATTTTATCAGCCAGCTATCACTAGTTTATTGTTCTTTTTGTTGTTAGGTACAGACTTCAAGTCTAAAGTAAGAGCTGGTGTATATTACAGTACATGTAACCATTTCTAATTTGACCTGTTACTGGAAAGAAGGCTAACAAGTGTATATGACTAGCCCACCCTTTCTGGAGCAGTTGAGAACAGGCCTCAGAAGACTCAAAGGAATTCTTTTAACTCCTAGCAGGGCCACGGGGTCAATGTCAGATTTAGTCATGCTGTTATTTTAGCCCAGTGGTCCAGAGAGATGACTGAAAAGTGAGTCTTTTATTTCTTTTTTTGTGTGGTTATTAACAGGATTAAATGTAAGCCATTGTGTACTTAGTACCAATTAGTTTCTCATCTGAGAGGTTCATTATGATTTTTTGTCAGCCTTCGTCTTGTAATATTTGTTTCATTGTTTGATTAGTTAAGGGGCTGAATGGATTAAAGAAAAGTTTTATAGCAGTGCTTTTAAATTCATTGAGAGTTTTAATACATAGTCAACTTTTCAGATATGTAGACCTTGATTGAAAAATGGACCACATTGAAAATTGGCATGGAAGATGGTGAAGTTAAATAAATTATTTAAAATTTTCCTTTTCATGCGTATTTTCTTTAGTCTTAAAGATAGGTTGTCTTTATTATATCACATAATACTTTCATATTTGTAGAAGTCTGCTTCATATTCTTATGCATACTTTTAAAAATTATGTTCCGTTTGCTGTGAATGGAAAAAATTACTGTTTGGGAGGGACACAGACCAAAAAACTCCAAAATTAAAAAAAAATTTCCAATTTCTAGATTAGAAACACAGATTGTGTTATTAAAAACAACATAATCATTCTAAAATAACTATCAGGAATAAAAAAACCTTAATTTAAAGGGAAGCACCTGAAAGTTGATTCTTTATGAAGTTAGAAATAAGTAAAAATGCTGATTATTGGTGGGGTTTTTTTGATCCTTAACTTAAAAAAAATCTTATTAAAGTAAGTTTCATTTAAAACATTGAGATATTTCAATAAATTTTGAACGAATATTGTTTTTATAAATCGGATCAGAGATGCTGCTTTCAATGAAAAGCAGGGAATCTAACCCAGAATTAAAATAGAAGAATTATTTTGTTAGTAGAAAATTGTCTGGGACAGTAGGTCTTATATCCTGTTGTGGAAGTATGTAACATACCTTGAAATGGAAATGCCTACAGGCTGATTCAGGCTTAACATTAAGTTCCTTTTGATACATTAAAAATGGTAAATGTTTATTTAAGCAAGTGAAATTACTATTTTAGCTTATTTTTGTAGAAGAGCTGCTTGATTTATCTCACACTGTTAGCTGAACCATATTTAAATACTATACCCTCCAAGCCCTTTGCTTACTGCCAAAGTTTTTAAAGTACCTAGGTTACTTTATTGTGGAGTTGGTTATTGAAGATTTTATAATCAACATAATTATGAAGCATATAAAGTCTGACATAAAGGTTTTTTTTAAAATTAGTTTCGGGCATAGTGAATTTATAGCCTATGCTTTTTAGTATTTATGTACTTAATTTCTGAGAAGCACATAGAAGTATGTTATTTTTCTTACTTTTCTCTTTTAATTCTAATTTGGAAAGAATTTAGATACTCTAAATGATAGACTTTATTTCTGACCTTATTATCTTACCGTATTACACCTGCTTATTATTGTTTAGCAGTTGGTTTCTTTCTCTTTCTACCTCTGCTTTTAAAACTAAAAATGTGTGGTTGCTCTATTAAGTTGCTGGAAGATTTTTAATTAACAGGATATAAATCAGTAGTAACTTCCTTTTGTGATTTGTTATTTATCAAATAATAGCTTTTTTGAGAGATAAATTCAGTTTTTGCTACTCAACATTTCCATAACATCTTTGGGAAGTAAGAAGGAAGTCTTTAGTATGATGGACTATCTTAAAGTTCAGTTAGCTTTAGGTGTCCAATAACTTGGTCCAGAAATTAACATTCACATAACTAGGAAGTATAAAGGTGAAGGACAGGCTATTCTAAAGATAATTCATTAGGACTTCTGTTTTTTTAGCATCTTAAACAGTGACTAGTATAAGCAGTTGAATCATATGTATCAATTTAGTAAATAATCACACCCTTAATAACATTCATCCACATTCCTTATAATTGCTACCCAAACATCTTGAAACTATGCTATTTTACCAAGAATACAATGGAAATTTGGGAACTTAGAGTAATACTATTTCATCATAAGACTACTACAGAATATTCTTTTCTTGGTAAAGTCCTAGGGATAATTGATGTTGCAATGTAATTGAAAAATGTTTTGTCCCATGCAAACTTTTATACTTTGTTTTTCTGTCTAACCAGGTGAGGCCTAACAGATAGGCAAAACAAAACAAAAACAGAACCCCTTAAAAAGTGTATAATATTGTCAAATGTAGAGATACAGGTGTGTTATCTTATTTATTCCATAGAATTAAAACACAAAGTTAGAAGGGAAAGAAAAGCCTCTCAGATATCTAAATTCCAAGAATATAAATGGGAGTTGAGTGAAGAATAGAACAGAGATCTAGTTTCTGAGTCTGCTAGCTAAATTTTATATCCAAAGCTTTATCCTTTTGGACTTTTACATTTCCTACAATGCAGACGACTTTCTTTTGTAAAAGGCATGACAGGCATGGTGGGATTAAAAGTTAAAGCTCAAATAGTGCTTTTTATTAACCTCTAAGGAACCATCTGTATTGGAGTATATAGTAACTTAGAATTGATTTTCTTATGGCTTTGTAATGCAGACCAAACTTTCGTGGCTTTTGAAAAAAAGAGAAAGCGTTATTTTATTTTAACTTACCATATTTGATGAATAATACTTCATCTTGCTCGGAAGCTCCTATAGATTGTAACTACAAAGTAGTCATTGCTATGCCATGATTTCGTTGGTTCAGCCAGGACTGTGAACCACTTAAAAACATTTAGGTTTTAAAATCACTACTGTTTTATCAGCTAATTTTTAATAAAGTTGTAACATATCAGTATTTGATTATAAAGGAATTTTTGCCTCTATTTCATAGAAGTGTTATATAAAGGCACTGATAGTAATGATGTTTCTATCTGTATCTTTTGCTGACTTTTACCTGGTATCTTAAACTATCAGTAATTGTTTTGTTATATTAGGATAAAAGACTGGACTTGCTTCTTTTGTTTTTTTGACCTTATGAGGCGTGTTGGAGAAATTGAATTGAAAAGGCTGTAAACTTTTGATTGTCTATGATACTGGTTTGAAACAAAGACATAAATAACCTGAGGCAATAAATCATAGTCAAAGAAATATATTCTCTGTCCATTCTCAGTCAATAAATAATCAGGGCCTTTGATGACTCTCTCTGTGCAGTATGCAGCTCCATACAGAGATGAACCAGGCACAGGCCCTGACCTCAGAGATCTTATAGTTTCAGAGAAAGATAGAGATCAGTAGTATAAAAAAGCTGCCAGGGTACAGAAGAGGAAAGACTGCTTTCCTATATTCGTGTCTTATTTGTTTTGAACAGAGCAGTGCTTCTTAAACTGGTTTCCTCAGACTCTTAGGGTGCATTTTGAGAGGATGGTCTTTGAGCCTATAAGAACTGACCTAACATTTGTGTTTTTATTTTAATGTTTACAAAAGGTATTGTACCAGAAATAAAGACAACATTTCACAGTGATAATTCACAATTGAAGACACTTGTTACAGAATGAGACCTGTTTCTTAAGTAATTGTTTCTCAATTTGGGATTTGTATGTTGATTTGATGCTCAAGAAAATTTTTCTTTTTTAAAGGGGTTCATATATTTCTTAAGATTGAAAAACAAAGGCTTAGGCTAATATTTTGTATTCTCTGGACCATATTCAGATTGATGGCAGGCAGTAGGTGGTCCAGAAGGGGATCTATTTTGGGATTAAAATTTTGGGGAGGAGACAAGGCAGTTCAGAAAGGTGGCTGAGAGTTCACTGTAAACTCCACAATTCTTTGGTTTTTGGTAAGCCATTACCAGTTAGGATTTAATTTGGTGGCAGTGCTGATGTATAAGCACAGCTTGTGTGATTTTAAACAGTAATGAACTGTGAGTTTATTAAATGGAAGGGAAGATTCCTAAATATATTCTGAACATAAACTAGACCTGTTAAATGGCTTCTGTTATAAGCCTTCTACTCTAGTTCTGAATAGCATACTATATGATGGTCAAAGCCTTTAGGTAATTGACTATAATATAACAATAAATGAACAGTCTAATTTTATTGAAGTTAATGAAACATAGATTATTTTGTAGAGTATAGTCTAGAATTTCGTTTCATAAATTAGGGGAAAACTCAAGGAATAAACAAGTACTTTAATTTACAGTTCATAGTCTCTAAAGAAATTTGAGTTTCACAGTTGGTAAATTGAACATGGTAAATTTAAGAGTATCTATATCAAATATCCCAAAATTGGAAAAATTTGGCAAAAACCACTGAAGAATATTTCCCATTGTTTTCTCCCTTTCCCTCTTAAAATGTTTTAGGGATAAAAATAACTGCCATGCCTTCCATCAAACAAAACTGACCGTAATAAGAATTACATGAAAACGTTCAGTTTCTTACATTTTTCTGAAATTTCTCCAGGCTTCTAGAATGGCGAATTCCTAGAAAGACTGTTTTGATAAGGGAGAGGAAACCAGGGTGACATTATTTGCTCACATTATATATAGAATAATTTTAGTTCATCTGTAGATTCTTATTTTCTTACAGTGTTTTGCATGTAATATATGCTACTTTGAGGATATTTTATTACCATTTGAGGTTTATAATAGTTAATGTGTCAGATTGCCTTTATAATAAAATATGTTTAAGTTGCTTTGACAGATACTTTAAATAGCAAATGGGAAACACATGAATTTAACATTGCCATGTTCTCATTTGTTTTTGCCTTTCTTATTTTTTTTTTAAACCTGGAGCAATTGTAAGCATTTCTTATAATTTCCTGTGCAGAGAAATTCCCTGAAACATTAAGAAGCTGTTAAAAGACAAGCTCTGAAAGAAGTCCCAAAGATACATCACTGCTTGACTGCAAACATTTTTAAGAAGTCACTGATTATAATGAACACAGCCTTTAATGGCAGTTTTTCCTTTCCTTTTCAGAGAATGTGACAGAGTGTCATTAAGGTTTTAGAAATGAATGCTCCTGAGGAAAGGAGGATCACTAGGACTACAATGATGCCCAGTATGTGGCCGTGGGATTCTCAGTTGGGCTTTTTTTAGGTTTTTAATCAGGTTGGAGAAGGGGGATGGACAGGAAGGGAATGGGAATAGACAGGAGCTTTCGGACACCTGTATACCCGAGCATTTTACTTTCTCGGTGATCTCTTTTAATGTCGAATTTGTAGGCTCTAATATAGAAAGGTAAACCAGATTCTAAATATTTTGAGGGCCAATAAACATAATCAGCCCATAACTGTTTATATTTAGAAGCACATAATTCTTTTTTGCCTTTAACTTAAACTGTTGGGATATATTAGATCTGAAATTTCATTTAAATTGTAATTCCACTTCTGCTCTAAGGATATTGTTTTAACCCATTGTTCTTTTGTATGATGACAGTAATTGCCCTTGATATATTCTGCAGGTCAATCAGATTGTATCACAAAAGAGGCAAGTAATAAATGTGTGCTAGGAAGAGCTGTGTTGCAGCACAAGAACAGAAAAGCATAGCTTTGCATCAGACATAGGAATAACATGTAGAAGGCATCACATCATATATGTGTACAGGTCTTTTTAGTGGAATGTGGGGTGAAAAGAGGAGTTATTTTTAAGTGTCAGCCATAATTTCTCCCTTTAGATTTCTTAAGAACAAACATTATAAACCTTATATTTAATGTATAATATTTAATATCTATGGTTTGATGATTTTGTAGTATTACAGTATATATACAGGGCTGGAGAAGTTATTTTTTCTGTTTAATAAGCCTTAACAGTATTTCTGAGCAGGCATTTTTTGCACATCACTGTAGCATTGGAATTTATAAAGACATGATTATTTACTCTTTTTTTTAGCTGAAGTCATAAATTTCTAGAATACCTCAAGTGAGTTTCTCAGTAAATCTTTTTTCTACTAAAATGATTATTCTGTCCTTAATTTTACTTGGGATTTTTTTGACATTAAAGCTGATATTGGAAAAGGTAGCTTTTATTTTTCTGTCTTAGCTATTTAGGTTTTATAAGAAATTGTAAAATAATATCCATATGTTAAATATTTAAAAGAATTCATTTTCCTTTGATTCTAGGGTGATGTTGGAGCATTTTTGAATTCTGAATATAAATTTAACTCCTGTGGGTTATTTCTCGATAGGCTTCCCAGTAGCTCAGTGCTGTATTTAGCAATTCTTTATTTCGACAGTGTTTATCCCCATACAAAATAATAACCTCTGTGAACCCCCTCCCTTCTTTCCCCTTGATTACAGAGAAAGGGGAAGGGAGGGAGAGAAACATCAATGTGAGAGAGAAACATCAATGTGAGAGAGAAACATCAATTGGTTGCCTGCTGCACGTGCCCCAACTTGGGGACGGAACCTGCAACCCAGGCATGTGCCCTGACTGGGAATTGAACCTATGACCTTTCAGTTTGGGGAACGATGCCTAACCAACTGAGCCACACTGGCCCTTCTTTTTTAAAACAACGAATTGAGACCAACAATATTCCAATTTCTTCTGAAAACGTAGGCTTAAGTTAGAGCATGCTAACTGGGAAATATTTGAGAATTTCTTTCCTTTGAGAGTGTTGAAGATTTCCAAATATCTACCTGAGGTTAAATAACCTGCCTTGAATTATGTATGAAGTCCTAGTATGTGGAAAGTAGTGAGATCTGAACTTCTTTCTTCTCTCTTGGTCCTATTTGCCTTGACTTTTTTAAAAAAAATAAACTCTTTATTTTAGAACAGTTTTAGGTTTACAGAAAACTGCAAAGGTAGTACAGAGAATTCTCATACGTACAACACCTAGTTTTCCCTTAGTGCCATCTTATGTTAGTATGGTATCATTGTCAAAATTAATGAAATGATACTGGTTCCTTATTATTAACTGAAGTCTTTATCATATTTCCTTATTTTCGCCTAATGTTGTTTTTCTGTTCTAGGATCCCATCCAGGGTAGCACATTACATTTAGTTGTCATGTCTCTTTAAGCTCCTCTTGGCTGTGACAGTTTCTCTTGACTTTCCTTGTTTTTGATGACTTTGTCAGCTTTGGGAAGTACTGGTAAGGTGTTTTGTAGAATGTCACACAATTGGGGTCTGTCTGCTTTCCTCTCGGTTAGGCTGGGATTATGGCTCTTTGGGAGGAAGACCGCAGAGATAAAGTGCCGTTCTTATCACATCAGGTGTAAACGCTGTCGCCATGACTTGTTATTGATGATGATAGCCGTGATCACCTGGCTGGGGCAGTGTTTATTTGGTGTCTCCACTGTAAAGATACTCCCTCCCCACACTTTTCCATACTGTACTTTTTGGAAGGAAGTCACTGTGTGTAGCCTGCATTTAAGTAGCAGGAAGTTAGTGTTCTCCTTCCTTGATGGTGGGGTATATACATAAATTATTTGGATTTCTTCTGCATAGGAGATTCATCTATTCTTCCTCATTCATTTACATCAGTATGGACTCATGAATATTTTTATACTTTGGATTATGATTCAATAGTACTATATTTTGTAGTACTATTTTGTTATTTAAATTGTTTGTAATATTTTGTTATTTAAATTGTTTCAGTTTGGCCTTTGAGAGCTCTTTTAGTTGGCTCCTGTATCTTTTTGACTTAATCCCATTGTTATTTTTTTATTATTATTATTTTTTAGCACTGCCTTACTTTCTGGCACTGTATAAGATGCCACAGGTTTATCTTGTATATTTCTTTTAGCAGACTAAGAATCAGCTATTTCTCAAAGGAGCCCTTATTCCTTGTGTTGGAGAATGACATCAGAAACCAATATTTGAGCATCAGTGTTTGTACTTTTAACATAAGTTATAATGGACTGAGTCAAATCAGACATATTTGACTATTTCTTGATAATATTGTCTGAAACTCAGTGGCTGATTCATTATGTAGCCTTGTCCCCAATGGTTCATAAGAAACATTTGATTTATTTAGAAGTTAACCTAGGTTTTGATGTTGCTATGATACCAATATAAGACTCTGCTTATTTGGTTGGTTTATCTTGGTTCCAGAAGTCTTTCAAACTTCTTATATTTTGGTGCCAAGGAAACTTATTCCCTAAATTTATTGTCTTTTGTATCTTTATAAAACTCATATTAATGTTTTTATAAACCCTTTTGTAATTCAGTTATCATTTCCGAGAACTTGAGATGTATGTTTTTCGTCTTTGAGTGTTCTTAGACTCTGGCTGATTTTTAATAGGGCACGTTGCCCTAAACCTTTGGCATGATTCCTTCCTTAATTATTGCAAGGTTTTTATAAAAAAAAGATTTTATTTATTTACTTATTTTTATTTATTTTTTAAGATTTTATTTATTTATTTATAGAGAGAAGGGAAGGGAGGGAGAAAGAGGAAGAGAAACATCAGTGTGTGGTTGCCTCTCATGTGTCCCCCACTGGGGACCTGGCCTGCAACCCAGGCATGTGCCCTGACTGGGAATCGAACCAGTAGCCCTTTGCTTCACAGGCCTGTGCCCAATCTACTGAGCTACACCAGCCAGGGCTATTTATTTATTTTTAGAGAGAGGAAAGAGAGGGAGAGAGAAATCAATGTGTGGTTGCCTCTTGCATGCCTCCTACTGGGGACCTGGCCCGCAACCAGGCATGTGCTCTGGACTGGGAATCAAACCAGCGACCCTTTGGTTCGCAGGCGGGCACTCAATCTACTGAGCCACACCAGCCAGGGCTTATGACAAGGTTTTTAAGCTGTCATAGTATATGCAATATGCATTGTGTAGTAGGATTATATGGAACATGTTAATGGATGTTATTTATTAAACTTACTTTTTAAGATACAGTGCCAGAAAAAGGAAAGTTGTTAGTAGCTAAGCTTTTTAGGGTAGAGTGATGGTAAGAAAATAAGTCCTGTGGGGTAACTAGGTAGAAAATATTGCTGACTTGTCATAAGAACCTTTGGAGATCTTGATTACTTTTGAGAGTGGTGGGAGGGGGTGGACAACTCTTGTTTTCTTTACTTTTAATATTAGTCTCTCCCCTGCCTGTCTGCCCCTCCTTTTGACTGTTTTTTCCATTTTTGTCTAGTTAGAATTTCTCTCTCTCTTCCTCTCCCCATCCCCAGCCAGTCACAGTGGCAGCCCAGTTTGGTAGGCAGCCAGTGTGCAGTGGTTAAGAGTGTGGGTTTTGAAATTGAGATCCAGCTTTGATTTTGCCACTTATTACTAGTGATCTAAATTTGGGCATATTTCTTAAATTTTCTAAGTCTCCTTTTTCATCAGCTGTAATGAAGATTTCGGTGCCTACCCTTCGGGTTTGTTGGGATGGTTAAGTGCAGTAATGCCGCGGAACACAAACCACAGTCCTTGGAACATTGTAAGAACTAAATAAATGTTAGTAACTAGATTGACCATGTCACTAATCCACTTTGAGAGAACACTTAGAAATGTTGGGGTGCCGTGTAGGCAAGAATATGGTGTAAATGTTTATAGTATAAATAGATATAGAATTGCATATCTTCAGTTGCATGGTATATAACAACTTAATCTCAGTTGATGTTTTTAAAAGTTGAAATGAAGACTGTAGTATTTTGTAAAATAATCTTAATGAATTTTGAGTTCTATTTAACCTCTTCAGATTTTTTTAAAGTATAGAGAATTTAGAATTAAAAAATAGTGTGATGTTTGAATGGCTTTTGGGAAAAAAAATGAAATTTATGTAATTTTAAGACATCAGCAGGTGGTATTTAATGTTCTGAGGATCCACATTTGTGAATGTTCTAACTATACTGGATGTAGGAAGATGCATAACAATGGCAATTAAGATGTGTTATATAGTTCACTTAGCAATAACTAAGTCAGTCAAACTGATTTTATTACTATGCAATAATATGCTCTTACAGTTTTATTAGTAATGTTTTATTATTGAATATATTCTAGTAAATAATTAATTCTTTAAAGTATTTTTTCCATATATATAAAGTTAAGTTTAGTGATTAGATATCTCATGTTATCAATTAAGAACTTTCAATTCTTGTAAACTACTCATTGGTGTTCTGAGAAGCTGGATATCAGAGTGCTTTAATTTTAAAAAGTCCTTGTTCTCATAGTGCAGCCCAGTAAATTTCACCAAACTTCAGAGCTCTAACTGGCTAACATATACTGACTTTGTTCTCCTCTTTAAATTCCAAATAATCTTATCAACTGGTAATGGTTAAAGATGTGAATACAAGGCATATTCTATTTTGGTACTGCCTGTAATGCAGTGTAGGGACCCTGTGAGCTCATATTCATTGTTGATGGCTTTCTTTGTCAGTAAGCACTAGTGGTGTTTGCAGAGGTGAGGAAGACTAGTTTTTGACCTGTCAGGAATGTCACCATGTGGTCTACAGTCCATCTATGGCAGACTGACCCCGACTCTGCTGAGTTCAGACTCTTTTTGTTGGCAGTTGGACACGTTAGTTTGTATTAGCTATTTTTTTTAATTTTGGTGGGATATGTGGTGATATTAAATATCGTAGGTAGCAAAACACTCGGTCTGATAGGCTTTGTCTTTAGATCTCTGGATGGGTTTCTTTAAGCCATGATTTACCTTTCTTATTGTCTTTCTCCCTTCTTTCCACAGGGAAGCTACGTTTACTTGAAATAAATTTTCTTTTTTGTGTGTGTAAACCATTTAAATTAATTTTCTCCAAATTCATACTTTAACATTAGATATCTCATTTCTTTTTTTAGTGGCCATTGTGGTTCAATATATTTTGGCAATAAAAAGGATATTTTAGGTTTTCTTACCTTTTCTCCTGACCTACGTGTTAGTTCCCAAAGGAAGAGATCTCATTTTATCACTCCTTATAAAGTCCAAGGCATATTATAGAGTGCCTAGTATATGACAGGTCTTTAATAAATGTTGAATGCATTCTCTCTAAATAAAGTCAAAATTGTTTTGAAGTTCTTTTTCATAGAAGGGGTAACCCAAATGACCATAAAAAGGTTTAAAATATCTAGTGTAAACATTTTTGGCTTTTGCTTAATCTATTAAATTCCACATCGTTGTTAAAAAGATGGCCACAGTTACAATAAGCCAAGTTCTGTTACTCTGGTAACTGAAAGTTATGAGCATGTTAGCTGATTAATGGGAATGTTTAGATACATATGCCGTCATTGTCATCTTTTCTGTCTGAGATTGTTAAAATGGTAATGCTATCACTTTCTTCAGCCTCCAAATCAGTTGATATTTATTTACCCATGCCATCAATATTTCTTTCTTTTTTTTTTAAAAAAAGATTTTATTTATTTTTAGGGAGATGGGAAGGGAGGGAGAGAAACAATGTGTGAGAGATACATTCACCAGTTGCCTCTCGCATGCCCCGAACTGGGGATGTGGCGCACAACCCAGGCATGTGCCCTGTCCTGGAACTGAACTGGTGACCTTTTGGTTTGCAGGCCTGCAGCACTCAATCCACTGAGCTGCGTCAGCCAAGGCTCACCAATATTCTTTCATTAAAACATTTATTTGTTTGTTCATTTACTCATTCGTTTAGGTTTAGTGACTTATATAGTGGCAAGGCATTTGGTAGGTAAATGAATTTCCTGGCCCAAGAAGTCTGTAATCTAGTGCAGTATCTCTAAAAATGTGAGATGTGGACCCTTGTGGTTCCTGCAAGGTCAGAACTCTTTATCATCTTAAGATGCTTGTATTTTCCTTGTTAATTGTGTTGGTATTTGCTCTGATAGTGCAGAAGCAGCAGTAGGTAAAACTGCTGATTCAGCATGAATCGGTTCTATGGCAACAAACTGTACTAGTAGTCTTTGTATTCTTCACCACTACAAACTCAGTTTTTTTAAAAAAGCTAGTTTTGCTTAATGTCCTTGATTGAACAGTAGAGATTGTTTATTAAATCTCTACCTTTATAATTGCTTTTCCCAGTATTCTGTATGACGAAATGGGAAATACATATAAAGCACTTGTGTTATTTTTTGAAGTGTGATTGTTGTTTCAAGGAAAAGCATTTGTTCAGTTTTGTGAGCTGAAGTAGCCTCTTTTGCATGGATCATTTTTAATTCAAAGAACTGACAAGCTACAGCTATCAGAATTGTGTATTTTGCAGACTTTTTCTTGAAAATGAACAAAGTAAACATGTCACATCAAGGAAAATAACAGCCAAAATTTGTCTCCAGTGATAGTTTGAGTTTTCAAGCAAAAATTAGAATTTTTCAAAACTTGTATCTGTCAAGGTGAATTTGAGAAAGCTTCCCAATTCTTAGAGACTTTCTGATGAGATCATTTGTGATATTAACAAATGTAATTTTTTTGATTATTGTATAATGAAATATATATGAGCATTTGTAAGATTTTATAAATCAATGAACAAGTATTTTCCATATGACCAATGCATGATGTTACGAAATTGTGCATGGGTTAAAAGATCCTTTAAAGGTGTAGGACCAATAGATTTTAATGTTAACAGAGTACTTGAAAGTTCATTGCTATAGTTTCATATTCTGTATTGCAACTAAGTTTTGTTAGAGTATAAAAGAACAAAATTCATAATTATCTGAATAGACTATAAAAATACTCCCCTTTTCAACTATCAAACCTGATTTTCTTCATAATATTTCAACCAGACAGCATATCACAACAGATTGGATGTAGAAGCGGATATGAGAACCAACTGCATTTTAATAGGCCAATTATTAAATAGTTTTGTAAAACACTACTGCTCTTACTATTTTTTGAAAATATAGTTATTTTTCATAAAAATGTTATTTATATTAACTTACAATGAATTTATTGTCATGCTAAATTAATATTTGTTTTAAAAATTAGCTTTAGTTTCTTATGCTGTAAGTATTGATAAAAAATATTAAAAAAAGCTTTTGGCGTGCTCAGTAATTTTTAAGGGTACAAAAGGGACACATACTCAAATATGGGATGTTTGAATACAATGATAATTTGAATATGATAATAACTGAGAATGATATAAATTTTTTTGTGTTGAGAGAAGGGAGGAAGTTTCTCTCTTGCTGAGAGAAAACCAAGAAGACTTAATGATATATGGATTAATCTGGAGAGAGGGACAGGATGAAAGAAGAGGAGGATGTTTAAGATAGCATCAAATGAACACTGTTTTTATAAAAATTATGTAGAGCCCCAACTGGTGTGGCTCAGTTAGTTGGACTCTGTTCTGCAAGGTGAAAGGGTTGCTGGTTCGATTCCCAGTCAGGATACATGTTGGGTTGCGGGTTCAGTCCTGGTTGGGGTGTGTACAAGAGGCATCTAATCACTGTTTCTCACATCGATGTTTCTCTCCCTTTCTTTCTCCCTTCCCCTCTCTCCCCTCTCTCTAAAAATAAATTAAAGTCTTAAAAACATTATGTAGATATAGGTACACCTATATAAGTTAGGTATATATAACAGTATTGTTACAGCATTTCTCTTCAATACTTGGTTAATTGATATATAGGGACTGAGGGCTAACCATTTTCAGAGGGTCAGACTTCTTTGTAATTATTTTTTTTCCTGCCCATCATTTATCCATTCAAACAAGGCTTGGGAAATTGTTGACTAAATGCAAAGAGCTAATGTTTCTCTTTGCATCTGTAGTCGCAAATAGATAACATGAACATTGTTTTTATTGGCTCTATTTTATATAAAATCTCATGATAGAGTTTTTTTTTAATGAAAGTTTCCATGTGTCTATTCCTGTGTGCATTTATGGTCTTCTGTGTTCTCTCTTTTTACTTTTTCACTCTGGTCACATTTCTTTCTCTTTGGCTTTTATACCTGACTTACTGTGCCTATAGTTGATTCTCTGATTCTCTTTTTTTCTCATTTTAATTTTTTTGTCCTTTCATTATAGAACTAGACTAGATCAACTTACTTATTATATATATATATTAGATGGGCTGTCTTCCCCTATTTCTTAACATAAAAATTTGAGTAACAATGTACTTTACATTTATTTCAATGAATATTCCCAGGGGAAAATAACATTCTCATCAACAATAAACCTTGGTTTATGTATATGTGTGTGTGTACATGCACATATGTGCATGTACACACACACACACACACCTTTTCCCTTAGGGCTAGAAGCTTGAGATTTTTCTCAGAACTAAAGTGCTTATTCAGGGAGTCCATTCAGGTCCTTAATGTTCTATTGGGCTGGCCAAAAAGTCTTTTGTTTTTCCTGTAAAATAAAGATACATTTTTCATTTTCACCAGTAACTTTATTAATTTGGATATTTTGAGTATGTCAGCTATCTCCCACTATTGGCTTCTAGTGCTGCTAAACATCTTCCAGCACATGATACAGCTCCACAGCAAATAATTATTTGGCCAAAATGTCAGTAGTAGCAAGAATAGTACAGACCACTTTTGAGACAGTTGATCAGTCACAGCACCTTCTCCGTACACTGCACCAATCTTTTTTTGTTTTTCAGTTGCATTTTTACTTTCCTTGAAATAATAAAGCTTAATACACCAAAAATGTTGCATATCTCCTTTCATCTTCAATATTTAAATGGCTGCACAAAAATTCACCAGTTGATCAGTTTTTTAAAAATGAATGCTGATATGACAGCTATCACAATACAATCTCACAAAATTGTTTTGAATGAAGTTAAAGATAAGTGAGCATTGTTAGAGTCATCATATGGAATAAACTAAATGAACTTTTTGGCTAATACAACATATACTTAGTAGATCTCTTTTGAGGATTCTGTTACTAGAAATTGAATGTGACATTCAGATTTATTAAGAACATGTAGGCACTGCTTTCTTGATTTTAGTAGAAACCCCTTTTTGTCTTGATGCTATTAGGATCTGTAGTCATTTACCTGATTAAAATTGGGAAGTGTGAAAAGTAATGTATTGAACATTAAACATTTTAATGTAAATCATATCCTAAGTTAATGTATACATATACTTATTTGCCAATATTTTGGTGGAAGATCAGGACTTGTTTTTTGAGTATCACTATCTGCTGATTTAAGTATTTCATCATCTGTCTTTAATAAGACAGTGTTTTGGAACAACACAAATTGCAGAATCCCTCCCCCTACCCCAGGTGTTAGTCATATACAGTTGGCTTGACTATAGCTAATTTGATAGCAACTTTCAGCAACTCACTTAAGTCATAGCTCCATCTTTTTAAATCACTTCACCGGTTTACTTAATACTTAATTATATTAAATATCACAGTAAGAAGTACAACTGGCAAAATTAGCTTTGGAATATATATAGTATATACTTCAACCAATTAAAGTAGAAGTGTGTGGTTTAATTTGAGAACTGCCTGCTACTCATGAGCATTTAGTATTCTGTAGCATCACCACATTTTATAAAACAAATTGAGAACATTGGTCATTTTACTTAGAGGGTTAAATAAAGATTTGTTAAACTTTTGAGTCTAAACAATGTCCCTGGACAGAAAATTAAAATGCTCAAAGGAGTGAGTATATATATGCTATCTTTCCCCCTTTTCTGTTTTCCTTAGGGCTGCTGTCACCCCCAAGGGAATTTTTTGGTTTTAAGCACTTAGCCCCACACTGAACAGGAACATGTAGGCAGGACAGTTTTGATGAGTGAGATGAAAGGGAAAAAACAAATGCCAAAAAAAGATTTTGATTATGGGAGGCGGTGGTCAATGAAGAAGAGGATGTGGGAGAGGTGTGTAAGGAGTAGCTGGAGGGAATATGGGGGAGAGTCAGTGTTTCTAACAGATTTGGAAGTTATTTATATGACATTCCTCCCTTGAGACTTGTACCTTTTCTCATGAATTTTATATTAATGAGCATAATAAATGCATATATTTAGCTAATGTGGAAACAAATGTTTCTCTTTCTGGAGTGGATTGACTTAACATGTTGTTTATTACAAACATAAATAAATTATAAAATTACAGTGGTAGCCTTCTTATTTTATAATTCTCCTTAAAATCTGTTGTTAGCAGAATGATTTTGTACAAAATGTGTGAAAGATCAAGGAATATGGTGCAACTGATGGTTGTTTATAATTTGATTTGCAAATAGAAACAAAATATATTAGTTTGTCTGCTGAATAAAATTGAGCTTATTTTTCTTTCTCTAGCATATTAATTGTATTATAGTATGCCACAGCCATTTTCTGTGCAATCCTCCTGGTCTTAGAACAGCAGCCAATTCCAGGAATTAAGAGAATTAAGTTACTTTGCCTGGTGGCATAAAACATACCCAAGGTGTTAAATCATTGGCTTGTCTATTTGGGACCCAATCAGAAATAAAGTTTAGAGATAAAAGTTGATTTGCATACTGTTCACATTTATTCATATTTTACCAGGTATATCTTTCTTCTGTTCTGTCTGATTCATATAATCCTTTTTGAAACAGATTTTCAGTAGCAGTTGTGTCCAGAGGTATAGAATTTTAATAAAGTTTTAGGATAAAGACTAAATTCAGGATTCAACTACAATGATTTGATGATGTTGGCTATGAAAATATTTTGTTCTGTGTTTGGACTGTTTAAGCAGAAATTAAAAAGATTGTGGTGCCTTAACAGATAACTATGCAGTATAAATTTTTTTGAAGGATTTATTAATCTGTTTTGTCAAGTAATATAAGAAACCAGTTTAGAAGGAGGAGAAATGATAATCTTACTTGAACTTTAGTATTTAAAAAATGATTTTATCAAAATGATAAAAACTGAGGTGAGGTGGTGATATGAGACCCTTTTGATTGTGTTTGGGTGGAATTTGGTCATCCATTATAGATGACATTAGTACTGTGTTGCTCTAGTTTCATGAGATATTTTGGAAAAGATTGTTTTAATTTTTCATTTCCAAGCTCTGAAGATCTTGGCATAAATTTTTGCCTCTCTGTTCCTGTCATTGCTATGAAGCTGCAAGAGTGTGGGACAGCATCTTAGGCTCTGTAGAATCTCTGATCTAAAGTGTGCCAAGAATTGCCCTAGAATAAGTAGAAATACACCAGAGAACTAACGGTCCTTAGGATCTCTGGCAAGTATGAAAAGGCGTAAAGATAAAGAATGCAGTGATAAATAGCAGTAACTTATTTATAACATGGAACAGTCTTGATACTAATCTTCAAAAAATTTAAACATATTTCTTCCAAATCAGTAGAATTTGAAGAGATTCCCTTGAACATTAAATGTTAGGGCCGTTTGTGGTATACCTAACACAGTACCACTGTGTTGTACCTTGTTTTGATTCTTACTTGAAAGATCTCATTGCAGCCTTTGAAAAGAATGCTTAAAGGATGTTGTAGCTAGAAGGACCTAAAAGATTATCTAGGCCAGAATTTTCCAATTCTGGTGTTGTGTTAGGATTTGACAATATGTCCCCAGGCTCTACCCCAGACCTGTTGAGTTAGAATCCGTGTGGGTGAGACCCAGGCTTCTGTATTTTAACAAGTCCTCCGGTGGTAGGCTGGTGGAGATTGACTGGAAACACTGCTTCAAGGCCATTGCTCTCATTTTCTAGATGAAAAATCTCAGGCCCAGAGGAGAAAAGTGACATGCCAATCTATATTCAGTTTGGCCCTCTTCTCTGCATGGCAGCCACAGTTTACAGAGTATTTTGAGGTCAGATCATCGTAGCTATCGAACTCTTAAGTTTGTGGACCATTTTCAAATACTGTTAAGACTAGCTTTTCTGCATGTGACCCTTGAAGACATTGTTCTGGTACACATGTTTCTGGAGCTGTAGCAGACAGACACTGAATCCTTTGCAGGAGAAGGATCCAGGAATCTCCTTCATTCATATCCAGGGAGTGAGCACAGTGAGATACTTCGGGGGGTTGTAGAGATATCATCAGAAACCAGCTCTGAATAAAAAGTTGCAAGTGCAGTATCATATAGATGACTGTTAGCAAAGTGGTACTTTGGTTAAAAAAAAAACTTGGTTAAGGTATAATTGTCATTTAAAATGTACAATTTGATAAATTTTTATATCAATATACACAAAGGAAGACATCAGCGTAATCAAGATAGTGGACAAATCCAAAACCATCCGAAGCTCCCTCATACTCCTTAGTGATCCTCACCTGCTGCCTCTCAGACACCCTTCCTTCCCCATCCCCAAGGAGCCAGTCTCCACTGCCACAGGGGGTTGGTTTTGCATTTTCTAAAATTAGACAGTTTTATTGATTTTCTTAAAGGACCAGCTTTTATTTGGGGGAGGGGGGATTGTTTGATTTTTTAAAAAAGATTTTTATTTATGTATTTTTAGAGAGAAGGGAAGGGAGGGAGAAAGAGAGGGGGAGAAACAGTGATGTGTGAGAGAAATGAGATCAGTTGCCTTTCTCTCACCCCCAACTGGGGACCTGGCTTGCATCCCAGACATGTGCCCTGACCAGGAATTGAACCAGCAACATTTCTGTTGGTTCGTAGGCCAAATCCACTGAGCCACACCAGCTAGGGCTGATGTTTTTTTTGTTTTTTTTTTTTCCCTATTTTTTTTGTTTTCTTTTTAGCTGTGATCTTTATTATTTTCTTTTTTCTGTTACAGTGGATGTTATTTGCTTTCGTTGGTCTAGTTTCTTAAGGTAGAAGCTAAGGTTGTTAATTTGAAACTGTTCTTTTAGTGCTATTCATTAATTTCCCCCTGACTACTATTTAAGCAGCATCCCATAAATTTTGGTATGCTGCATTTTCATTTACTCTCTCTGTTCAAAATATATTCTGATTTACTTTGCGATTTCTTCTTTGATCCATGGGTTATTTAGAAGTGTGTTACTTAATTTCCATGCATTTTGGGGCTCTCCAGAGAGCTCTGTGTTGTTGATTTCTAATTTAGTGCATGTGTTCAGATAGTATAGTGTGTATGACTCGAATCTTTTTAAGTTTACTGAAACTTGTTTTAAAGCACAGAATATGGTCTCTCTTGGTAAATGTTCTAAAAAAAACTTGTCATTTAGGTCAAATTTGGAAACATTTCAGCCATTGCTCAATTTTTTTTTTGTCTCCTTTCTTTGGATATTCGAATTACATGTGTTAAATTACTTGAAATTGTCCCACAGCTCACTATTTTTTTATTACTTTTTTAAATTTCTGTGTTTTTAGGTAGTTCTTATTGGCTGTCTCTTCAGGTTCAGTGATCTTTTCTTCTGCAACATCTACTCTGCCATTAATTCTATCCAGTGTATTTTTAATCTGAGATGTTGTGGCTTTCATCTGTAGAAGTTTGATTTGGACCTTTTTAAAAAATATCTTTTATGTGTGTAATTTTTTGCAAATAGGTGATATAGTGATTACATCTGTCTTAATGTTCTTGTCTCCTAATTTTAACATCTCTGTCTGGGTTGGTTTCAGTTGACTGGTTTTTCTCATTATGAGTCATGTTTTCCTGCTTCTTTGCATACCTTCCAGTCTTTGATTAGATTCCAGACATTAATTTTAACTTGTTTGGTGCTGATTATTTTTATATTCCTATAAATATTCTTGACCTTTATTCTGGGACAAAATTAAGTTAACAATTGTTCTATCCTTTTGGGTCTTGCTTTTAAGATTTGTTAGGTGGGAACAGAGGAGTGTTTTATTTGGTTGATTATTCCCCACTACTGAGGCAAGACCCTTCTGAGTGCCCTACCTAATACCCCATGAAGTATGAGATTTTTGTGGCCTAACTGGTGGAGACAGGCACTATTTCCATTCCTGGGTGATTCTACCTAATCCTTTTGGAAGAGTCTTTACCTGGCCTATGGCAGTGTTCTTACACATATGCCGGACACTCTGCTAAATACTCAGTGGGTTGGGCCCTGTGAAGATCCTTGTGATTCTTTGTATCCCTTTTGTTATTATATCTTTCAGATTTCTCTGCCTTGGTGTCCCTGGGCTCTCAGCTCTTTTAAATTGTTGACATTTGTCAGGGTCTGCCTGGACTCCTACTCCCTGTGCTGTGGTCTGGAAACTTGGGCAACAAGCTGGGGCAGTGCCAGGGCTCACCTACCAGTCTCTCAGGGATTTTATTGTCCTTTATTGCCTGATATCTAGTGCCTTACACAACATTGTTTGGTATATGCTGTTTTTTTGGAAGGGACGGATTTCGGTGGTTTTAGGTGGACTGGTAAATCATACATCCCTGTTACTTTATCTTAGTTGGAAGTAGAAGTCTGATACTCTCGATTTGTGTCTAATAAGTTTTTGAGGCTTGACTTTGTGTTATAGAGCACATTAGACTATTTTGCCTGTATCCCTAAATGTTTGTGTATTTGGATGCTAAAAAGTTTAGTTTTAAATTTGCTTTTTTGGGAAAATGAGTTTATTTTACATTTGGAATTTCCTTATGCCCTCCATGATGTGTAGCTAGTAAAATGAATTGCATAAGCAAAGTACTCAGTATGTATTTGTGGACTCAGTTAATAAATTAATTTTAAAGGGCCAGGACCCTCCTTGTATCCTGAGACATCGTTCTCATCCTGTGCACTTTATGTAGTAATTCTTAGACCTGTTGAAAGATCTCCTCATGTAAGTTCATGTAGTTGTGTTTAGTAGTCACCTCAATAGTAAATGAACTGCAAAGTCTTACCTGTAAGTTCCTCTGTTCATCAGGAAACAAAATACAGGAGTTATAGTCAAGATGCTGCCTAAGGTAGTCTTTAAAATGTCTAGGTCTACTAGTATATAATGTTTCTTATCTTCTTTTTGAGATTTGTTATCAACTCATGGGGACCATCCCATTGATGCCAGGGAGGCAGTTATTTGTTGACTAAAATTTTGGCATAAGTTCTTTCTAAGAATACACAAATATTTCGTTATGAGCATGGGATCAGCTATTTCACTAGGGGACCTACCTGAAGGGGTTAATTGTCATCCTGAGAGATGCTTGGAAGACTGAGAGACTCTTACCTATTTTGCCAGCTAGATGTCTGCCAGCTCCTCTGACCTAGGTGGAGCTCCAGTGGGATTTGACTGTGGATGCTCGATCTTAACTCTCATTCCTGTGGTTCTATAATTTCATAGTCTCCCAGAAATTCTTTAATATAAATTTGGTATTTTATCATTGTCTAATGACTTGTGTTCTTGTTTCTAAAGAATGTTTTTTTTATTGTGTATATGTACTAGCATTCCTTTGGATACAAAATAGACTATAAAGAAAAATTCAGATTCTGAATCCCATTTCTTACTAATTTTGATTATTGCTGTATTCTATTTTTAAAAATCTGAAGCAATGGAATATGGCACAGAAGTCGTTGTGGCCCTGGTCCTGTCAGTTTGTTTGTTTTGCCTGCTTGGTACCCTGTTAACGTTACCTTTCTTGCCAAGTTTAACAAATTTATTGGTTGTGGCAGTTTCTCCCTTGGTGTTTGTTTGTCAGCCAAATATGTAAATTGGTAATGTTGAGCAATTGGTAAATTAAGAATTAATTTAATGTGTTTATTAGACAAATAAAAAAGTCTATAAATTTAACATTTTTAATTGAATTGTCCAAATTAAATCATATTAAGTGTGCATATAATTTTGCCAGTTCTTTTTAATTAGGGTCTGTTTTTACCTGAAGTGAGAACTTAATCTGGCCAATCACCTTTGCCAAGAACCCAGCATGTGTTTTTCATCAGTTGTCTTATAAACATGGCTTTGATAGAGGTGTGTGCACCTTTAAAAAAATCAAACCTCAGAGGTGCCTGCCACTTTTTTTCTTAGGCAAAACTAAAACCTCCAAAACAAATACTTAAGAGGAAGAGGAGGTACTTGATTCTAAAATTTAAGAAATAAACATTAGCCAGTGTCACATAGGTCTGCCTTTATTATGGAGTGAGATGTTCATTAAAAATGAATTTCTGAGATTACAGAATCTCAGGGATGAAAAATGTTTAGAAATTATCTAATGCTGTAATATTTAATGATATTAGACATTGATGTGATATTACTGCAATGGTTATTTAGCAAACAGCCTGTCTATTTAAGAGATGTAAGCTAAAATATTTCATATATAGTCCTTGTTAGAAATGGAATGGAACTGATTGACTTCTGGCCAAGATGGAGGCGTAGGTAGATACACTGTGCTTCCTCACACAACCAAAAGAAGGACAACAGCAAATTTAAAAACAAAAAACAACCCAAATTGCCAAAAAATTGAACTGTATAGAAGTCCTACAATCAAGGAGTTAAAGAAAAAACATTCATCCAGACTGGTAGGAGGGGCGGAGCTGGGCAGCTGGGTGGAGAGGATGTGCGGCAAGGCAGCAGCGGCTGGAGGACCAGGGCAGTTGGTCCCACATTTGCATGTGGATCAAATGGGAAGAACAACTGGGGAACAAGACAGACCGTGCAACCCAGGGCTCCAGTGTGGGGGAAATAAAGCCTGAAAACCTCTGTCTGAAAAATCCTTTGGGGGTTAAGGTGGCAGGAGAAACTCCCAGCCTCACAGGAGTTACTGGAGAGACCCACAGGTTCCTAGAATGTACACAAAACCCCCATCCAGGAATCAGCACCAGCAGAGCCCAGTTCTGCTTGTGGGTAGCAGGGGAAGTGACTGAAAATGAGCAGAGAGCTGAACAAGCTGCCTTGTTCCTCCTGACCCCTCCCCCACAAACAGCCTCACAACGTAGCGATGTGGGTTGCTCCACCTTGGTGAACATCTAAGGCCCCACCCCTTACTATGTAACAGTTGTACTGAGACCAAAAAAATGGCCCAAATGAAAGAACAGATCAAAGCTCCAGAAAAAATACAAATAAGTGATGAAGCAATAGCCAGCCTATAAGATGCAGTGTCCAAAACACTGGTAGTCAGGATGCTCACAGAATTGGTTGAATATGGTAGCAAAGTAGAGGAAAAAATGAAGGCTATGAAAAGTGAAATAAAGGAAAATGTACAGGGAACCAACAGTGAAGGGAAGGAAACCAGAACTCAAATCAATGGTTTGGAGCAGAAGGAAGAAATAAACATTCAACCAGAACAGAACATAGAAACAAAAATTCATAAAAATGAGAGGCTTAGGAATCTCTGGGACAACTTTAAGCATTCTAACATCCAAATCGTAGGGGTGCCAGAGAAAGAACAAGAAGTTAAAAACTTCTTTAAAAAAATAATAAAGGAGAACTTACCCAATCTGGCAAAGGAAATAGATTTCCAGGAAGTCCAAGAAGCTCAGAGAGTCCCAAAGAAGCTGGACCCAAGCAAGCACACACAGAGGCACATCGTAATTACATTACCCAAGATTAAAGATAAGGAGAGAATCTTAAAAGCAACAAGAGATAAGGAGACAGTTACCTACAAAGAGGTTCCCATCAGACTGTCAGTTGATTTCTCAAAAGAGACCTTGCAGGCAAGAAGGGGCTGGAAAGAAGTATTTGAAGTCATGAAAGGCAAGGACCTACATCCAAGATTGCTCTATCCAGTAAAGCTTTCATGTAGAATGGAAGTTCTTCCCAGATAAGGTCAAGTTAAAGGAGATCATCATCACCAAGTGCTTATTATATGAAATGTTAAAGAGACTTACCTAGAAAAAAGATGATAAAAACTATGAATAGTAAAATGACAATAAACTCACAACTATCAACAACGAAACCTAAAAAACAAAAAGAAACTAAGCAAACAACTAGAACAGGAGCAGAATCACAGAAATGGAAATCACATGGAGGGTTTCAGCAGGGGAGGGGGGAGAACGGAGGAAAAGATACAGGGAATAAGAAGCATAAATGGTAGGTACAGAAAAATGCGGAGGTTAAGAACAGGATAGGAAATGTAGAACTTACGTGCACGACCCATGGACATGATTGGGGGAATGCTGGTGGGAAGGGGGATGCAGGTTGGAGGGGAATAAAGAGGGGGGTGGGACAACTGTAATAGCATAATCAATGAAATATATTTAAAAGAGAAAAGAGAAATAGAGTGGAGGTAAATTGTTGGTAGTAGAATCCGGTGGCACAATACAACTCTGACATTTTCTGTTCCTGCTGAGTTGTTAGCGTGTTTGTAAAATCCACTGCATTTAAGTGGTGTGAAATTCAGTGATACACAGAATTGTGAAGTTAATGCAAGTCTCTTTTTGGCATCTTCTTGAGAGAACTTTACTTTTTTTTTTTTTTGTGCTCGATTCAGTGCCTGAATCAGAGGACCTTGAGTTGATAGGCTTTACTAATGTCATAGTTTACAATGGGTACCTTTTCCAGTATTACTTATATTTGACTCACAGGAATGAAATTTTTTGTTGGAAAAAAACTATTTTGGGGTAGATAACTTTCTATTATCTAATTACCTATTATTATACTGGTAAATTGCCATTTACTCCTTTGGTGAAGTTCATCTGGTTGACTACAAAATTTATTAAATAAAAGACATTTGTGCCTGGGCGCAAGCTCAGGCTGGCGTAGCTCAGAGGATTGAGCACAGGCTGTGAACCAGGTATCAGAGGTTCGATTCCCAGTGGGCACATGCCTAGGTTGCAGGCCACGGCCCCCAGCAACCACACATTGATGTTTCTCTCCCTCTGTTCCTCCCTCCCCCCCGCCCCTCTCTCTCTTTCTCTCTTTCTCCTTCCCTTCCCTTTCTAAAAATAAATAAATAAAATATTTTTTAAAAAGACATTTGTACAGTTACTTAGTGATAAGTGATACTTGCACTTTATGAGCCTTATGCCTTAGGTCCTCATGTACCTTGTATGGCAAATTCTCAATTGAAGTACAAAATGAAGATTAGAGGCAAAATATATAGAAAACAAGGGATGTGTGTACCTGTTGTTTTCCCTGGTTTGCCTTTCTCTTTCTTATTCTCATTGAAGTATCATTTCTGTACAGATGATTTCAAAGTTTGAGTTACCAGTCATGACCCTCTAATCAGGCATTTGGAATTGCCCTGTTTGGATGTCTTACAGTCTTCACCAATTCAGCTGAACTTACTGTCTTTCCTCTTAAAATGGTCTTACAGTGCAGTGTCCTAAATGTGTCAGTGATACATTTCCCTAGGCACTTAGGAAAATCATAAGTTGTTACACACCTTGATGAAAATGTTTTAATAGTATTTATTAATTCAGTAACCATTTACTGAAAAACTACTATATACAAGGAATTGGAGGTGTACAGATAAAGAAGATACCTATTTTGTCAAGGAATTTATAATCCTGTTAGATGGAGACAAGTAAAAAACAGTGTAACTGGTTACTAAGCACTATGGTTAATAAACACAGCATGATAGGACGTTGTGAGGGCAGAGAGGGGTGCGCCTTCCTGAGGATGCCGTGCAGGGAGGAAGAAGGGGAGGCCTGAGTTATGATTTTGAAGACCACACAACAGTAAACTAATGTAAACTTGGGAGAAATGTTGAAAGGTATGACTTTTTCAGGAAATAATTTGGCAATATATGAAACTTTGAAAAATGATTGATTCTTTTGATTCAGCAATCCAAGGAAATTACTGAAATAAGAAAAAATTTTATATGTAAAGGATGTTTTTAAATAAATCTTTTTTCATTGTAGTTTTAAGAAATAGCACAGACCCTGTGTACCACTTACCCAGTTTCCCTCAGTGGTAACATCTTGGAAAACTGCAGTGCAATGTCACAACCAGGATTCTCATATTGATACAGTCACGATATAGAACAATTTTATCACTGCAAAGATCCCTCATCATGTTGCCCTTTTATAGTCCTCCTTTAACCCTCCACCCTTGATTCTTGGCAACCACTAATATGATCTCCATTTCTATAATTTTGTAAGTTCAAGAACATTATGTAAATGGAATCATACTGTGTTTGACATTTTAGGATTGGCTTTTTCTGATCTCTGGAGATTCATCCAAGTTAGTATTAGTGTAGTATTAGTTTGTTCCTTTTTATTGCTGAGTTGTATCACATGATATGGACGAATACAGTTTGTTTAACCATCCACCTGTTGGAGGACAGCTGGATTGTTTCTGGTGTTTGGCTCTTATAATTAAGGCTGCTATGAACATTCATGCATAGGTTTGTATGAACAAGGGTTTTCATTTTTCTGAGATAAATAAAATGCCTAGGAGTTCAGTAGCAGAGTTGTATAATAGTTTGTATGTTTAATTTTTTAAGTATGTTTTATTGATTATGCTGTTACTATTTTCACAATTTTTCTCCCTTTATTTCCCCTCCATCCTGCACCCCCAACCCTCCAGCATTCCTCCCCCTTAGTTCATGCACATGGGTTATACGTATAAGTTCTTTGATTTCTCTGTTTCCTATACCATTCTTAACCTCTCTCCCTCTATTTTATGCCTACCAGTTATGCCTCTTACTCCCTATACCTTACCCCCTCCACTCTTCCCCTACCCCCCACTGAAAAACCTCCATGTGACATCCATTTCTCTGATTCTGTTCCTTTTCTACTTGTTTGCTTAGTTTTTGTTTTCATTGTTTTTAGGTTCAATTGTTGATGGTTGTGAGTTTGTTGTCATTAATAGTTGTATGTTTAATTTTTAAAGAATTTGCCCAGGCTGCGAACCAAAGTGTCACAGGTTCGATTCCCAGTCAGTGTACATGCCTGGGTTGCAGGCCATGACCCCCAGCAACTGCACATTGATGTTTCTCCCTCCCGAGCTCTCTCTCTCTCTCTCTCTCTCTCTCACCCCCTCTCCCTCTCCCCCTCCCTCCCCCCCTCCCTCCCCCCCCCCCCCATCCTTCCCTCTCTAAAAAAATAAATAAATAAAATCTTAAAAAAAAAAAGAATTTGCCAAACTTTTCCATGGTAGCTGTACCATTTCCCATTCCCACCAGTACTGTATGGGTACAAAGGATGTGCTTATTTTGTTTTAAGTTTTAAATTTATTTTTAATCCTCTCCTGGGGATATGTTTATTGGTTTTAGAGAGGGGGGGAAGGGACAGATAGAAACATCGATGTGAGAGAGAAACATTGATCAGTGCATCCTGTACATGCCTCAGCCAGGGCTCAAACCCTCAACCTAGGTATGTGCTCTAACCCAGAATTGAACCCACAAACTTTTGGTATATGGGATAATGCTCCAACCAACCAAGCCACCTGGCCCAGGAAGAATGTGCTTACTATTTTTAGGAAAGAGAATAACATAACCACCCAGGAAAAATAGAATAATTAGGTACTGATTATGCACCTATTTCATGGAATACTGTGTGAGTCAATGGTAATTAATGTTTATACATTGACTTTTTTTTGGTTAATAATAGAAAATGGTTATCTTAAGTCGAAAGCAGACTAAAATACTGTCACCTCCATGACTCATGCGTATATATTCTTTGGGTACTCTATTTTCTATGCTGTACTTTACATTCTCATGACTGTTCTGTAACTTCCAATTTGTACTTAATCCTTTCATCATTTTGTCCACCCCCCCCCTCCATTCCCTTCCCATCTGGAAACTATCAAAACGTTCTCTGTGTCTATGATTCTGTTTCTGTTCTGCTTATTTGTTTATTTTGCTTTTTAGAATCAATTGTTGATATGTATTTATTGCCATGTTACTGTTTACATATATGATCTTCTTAAAGACCCTTTAACATTTCATAATACTGGTTTGGTGGTGATGAACTCCTTTAGCTTTTTCTTGTCTGGGAAGCTCTTCATCTGACCACTTCTAAATGATATTTTTGCTGGGCAGGGTAATCTTGGTTGCAAGTCCTTGCTTTTCATCACTTTGGACAATGGTGTGGGGATTGCCTGAGGGAGTGGTGGGCCTGGGTGGAGGGGTGCTACAGGGAAAAAATTGGGGCAACTGTAATAATGTAAACAATAAAATATAGTTAAAAGAATTAAAATAAAACACTATCACCTCAAGTAATAAATCCATAAAATATAGAGCAGTGGTTCATTATTGATCATTTTGATCAAGAATGTTTATGACCAGTATATGTTGAAAGATATTTATATTTAACTTGATTCTTACTCCTAACAGCTGATGGTACTCTTCAGAGAAAAAGGAGAGAGAGAATATATTCTTCTCTAATCCTTGTTCATGATACTGCTGAAGGGTTTGTGATATTCTCTGTCTAGGAAACAGATTACTTTTTATGAGAGCCAATATAATAGCCTTAAGAATTCCTGATCTTGCAGTTTAGTGGATATAGTCAGGGTACCTGATCCTGCCTGTTTTTCTTATCATTCCACCATGGAAATATATAAATGCCCTCATTCTTTAAAGTTCTTATCTTCCCTCCTTAAACATATATATTCTTTTCTGACATGGAACTGCATCTTTAAACTAAGGACTCTTTTTCATTTTTCTTTGATAGCTCTAGCTTTCATTTCCTGTGATTCCCACCTACATCTCTGCTTCTGGTAGTTCAGGCCCTCTCCTAGAAGTTCCTTCGCCCCCATCTCACAGACTGGTCCCTTTCACTGCAGGTAAATGGAATTGTCAGTCTTGACAGACCATATGATCTGGCCAGCCTTTCTACCTGGTCTGAATATTTAATATTAAATTTTTAAAAATATTCTTTCAGTTCTATTTAAATACTATTATTGTAATAACTGTTTTTCTGTTTTTGCTGAAAATGTTAACTATTAGGTTCAATCACATGAAATTGATGTAATGGCATCAGTTGAAAATGGCAATTTCATATTCTTTGGATGAATATTGCTTTAGCTTTATGGGTTAAACACCATTTTATTAAGTTAACCTGAGAATTCAGTCATCCTATAGGCTGTTGCTTCAGTACAGAAATGAGCACCAGATGGTGTTTTTGGGAATTTAGAAAAAAAAAAGATTTTATTGATTGGTTGATTTATAGATAGGGGAAGGGATAGAGAAAGAGAGGAAGAGAAACATCAATTAGTTGCCTCTCATACATGCCCCAGCTGAGACCCATCCTGCAACTCAGGCATGTGCCCTGACCGGCAGTCGAACCGGTGACTTTTTGTTTTGCTGGCCAACGCTCAACCAAGTGAGCCAAGTGAGCCAGATGAGCCATGCTGGTTATGGCGGAGTTTAGAATGTTTTCATGTTGGTCTAGTATCTAGCCGTTTGAAGTTTTCACCTTGGAGTATGCACATCATCAGTAATATTTCTAAGTGTCAGTCACTGCCTGCTGCTTCTGACTGTGTTTAATCCACCAGTGATTAAATAGGATTGCAGTGTCCTTGAGTTATGTAGTTCTTTTAAGCCCAAGATATTTTACAGAAAGAATTGAAGAGACATAAGAAGTGTAAACCCCCAGTGGTATAGCATAGCTATGAAGGCAGTTAACTGAGAAGACACATCAGCTTGCATTGCTACAGCCAGTACAGAGCTAAGGCCTTGGACCAGTGGTTTCTGTATCAGGTGCCCAAGATTTCTGATAAAACTGGGACCTGGGTAACAGTACTTTTAAAAGCTCCTCCATGTGATTCTAATGGTCAGCCCAAGTTGAATGCCTCTGTTTTAGACCAACTTTGAAAGCAAAGAGGCCAGAAATATCTACAGACTTGGAAAATATCACTATAGTGACACAAAGACTAATCTTTGTGCAGTATGGGGAGCACAGCTGGGGTTTTTTCTCCCTATGAGTCACATCTGAAGAGGGAAGTTGTTAAAAATAGTCATCTTCAACAGTGAAGAACAGTAGTATATAATTATGGAGTGTAGAAAAGTGTAAATGCAGTTTTTGTGAAGACTGAAGCTAAAGTAAATGATAAGACAAGAAGTCAAGGCTATCATCGTCATTGATAATTTGATAGTATTTACATTTGAGATAATGTGATGAGAGTGTCACTTTATCTCTGTGATCTGCCTCCCCAAAACCCAGAATTCTAGCCTCATCACGAGAAAAGCAGACAGATCCCAATTGTGGGGCACACTACAGAACACCTTACCAGTACTTCCCAAAACGGACAAGGTCATCAAAAACAAGGAAGGTCTGAGAAACTGTCACAGCCAAGAGGAGCCTAAGGAGACCTGACAATTAAATGTAATGTGCTACCCTGGATGGGGTCCAGAAACAGGGAAAAAGAACATTAGGTAAAAAGAAAGAAGTAGGAATAAAGTGTGTGTTTTGGTTATTAATAGAGAACCAATAATGGTTCATTAATGTTGACAGATGTATCATACTAATGTAAATTGTTTGTATGGAAAATAATAGAGTAATAAAAAACAATACAAAAAGAAACTTTTGCGTACTCACAGCTGTAAACCTACTTTTGCACCACCCTGTATTTCTAAAGTTGTGAGGATGAGGCCTGCCTGGATGGCTCAGTTGGTTGGAGCATTGTCTCATATATCAAAAGGTTGTGGGTTCGATCACCGGTTGGGGCATGTATGGGAAGCAGTTGATTAGTGTTTCTCTCACATTGATGTTTCTCTCTCTCTTTTCCTGTCTTTAAAATCAGTGAACATATCCTCCGGTATTAAAAAAAAGTTATGAGGATGAAACTAAACTATATTATAAATAAGATGTAAATGATATAACTTGGAACAGTCGTCCCTTGCTGTATCGCAGTTCACCTATTGCAGCTTCACTGTATCGCGGGTTTTCATGGAAACAGTGAAGTCGGCAAAACAGTGAAACAGTGAAGTGTTTCAATACAGTGAAGCCTCAATAAGTGAACCACGATATAGTGAGGGACGACTGTACTTCACTGATGAGTACCCATACAGAATTGTATATGTTGTTAAAATTACGTAGGTTTAAGAGTGTAGGAAGTGTTTAAGAGCATATGAAGTGTTTATAAGAGTGTGGGAAAGGTTTACAGGAGTGTGGGAAGGGTTTATAAAGCCTTAAAATATATATAAATAATAAAATAAATATAACACTGCTACGTCGCAGATTTTCACCTATCATGAGGATCTCTGGAACGTAACTCCTGTGATAGGTGAGGGATCACTGTATTGGTACATGATACTGAAATAATTCACAATGTTATAAGCAGTGATACTGAGTTCAGCTATTGAAGCAAAAGTGTTTGGGTTTATTGATATTAAGCAGCGAAAGTAAATGTTGGGTTTTAGTGGAAACAAGTGAAATAGCCACTAGACTTTTTTGGATGTCTGTCAAAGTAAATTTTGAAGACCTGTTAGAAATGTTAACATTCCAATTGTATAGTGACTACAAGTGACTCAAATGGACTGGGTTTTTTATAAATAGGGTGAATTGACAATTTTTAAATGTGGTATGTTTGTTCTGTATGAAATTAATGATCTGTACTGATGTGTGAAGTCCTGGTCATTTGATTTTGCAAAGCAGTGTAATATTGCTTATTTTATCTGCTTTTTCTTGATAAAGTTTTTTTTTAACCTGTCTTGTGTTTGACCATTGTATTCTTGATAGTATGTGACCATTGTTTCTTTGCCTTTTGCTGTGCTATAATGTTCACTTTTTTTTCCTTTTGTTTTTTAGCCTGGGTGTATGTTGATCTTCTATATAACCAAGCATGCTATTTACATGCAACAGATAAGCATAACCGTGTAAATCTTCATTGATTCCCTGAGAGGCGGTGTGTTTTTTTCCTTTTTAAAAATATTTATAATTTTTTTTTGCTGGCAGCCTTAATAATGTTTTCATAAAATATGATGGATTTATAAGTCTGTTTAACATGCCTTTCCCTTTTTGTCTTAGCGCTTTGCTTCTAAGTTGCAGATGCAGTGGTTGAACAATACGCTGTGTGGTGTGACAGGTAAATTTCCCAATTTACCTGCCGTAATAGTGTGCTATGTAATGCCATTCAATCATCTCTGAATTTTACTTGCCTGATTAGTTGAGTGAAGCAGATTTTCAATTTAAATGTAACTTCATCTGCTTGATTAAAAATGTAACAGAACATTATCTGCTGCAAATAAATTTCAGTGGAAGAGATGATTTTGCCTGTTTAAAAATAACATCTGTTTATATTGGCTGGAAGCAGACGATTAATACTTCTCTAATTTCGAGGTTTACCAGTCCAGCTCACCTGTCTCTTTGCATGGATAGTTGAAATTGATGGCTGTCGAGTATAAACATTTACCTGTTGATGTTTAGTTGATGGATTTCTTTTTTAAGGATAATACAGAATCCCATCATTGGGCATTCATTTATTTGCTGCTCATCAAGATGATTGACAGTTTTGCCAACAACATGGAAAAAGGATCTTTCTTCATGATGCATACGAGAAATATTTTACCCCTCAGTGATGAGTGCCCTACAAAAAAAAGAGATCTTGTGAATTCTTTTTTATAGTTGATATTTATTTGAATTCTGAATTTAGAGTCCATGAGGATAAATTTAAGTCAGGTGTGTAGTAAATGAGTGTAGGTAGTCCTCTCCTGTTGGCATCTTTCATCAAGTGATTATATGTGTGGGCTGTAAGGACAATGGCAGAGAAAGACAGGAAAAACCAAAGTGGTTCTTTTTTCCCCCAGCATTTAGCATAATGTTAGGCAAGTAGTCGACTACTCAGTATCTATTGAATTTGAATTAAATGTTAGACCCAAGGTACGTGTGATATTCCACAAATGCAACAAATTAGGTTTAATTGGTTTAAATATGTAGTTAAAATTGTAGCAAAAAGAGATTATAGAATACTATTTTGTCCCTTTTTAATAAACTTCAGGAGTTTATTAGAAGTATATTTTTAAATGCAGAATTCTTCTATAAATGTCCTCTGGGGAAAAAGAAAGTCATTATTCACTGTTAATTTTCTTAACTGGTAAGTAAAGTTGATTTTAAAAAATAGATGTAAAAAAAATTTAACACTAGTACAACTGCAGTACAATCCAGTGGTTTTTAGTATATTTAGTATATAGTAAAACCATGTGTTTTTAAAAAATTGATATAGCTTCATAATCTCAAAAGATAACTGCCTTTAAACATTTTTATTAAATATTGTATTTATGTTGATAGAGTATTCTGAACATGTCATTTATTTGTAGAGGAATAATTTTGCAATATTTTGATAATATTTTTGTTCTTCATAGAGCAAACAAAAACATTGACTTGAAGGTTGCTGAATTCATGTGTTGTAAACTCTTGTTTACAATTTATAACATTTAGAGGTTCTTGGCCACATCTTATATAATTTAAATCAAAACTTTAGTCGGTCCTTTTCAGGCATATGTCTGAAGAGGTCTGTATCAAATACTTTCAATTAACTAATTAAGAAAATTAATCATTCTTTGCTCCCAAACGTATGAGGTAGTTTAATCTCTAATCAGTTTTGCCAGTTTGGACATTTTGGATGATTTGGTTGTTCTGCTTGCAAAAAGTAAATATTTGCAAGTTGAATGTTTTTAAATCCATCATATTAACCTGAATATTTAGCAGAAATTTTTGCCATAATGCTTTAGGACAATAGCTCAAACTATAAAAATATGCAGATGAATAAATATAATCATATATTTGGTATGTTTTTTATTATAAATTTGTAATTTTTATCATTGTAACAAGTAACTTTAATCTTAAATATTTAAGTAAAATTTGAGAAAAGTAGAGTTTTTTTATTTAAAAAAATTTTTTTAAGATTTCACTTATTTATTTTTAGAGAAAGTGGAAGGGAAGAGAAAAAGAGGAAAAGAAACGTGTGCAAGATCAATTGGTTGCCTCTCACACACCTCCAAAATGGAGACCTGGCCTGCAACCCAGGCATGTGCCCTGACCGGGAGTCAATCCTGCGATCTTCCAGTTTGCAGACTGGCACTCGATCCACTGAGCCACACTAGCCAGGGCGGGATTTTTTATTTTTATTTTTAAACCACATAAAGTCAACAGGAGAAACTTAGAATATTTATGTTATAACTTTTTTTGTTATTATTTTGTCCTTTCTGTTTGTTTATGGTACAGGGGGCAAACAAAAGGCCCGAGGGCCAAATCTGGCCCTCCACCTTGTTTTATCTGGCCTGGCACCTTGTTTCTACCTGGCAGTAGTGCCGAGCTCTCCCTTAACTGTTAAGGAGTAGTTACATTTGTACAGTCCTAAAATTACATTTGGTCCTTTCAAGGCAACTGCAAGGCCAATATGACCCCCCCGGTGAAAATGAGTTTGACACCCCCAGTTTATGGTTTGCAAAAAGTAGGTGAGGTTTTTTTGTTTTTTTTTTTCTTTATTACTTGTTCAGATGATATTTAATGAAAAACAATGAACTCAGAACAGCAGTCTATACTTGAAGAAGAAGATGCTACTACTTGAAATTGGATCAAGATCTTCACGGTGTTCAGAGACCTGCTAGTGCCTTTGTGATTTGCTTTGACTTAAAACCGTCTTGTATGTTAAAAAGGGGATGAAATGATAATGAATGTTCATAGCAGCATTATTTATAATAGCCAAAATGTAGAAATAACCCAGATGTCCAACGATCGATGAACGGATAAATAAAATACAATACAGTAGTCCCTCCTTATCCATGGTTCTGTTTTCTGTCATCCATCTCAACCAGGGTCCAAAAATAGTAAATGGAAAATTTCAGAAGTAAGCAATTCATAAGTTTTAAATTGGTCACTGTTCTCAGTAGCATGATGAAATTGTGCTCTCTCTCTCTCTCTCTCTCTCCATTCTGCCTGGGATGTGAGTCTTCCCTTTGTCCAGGTGTTCTCTAGGCTGTATATGCTACTGTCCAGTTAGTCACTTAGTCACCGTCTTGATTATCAGAGAGAAACTGAGAGAGACCACATTCATGTAACTTTTATTGTAGTATATTGTTATAGTTCTATTTTATTAATAGTTATTGTTGCTAATCTCTTACTGTTTCTGATTTATAAATTAAACATTATCATATGTATGTATAGAAAAAACTGTGTGTGTAGGGTTTGGTACTGTCTGGTTTCAGTCATAATATGGGCATTTTGGAACGTATCCCCCATGTGTAAAGGGAGGGATACTGAATGTCCTTATAGTAGAATATTATTCAGCCGTAAAAAGGCATGAAGTCCTGATATGTGCTATAACATGCATAAACCTCCAAAACATTAGACTAAGTACGAGAAGCCAAGCACAAAAGGCTACAGATTTATGATTCTGTTTATGAGAAATATGCAAAGGAAGCAAATCCATAGAGACAGAAAATAGGTATTAGTTATCCGGATCTGGGGGAGATAAGAATAGGCAGTGACTCCATTGGGTACGGGGATTATGAAGGATGTGCTGGAATTTGATAATGACCATGGTATATTAAAAACCACTAAATTATACACTTAAAAAAGGGTGAATTTTATGTTATGTAAATTATGGTCAATTAAAAAAAGGGTGGGGTAGAATATATATTTATATTTTTATATAGAAACATATGAATATGTATATTATAAATATACACATTTATTTATATGTATTTATACATATATATTTATATGCTGTTTTATAGAGAGATTATTACCAGAAGAGCTGGCCTTCTTTTCAGTCTTCTTTGATATAGAAACTATAGATGTATTAATCATAGAGGTATATTTTATCTATATGCTTTTCCTTTATATTAGCATTTTTACTCATATGTTTTTACGTATCATTTAAAGATTCATAATTAGGTTGTAGAAATTGAAAAGATGGATGGGAACATAAGGTAGCCTTGAGTGATATGAGGCTGTCTTGAAATGGTGCTCTGATGTTTTAACGTTTTAGTGTACTTGTTTCCATGCAGGAGACTGACAGGCCTTAAGGTAGAGTGTAGATACCATGTTAAATCGTAGAAATTTATCCTGCTGGAAATATTTAGGAAAATAAATAATTTTATATTAAAATCTATATAGATGTTTATGAATTATAATATATCCTAATAATAAATTATCTTTATTGAAAACTTTTAGCATTTTTTTTAAAAGCATCAAAAACCTTACAAATCAGTATTAGCTTTGTAAAAGTTCATATAATCAAAATTAGGCATTAAAAAAATTTAATGATAACAGTACATGTTACTTTTGAAATTGTGAGAACATTCATTTTGTAACTAAGAGGAGAGAGGGTGGATACTTGAATATAAAATATTAGTTCAGCTTTTAAAATCCATCCATTGTAAAGTACTGGTTGCTTTAGAGGCCAGTCATACTGAATTGTGTGCTTTATTATCTGGAATGTGGTTTGTTTTCATCTTGCTGCAGAAATCCCTTTCCTTCAGTTACGTTTTAGAGCTGCTGTGTGAACACATTGCTGGGTTGTCTCCAGTTTTTTAGGGTTTGGGTCCTCTAGATAGTCTTAGCAACTTGTTTTCGCATCTCTTTTTTATATTCATTTGAACCATTAAAAAGTTGTTGCTATTCAAATTGTTTTTACCTACAGAAATGCCAATTTTATATGATTCAACCCAACAATAATTTACTTCAGGTTACTGGGCAAGTGTGAGTACAATTTCAATACTAATAAATATATATTGTACTTTTCTCAGTGATGTACATGGATTAACTCATCTATCTCATCCTCCCAACAACCCAATGAATTGGTACTATTACCATCTCTCATTTATAGACGAGGAAATAGGTCTAAAGAGGTATTATCCCAAAGTAAGTGGGAGACTTCGGATTTCAAAAACAGATTTTAACGATGGATTTCAGCAGTCTTGCTTCAGAGCCCACATGCTTAACCACAGTGCTGCGTTGCCTTCTATTCTTGTCCTGGTCCCCTCTTCACCCTCTGGGTGTTTTATAAATTTAAGCCTAATTCTTTCTTTTGCCTTGAGAGCCTCCTGTTTCCCTACGCAATGTAAGTTAGGTATGAGGCTTTTATTGCTTCGTATTTGCATTATAATTATATGTTATTCCAGATGTATTTTGTAACTACAGGAATAGATACTTAAATGAGTCTTTCAGCAGAATGTATTAACTGACATTCACACTTGTGTTGTACATGTTATTTTGTAAATTTCCGAAGCCTTCTATAGTTCACTTCATCAGTTCAGCTAACACTGAGTGCTTTTGTGTCAGATCTTATGTAGCAACTTAATGTTTGTGATAATGTTGTTAACTGAATTGATAAATCTAGGAGTCAACTTTGTCTTTGTCATCTGAACATTCAGACATTGTTTTGGATCACTGATAAAGAAAGTTGTTTCCTGTTTTATTCAATCCTTAATGGCAGTTTTCCAAATTCCTATTATTCGCTTCCATCAAGGGAACAAGCATTTTAAAAAATATGCCAGAGCTAAGAGAACAAAAAGTATTTTCATCTTTTACTTGTAGGGTTTGGCAGGATCCTGTTCCTGCTCTCCTGATTTCTTACTCATCCTGAATTCTCTGACACTTCTCTCTTTGCAGTTCTTCTCTTTTGTACTTGGTGTTAGAAGGGAAATAATATCACTACTCTAAAGAAGGCAGTTAGATTTAAGATTATATTTAAATCACCATGGTATATTCAGATGTGTTTAAAATTGGGTAGTTTGTTGCAGTGGTATATGAATCTGATTTGCTAAAGGTGCAGTTTGTGTATACTACATATACAAGTAATAGATTCTTGGACTGATAGATATCTGGGTTGTTATGTGGGTTTTTGTACATTGAATAGAATGACCTTGGACAGTAGACCCCTAGGGCCCAAACAATCTGAAATTCTGCCTTAAAGAAGTAAACTAAAGCTGAAAGGTTCATTTCAAAATATAAAAAAGATGAGGCCAAGTTGAGCAATATTTGAGTTTGAGAATGAAATTATTCTTTTTTGAAGGACTGTTGTAGTGACTTTTTAGCATATAAAACTAATTTGTCTAGTGTCAGATTATCAGTAGTTTCATATTAGAGATGAATTAAAAGTAGTAATGGGTGGCAATGGAAATTCTTGTGTTATTTTTGATATGCCAGAGCATAAAGAACCAGTAATCTTATATATAAATTTAGTGCTGATTTTATTATTGTTTATGGTTGCCATTATATGCTTTTATTACATATAGCTCAATAAATCTAAGTAAAGAAGTTAATTATGAACAATCTATCCAGACAAAAATTTCCATCATGATGCAATAATGATGAAATAATGATGGAGAAGTAATGAAAAGGGATAAAATTGGTGAAAATTGAAGTTAAAGTGACCAATGCATTAAGAGCCTCAAACTGCTTGGATAAGTGGATGTATCCTGTAGAGTAGGTATTTCCAAGTCAGGTTGTATTCACAGGTACTGGGAGTTCGGACTTGTGCACACTATTTTTGGAGGAGACACCATTCAGTGCACTACAAGGAATAAGTGTCCATTTGTATATGTAATTTTTCATAATTTCATTCAATGTGGTTAACATTTCATACAATAAATCTATTGCATGTTTTTTCTGACATAATATTTTTGGAGACTGTATTACTCTGCCTGCCCCCGCTACACCTCCCCCCACCACCGCCATTACTCAGGAAGATGAACTTTTTCACTTTCATGGTAGGATTTTTGGGTGGGGAAGAACCTTTCTTGTTAAGCCCACTTTGCTGTCAGTTTTTTCAAGGTATTAAAAATGTGTTCCAAGCGTACTGTATGATATATATGGAGTTTAATGTTGTTTGTTTATTTTTAGTTGCTTGCTGTTTTTACTTTCTGCCCCATCTCTTGTAAATAAATCATGAAATTTGGGGCGGGAGAAGTGGAAAAAGTTAATCCACTTCTAAGGCTGACATAATTTTCAAGGTAACTGATTCCAAGGATGAGCAGCAGAATATATTTTATTTAATAGCTATGAGAGATGGCTTTTCATAAACTTTTATTCAAAGTAACTAGATTCACACATTCATTATACAGGGTGTTATGAAAATGTAAAGTTCATTAATATGCTGTATATTTTTATCCCCTTGAATGTAATTCAGAGATTATATACTGTAATAGGATTGATGACATTATGCTCTTTAATCTTAAGGGTGTCACTGACACATCAAGGACAGTTGGCAGTAACTGAAGTTTGCCTGAATTTTAAGAGTGTATTAGCATTAGAGAATATCATGAGTTTTACTTAATGCTTTTAAGAGTTTATACTCTTAGACTGTTTATAGATTCAAAAGAATTTTTTTCTCCAGGCCAAAAATAAAATCTTTAGAAACTAACAAGATGAATTAACGATGAAATAACTTATTTCTAAGGTTAGGCTTTAATTATGACATGGGAGAGGGTTATGGCATTTCTTCAAAGTATTTGTTTCTGTGTATCTGAATTTGTTCCTGCCCAGTAAGCTAACTGGGGTTTATAAAATGGACAATCTGTTCTCTCCAGTTTGACACTTCAAAGGAGCTCTGACTTAGGAAAGGTAAATATTTTCCTATTGGGAATAGCTAGCCATTCTAACATGTGAGGTAAGCAAAAACAGTGGCCCACTGCTCCTTCCTCAGTGCTTTTTCTTTGTGTACAGCAAACACATGGACAGTCTACTGGCGTAAAATGTGTTATTTTATTTGAGTCTTTACATCATTGCTCAGTGATTTTTTTTTATTCAGTTGATCATTTCTTTTATGTTAGATTTAAATAGTTTAGATTGTAAGCTTCTAAAGGGCAAAGAGTTTATCTTTTCAGCTTGTGGGCCTGACAGTATCATGCACAAGTAGGTACTTACAAACTGTTTGATGTTATTGTTTCTACTTTGGAAAAAGAGAGGATCAATGGAGAGAAGTGAGGAAAATGGCTGTTGTGTTGAAGATCTATGGAAAAGAGATTTTTCACACAGTTGCCCTTCTTGGAAAGATGCAAGTAGCAGTTTTACTGTCCTCTTGCCCTATTTTGAATTGGGGGTTGCTTGATATGTTTGTCTTATGTTTTATATCTAGATACATTGAAAACCCCGTCAGACATTATTATTCCTTTTGCTTTCCATTTTCAAACAATTTTTTTAAAGAATTTGAGTTTTCAGCCATTATTTCCTCAAATACTTCTTTCTGCACCACACTTCCTTTTCCTGCTTGTACTCCAATGAAATGAACATTAGATCTCTTAGTTCTCACAAGTCTCTGAGGGTTGGTTTTTAAAAAAATTTCTCTTTTGCTCTGTTCAACATAGATATTCTCTATTAATGTATCTTCAAGGTTACTGGCTATTTCCTCTATCATATTCACTTGGCTTTTGAGCTTGTCCAAGTGGATCTTAATTTTGGTTATTTTATCTTTCCGTTTCTAAATTTTCCTTTTGGTTCTTCTTTATATCTTTTATTTCTTTGAAGAAATTTTCCATCCTTTTCATTCATTCTGTGAGTGATTGCTCTTGTTGGAACATTTTCATAGTAGCGTCTTTTGAGAGTCTTTGTCAGATAAATTCATCATTTGTGTTATTTCAGTGTTGGCATCTGTTGTCTCATAAGTTGAGGTGTTCCTGATTCTTCTGTGTCAAATTATTTTAGACTATATCCTGGACAATTTAAGTATTACCTTGTGAGGCTGTCTTGTTTAAATCCTATGGTAAATTTTGATACTTTTGTTTTAGTTGGCAGTCAGTCTGGTTGGGTGCAGGCTTCAAGTTCTATCCAGCCTCCTGTGTGTTGTGTTTTTAATATCAGTTCCTGTTACAAAGCCTTTCCAGTACAGTTTGAGTCTGGCCTGCATGTGTGCCAAACAGTGGCCAGTCTAGAAACTGGTGGTTGTCTGTCCCATGGTTTACCTCTCAAAGTCCATGGTATTCTATTTAAGCATCAGCTCCCTGCGTGCACAGCTTCGAGGTGAGCCCAGAAGTTCATAAACAACCTAATGGTATTGCTTTCTTGAGCTTCTCCTTTCTAATCTTCCTGGTACTTTTTGGTTACCTGGACGTCCCTCTTTGTTCCTCCAACCACAGAGTTGGGGCTTTAGTTACCCCACCCTGCTGCATACTTCTCACAATTGGTGCCTACATGTGGGGCAAAGTAGCAGGTAGACGGGGGAAAAATGTAAGCAATAGGAGCTCATGCCATCATCCTCTTGCAGAAGGTTTCCTTTCCCTAGGTGTAGACCCCAGACCCCATTGCTGCTGCTGGCCCTGCCTCCACTGCATCACAAGATTGCTTGGGGTCTGGGGTACAAAAACATGTTGGAAAGGACTCAAATCTGAGAAATTTCTTCTTTTGAGTGCCAGAAAACTCCTGATTCTCAAGCTACAACTAGAAGGCTTGTCCCTGGGGTTCCCTCTGTTTGCCCACGTGCCCACTTATAAATTTCTCCGTGTGCAGTCTAGGCCACAGGATACAAAAGAGAGGAAGTAGTCACTTTACCACCAGTTTGGTGATAATTACAATGCTGGTTTTCCCTAATCTGCCTGCTAATGTTTGCCCTTCAGAGCCTTTAAGTAGTTGCTTTATGCATCCTGTCCAGGTTTTATACCTGCATTCAGTGGGAAAGACAGGGTAGTGTGTGCAATTCCATATTATCCAGGACTGGAACTCCTGATATATTTTTGAAATCCCCCCCAAATATAGAACATGTGATGGAATTGTACCTCTAGAGTATGAGTTCTCTCTCACTCTGATTTCATGCCTCATGTTGTTTAAGAGTATGTGTTAGAACCCACGTGTTGAAACTAGCCTGTTTATGGGTACATTAAAAGTGCAAATTTGAAAAACATTTTGGGCACTGGAAGCCATTGTGAGTTTTCCTTTTTCAGAGAAGTGTGATACATAAATCTGTTCCTTTGTAAAAAGTAATTTTATCTTATTGTTACGTCTTTCTAATTGGTTATAAGATTCCAGTCCAGATACCTAACAGCTGTTTTCTAGCAAGATTCCTTTTTGTTGACTTACTAGGAGTACATTAGGTTTTGCTTTTTTTTATCACCAGTGAATTTTTAAAAAGTATATTAAAATTTTTCTTCCTCATAAGTTTTTTTCTCTTCTCTTTTCCTTATTTCATCTGTTTCTTCTATCTTTCTTTTCTGTCCTTTATGTTTTTATTACTCTATTTAATCAGGCTTCTGCCTCCCCTATCTTAAGGCTAAAAGGAGTGGGTAGGAATTTAATAGGTATCCCCCTCTTCCCCAAATGCTGTCTGCCTCAGCTGTCCCCCTGGCTAATTAGAATTCCAAAGGGCGTTAATAACCATTTCAATTAATCGGATTATACCTACAGTTGCTAAAGGTAAGGTTCAGGCTGTTGAACTCCCTACTGGTGAACTTAAACAGCAGTCAAAACTGGGTTGGAATTCAACATTTTATTTTCATGTCTGCCCTAAGGAAGAAAACCGGAAAACTCCATGACTTCAAAGATTATGTAGACCCCTCCACCTGCTCACTTGTGGCAGTCTAGTTTCCAGCAATGCAGGGAAGACCTACCATTATTTCAGCCTTCATTAGGAGGCAAAAGCTGAAACTGCTTGATCTTGTGAAAATACATTTGCATTGTTTGTGAAACTCTTTTGGGGCAGAGCTGTAGAAAACCTTCAAACAGTAAATAATCCTTTAGTTAAAGGCAAAAGTGTTATAAAAAGCTAAAAATTCTGAGCAATTAATGTTGTAACAATATTTTGACAATAGAAGTCTCCCTAGGGACATTAAGGAGGTGGAAAAACAGCTTTAATTTTAAAACTTTTAATAAAAAAAGAATGGAAATTGAAATGACCAGTCCTAAGGGTCAGAAGAAACCCTGGCGGGAGTGAGGGGGAGGAGAAGGGGAAGAAGGAACCCTGTGGGTTATCTAGTTCAAACTCCCTCAGATTGGTGTTCTTTCCCAACACAGTGTACACAGTCACCTACTCTCTATACAGCAAGTATTAAAAAGATAGCCTATCTTGCAATCAGATGACTTGTCAGTGTCAGAGAATCCTGACCTGAAATTAATTAGTGGTTTTCTTTCACTGCCCCTTCTGCAATAGAGCATTATTTGACTACAGCTGCATGTTTGACTGTTTTCTGTACTTTTCCATCCCTGACCTTGACACTAGATCTGATGTTTATTTTTGAAACTTAAAAATGTGTTGTAGAATAAAATGTTTAATAAGAGTGCCCGTAAGAACATTCTTCATACAGGTTGAAGTTGAAAATTTTTAAAGCAAGAATAGAAACAATCATGAAATCTATATGTCTCTTTCCATGTATAAGGCGGTTTCTCAATTTTTTCCGCTGCTCGTGTGTGTGTCAGCTGTGGAAAAATCTAGATGAGGAACTGAGTAAGAAAAATTAGTTGGTTTGAGAAAAAGACGTTTACTGGAATCTGCACAGCACTCCTTCAACAAAGATATCTGTTGGTCAATGGATGTCATCCCCACACCTGTCTAAAGTGACTCATTTCTTTTCCTGATTACCATTTATAGATTTTTCCCTTTTTAAAAAAACTTTATACAAAATGTAAACTTCATACATTGGGATTATTCTTTGGTCTGGATCTTTTCTTTGAATGAAATAAGCTTTGGGATGCTTATTTAGATGTTCAATGGAACAGTGTGGAGAACAGTAATTGTGTTTGGGCTAAAGAATTAATCCATTTAGTCATGGGCAGCATTACTTAGCTTTTCCTCAGCAGCTGAATTGTGGTGCAACTTAGGCGCTATTTTAGGATTTTAGCCTCAAATAGAAACTTTTAGGAATGAAAGTTTATTTGTATTGATGAACATATGCTTTTGAATAATGAGCCATTGAATTGATTTCAGTGAAAGTGAAATTGTTTTTTAATTTGCAGTTCTTATTTTATGTTTAACCATGAATTGAAAGCTATGTCTTCGTATTGCCCAAATTCAAAAAAAAAGCAGGACCTTGAGTCAGTAAAGTGCATTTTAACAGAAAGAGTGGTTTAATAAGAAGTAATTAGGATGGCTTCAGAAAGGACCTGTAACTTCAACATTTTCTGATGGTTACTACTACACATTTGTGTCAGTCAGGCGTTCTAATAAAGTTAATTTTATCAACTGTAATTAATTCTTTTAAAAGAGAAAATTTTACCTATTTTTGATATCTAACAGGCCAAAAAAGGGTTTTCGGAAAGTTACGTTCATTTCAACATGCCAATTGTTACATGAAACAGTTCTTTTAATTGTTCGTTTAAATGATGGGGAGGGAGGGAGTTTCCCGACTGATGATAGATCTTGCTGCATGTGTGCACCCGCAGCCGCAGCCGTAGTCCGCCAAGGTCTGCAGCCTGAGGAAAAATCAATAACTCTTCTTTAACTTTGTGCTTATCATAGCCTGTTGCTGTTGGATTTTTCCTGTTTCTTATATATTTTATAGGCACTACCTGTTAACAAATGTTTATTGAGCATCTACTGTCTGCCTAATACAGAGTTTTAACTGTACTGAGATGGGTGGGTATATAGTAAGACAGAAGAAACAAGTTCTCATTTTAGTCCAAACCTTCAAAGCAGGGCGTTAAGGCTGTTTAGCTCACCTGCAAACCTTTAGAAGTTTCCCTCAAAGAATTAGCCATATGTATGTGTGTGTGTGTACGTGTGTGGGGGGCGTGTACTAAACTTTTTACACTCTGCAGTGGAGTTTCCTTTTTCAACCAATGCTTTCACATACCATAAAATTTACCTATTTGAAGTGTAGAATTCATTGTTCTTTTTTAGCTTATTCAGAATTGGGCAACCATTATCATGTTAATGTTAAAACATTTTCATTATTCCAAAAAGGAATCCATGTCCATCGTCATCGTTCCTCTTATGCCCAAAACTCTCAGTCCAGGGCAACCACTAGTCTACTTTCTGTCTCTGTAGATTTGCCTGTCCTGGGCATTTTATATGCATAGTCATGCAATATGTGCTGCTTGTGACTGGCTTCTTTCACTTACAGTATGTTCAGGGTTCATCCTTACTATATAGCATGTATCAAAATTTAATTCCTTTTTATGACTGAATGATATATTCCATTGTATGGGTATATTGCATTTTGTTTATTCACCAGTTGATGGACATTTGGGTTGTTATGGCTCCTAGAAAAAAAAGCTGCTATGAATATCTGTGCACAAGTTTTCTATGGAAACATCTTTTTAATCAAGTGTATACTTAGGAATGGAATTGTTGGCTCTTACTCATTTTCTCCTTTGTAGAATGCGTAAGTTACTGTTACCTTAGTGTCTGTTTCCTCCCTTCCACCCTCACTGGGTCTCTCCAAATCAGGCCCCAGTTACTTCTCTGACCATCTCTCTGTCTCTACCTGAGGAAATTGTATTTATCTTCAAAGGCATGGCTCAAATGTATCTCCTTTGTAAAATAATTTCCAATCTTACCCATCAAATTATTTGTTTATAAATCTTTAGCACCTGACTCGCTACTGTTGTATTAAATTTTGTGATAGTTACATAATGTGGTTATACATATGTCTCACTAGATTTTAAATTCTTGAGTACAGGGATTGTTAGGAATTGTGTGTGGGGTTTTTTGTTTGTTTATTTTGGTTTGTTTTGTTTTTAATACAGCAAAATGCCTGACACATGGTACTTCGTAAGAGTTGTTGGATTAACTTTTAGAGTCTTCTTGCCCAGTTTCTCCATAATGTAAATCCATCCTATATACTACTGATTTTCCTGTTTCTCACACTGGCATTCAAGACTTTCTGGTTTCGCCCTGGTTGGTGTGGCTCGGTGGATTGAATGCTGGACTGCAAACTGAAGGGTTGCTGGTTCGATTCCCAGTCAGGGCACATAGCTGGGTAGCGAACAGGGTCCCTGGTTGGGGGAATACGAGGAGCATCTAATTGATGTACCTCTCATACATCGGTGTTTTTGTTCCTCTCTTTCACCCTCCCTTCTCCTCTCTCCAAAAAATAAATAAATAGATAAATAAATAAATATCTTTAAAAAAGATGTTCTGGTTTCCCCACATTTTCCTGTTTTCTAGCTTTTTCATTTCTTCCTGTGTTTCCCCTGTGCAGAATGTTCCTTTCTATCTTTTCTTAACCTTTTGATAGCCTTCTTACCTTTCAAACCTGATTTGTGAATCAGATCATTAGACATGTATTCCTAAGTGACATTTAAGAATATTCATTTACATTCCTTATGGCCAGCCTAAACTTTAGAATCTATATTATGCATTTATCTTGTTTTCATAGTTTTAGAGTAAAGAACAGAATGTACATTTAGGCAGTCTCTAGTTTTCAAAGCTTATTTTACAAATTAGGTACGAATGAAAGACCATCAACAACTGTATGTGTAACTCTGTGTCCTTGCCACACAAAACAATTCTTCCCTCCTTTCTGTTTCCCCAGACAGCTTTTCTTTTTTATTGTTAAGATGTCCTTCTTTTTCCTTGGTAGGTATATATCTAGCTTTTTTGGTAAGAATAGGACAGAATAACTACCTCATTCTTTGCTGAGGATAGGCCATGGATGAGTTCTTTCATTGAAGGCACTCATTTGAATACCTGTAGGTTTGCCAGAGAGGTACTTAGGTAACTCAGTACCTCTTAGTGCCAAATATTTCCAGGGCATGTCATACTGGATTTCTAATTTTTCTGGGGGTTATATATTTATTTGTGGCTATTTAAAGGTACATTTTAGCTCTGGCTGGGTAGCTTGGTTGGTTGGAGCATCATCCTGATACACCAAGTTTGCGAGTTTGATCCCCAGTCAGGGGACATACAAGAAGGAACCAATGAATGCATAAATAAGGGGAACAACAAGTCAGTGTTTCTCACTCTCTCAAAATCAATAAAAATATAATAAAGGTATATTTTATTTTACATTGATAAAAGCAGTATTAGCTAGTTGTAAATCAATGACAATTCTTAAAGGGTGGTAGTTTCATGTAAATCTATGCCAGAAGTATCAAAATTAACTTACCCTGGGTCGATAGCTTCTGTTTATTTTTGATAGCCCAGTTCTAGAAGAATGATAATGATAAGGCAGTAGAATCGAATTATTTTCTAAGAGGCCAAAGGCAGCTTAAGAAAATTTTAAAGATGGAAGAGATACTGAGTGTTGTGTAAAACAACAGGTAGAGAAATATACTACGGTAAAAGAATGTAGAAAGTATCCAGGCTTTGGATTCAGATACACCTGGGGTTTCTGTTTCAGTTTTGCCACTGTGAGCCTCAGAGTTTCTCTGCTATAGAAAATGGAGATGATGATACAAAGCTTATGTAGTAGGAGTGAATGAGGACCTGTGGAACGCACTGAGCACAGCATCTACACACAGTAGCTACGTATAGATACTAATTCTCTCTTCCCATGAATGTCTGTTGAATCAAATTGCTTCTATTCTTTTATTTTCTCTGATTTCAAGAATTTCCTTCTCCCTCCTTCCTAGTCAGTCTGTTGAAATTTCATCTTTATTGAAGCTTTTCTTGTGTGACTTTTGTGACCTGATTTTCTTTAAAATGCAAGAATTGAATTGTCTTCATTATGATTCTTAGAATCAGACTCAGATGTTGATACTGCTGTTTGAACTCTTGACACTCACCTATACTGCTCAATTAAGTACACCGATTGATCTTGTACTTGGTGTTAAGTTTTCATATGGATGTGGATATATTGAGGACAGGCTCTAAAAATTGGACAGATGTTCTTTCTGTATTGATCACTGTACTATAGAGGCATTTGAACATATAGACGAATATTATTCTTGTTTTGTTGGGTCAGTGTTTTTTTAATGGAAAATTGGATGATGGTTGGAACCCAGATTGGAGTATGTGATTTCACTGTGATTTAACAGATAATACAGAGGTCCTATGAGAGACTTCAGAGCCTACTTATTAGTAAGTGGGTAGGGTAGAGTTAAATAAATAGAGCCTGGCAACTCAAGAGCAAGAATCTTAGATTACACACGTAGGGAAGTAAGCAGAGTGAAAACTGGGAATTTCATATACAGAATTGAAATATTTGGAGTAGTGGTACTCAGATATTCAGGAAATCTGAATAAGTAACAGAGAATGTGTATCATTAGATGAATACAGACTCCAGAGACATTTGGAGGATTGGGTGGAGCTTGGGTTTGCACATCATGCTTTAAGTTTAAATGATGTATTCATTATTTTCATGGAGCATTTATTCTTCTCAAAGGGAAGATTTATTTTGGGTGTTGTCCTGGTTAACTTCAAGAAGGCTTCCGTGTGAAATTATGCTGGAATTGGTTTTAAGGATGTAAATCCCTTAAATCCACAGCTTGAGTAACAAATTGAATCTCTAACAAATACAAGGAATTTAAGAGAAAAATCCCACTTATAAAAGAATACCTAATATTATATTACAGGTGGTTATCATATATACGGGTTCTGTGTCGAAAGGATATCTTCGTATATCATTGCATCATTGTCATTGACTACTTTCGCTTAGCGATTGCGGAATTGTAACCCAGATTTCTTGGATTTTGTTATCTTTCGTAGAGGCCACAGCCTTATAAAGCATGCTGCATTGTGTACCTAAATGCCTAGATGATTTTGTTGAAAAATTCAGTAAGCACATATCTGTCATTTTATAAGTCACTGTAGGCACAGCAGAAAACATATAATACAGTTTTTGTTGTTTATTCTCTTCCCATCTCCTTCAGATTGATGAAAAATACCACCAAGAAGTAGCATTTGTAATGCAGTCATACAGAGCACTGTGTTTTGTGTCTAATGCAGCAGTTCAGCAAGGGGAAGATGACTCTTTTCTGGGGTAAATATGGAATGTTGCACAGAGAAAGACCACTGAGTCTGAGTCCTGGAGATTCAGACTTTGACATGTACGGAAAAGGCAAAGGCATTTTAAAACGAGGCGAAGTGGTAGGGATGTGTATTGTGAGTAGATAGGAGAGACACTACCTGCAAAACTGTTAGTTTAGTATAAAGCTTGAAGGAGGGGTAACTTATACTGGGTTGGTAATGGCAGTATGGGAGTAAATAAAATATTGCCAAAATAATTTTGAAATAAAAGTCAACAGGGCTTGATGTTTGTAAGGATTCATGATGAGAGGAGTGAATGTTTTGAGATTGCAGGCTGGGGGATTTTTTTATTGATTCTGCTACTGACAGAAATAGGGAAGTTGGGAGGAAGAGCCAGCCATTTTAGAGATAAGATTGTGAGTTTAGTTTTAGTCATGTTGAGTTTGAGTTATCTGTGTTTAATTGAAGTGAAGAGATTATGAAGGCACTTTAAAAAACAGGACTAGAATGTTTGTGTTGGGCCTGGCAATACAAGTATGTGTAAATTTTTAGACATGGAAGTTTTCTCAGAAATGGTGTAATCAACCAATGTTATGATTTTGGTGCACCCAAACCTTCTGCCTTTTGTGTCTCTGGGTCACACTATCCACTACAGAAATATGTTTGCTATGTATTTTGAATTAACAGTGGAATTTTATCTATAGATGCCGCTTCTTTGTCAGATCTCTGATGGGACTAACAATAGTATTGTCTAATTTAACGAGTCCTTTGCTAAAGGATATTGAAATGAACAAATGTAACTTTAGATTCTATAGCAGGTAAAAGTATATTTGATTGAAAAGAGACCCAATTTTAAGAAATAAGCATATTTTTAGTGGTACAGTGATTTTGAGACTTACTAGACTGGAACCCATACCTTATAGAATTTTTTTTCACATTTCCTGTTATGTTTTTTGAATAGCTCTTTATTTCATTGTGATCAATTTTAGCACTACAAAAAATACATTAATCAGTTTTAGCAGAATACTGTTGATTTAGTATTTAAAATTAACTTCTCCCCCAGTGTGTTCATTTTTGATCTCCCTGTTTTTATATAAATACTTATTTATAAATGTTACAAATATTTGATTATTTTAACATCATTTGGGACATTAAAAATTCTCCCAAAATAGCTCTGGTTGGTGTGGCTCAGTGGATTGAGTGCTGGCCTGAGAACCAAAGGGTTGCCTGTTTGATTCTCAGTCAGGGCCCATGCCTGCCTGGGTTGTGGGCCAGGTCCCCAGTTGGGGGTGCACAAGAGGCAACCACACATTGATGTTTCTCTCCCTCTTTTTCTCCCCCTCCTTCCCCTTTGTCTAATAATAAATAAAATAAGTCTTTAAAAAAATTTCCTCAAAATAATCTGAGATGTTGTTAAATGGTTACTATAGCTTTTTTGTCTAAGTGGAAAATTTAAAATTTGTAGTATACACTTTTTGTTAAAATGACTAATTATTAAAATTCACATTGTTAACAGTGTAATGTGTTAAAATTTCTGGGCATGATGTGTTTGTTTTCTGAATACGTGATGCTTTTAAATTGGTTGTGTTTTTATTGAGAGAAGGTCACTGTGTTGTATTTTATTCTTATAAGGGAAGAGGGAAAAAGCAATCCAGAACAATAATCAAAGCCAAGGTGGAGCAAGTTGTTAAACACTTCACAATCAGACATTTTTTTCCCCTTCTTGTGTGATACTTTGAAGGCAGCTGCTACAGATAAACTCTAGAGCCCCAGATGGTGGTTGCCTAATCCTCATGAGAATTCATGTCCTGGAAGCGGCTCTTATCTCTCCAGACCTGACATTGTCTGTGCGCTTTTGCTAAGGAGGGAATAATATAAACATGCTATGCATGAGTTTCACTTCTTGAATATGTCAAAGACACAGGAAGTTATAGTAAATAAAGTACAGCAGGAACAGAGTTCATATTATTGAAAGTGTTGTTATTTAAAGCACTTGATGCTAAGTTGTGATGAGTGGTGGAGTGTGGTTTGGGAAGAAAGACAGTGAACATCTTTATAAAACAGAAATGCCACTCTTTCCAAAATCATGAAATTAGATGTAGAATTATCATTATGTGTAATAACCAAAAGAATTCAGTGTTATGTGATTTGCTCTCTCAATTCAAAACAATTCACCCTATAAATGAATATTCTGGCTTTTATTTACCATCCATTGGTCAGATCTCTTTGTTTAGAAAGTCAAAATAACAATTCTGCTGTTTCGGATTTACTGTTTTGTTAAAAAAAAATTCTGGGAATCTTATCTGTGAGATCTGGGTCTGTGACTACTGAAAACGTTTGTCTCTTTAGCATAGCAACCAGCTGTTCTGAGGTGGGGTTGGAGAGCCTCTGTCTGCTCCAGGCAGTGTCTCATTGACTGTGTGAACAGGGGTGTCCTCATGAGGAGTGTTGAATCAACCACCATGTGACGGTGTGACTCTGTGTAGGCTATGTGGGGGCTTTTTCTCTGAAAATCATAAAATTTGTTATCAAATGAGAAACTCTAATGTCCCTAGCCTTAGCCTGTCTTTCAAGTCTTTTATAGTTCTTTCCTCTAAATACTCTGTTCTCCAGCCACTTCGGACCTCGCAGAAAGTCCAGACCTCTCAGACTAGTCCCAGAATCTGCTGTGCCCTCTTACGTTATCATACTATTTCTTATTCAATTCAATCTTCCTGAAAACCCTTCCCCTTCCTCCGAGGAGCTTCCGGTCATCCTATGAGACCCAGCTCACATACCACTTCTTCGGTGAATCTTCTGCACATCGAATCACTTCATTTTCTTTTCTCCCATAGTGTTACAGCAAGAGTAATCTTTCTAAAATACTAACTTGTCTCAAAAAAGTTTAAACTGTACTTGCATTTTATATCAAAACCAGTGTGTCAGCCTAGTGGTCTGTCTTCTTTTTTCTCTTTTATTCTGGTTTATTTTAGTCAGCCTCATCTTTTTCTTCTTGGCTACTGCCCTGTCACAAAAGGACTGACTGTTAGTGCTTCCTCCTTTGCACTGAGTGCCCCTGTGTGTCTGCTTCAGTCTTTCTCATATTTTAAGGTCTTGCCAAATACTGCTTTCTCCACAAGGCCCCCACATTCCAAGTTAGAAGTCACAGCATTACTGAGCACGTATTACATGTGAGACATGCTAGATTTGGTTGAGTACAAACTCTGGTCAGAAAACAGAAATACTGATTCTCAAAGATTTTATTGTTTAAAAGGGATGACTATTAATACAAGCTAGAATGTATTAGGTGCCACAAGAGAAAAAGCATTCAGTTACAGGAGAGGTAACTTTCAACTGGAGCACTCACAAAAGGCATATTTTAAGTAATTTGTATTAATCTATCTTCACTTCTCATTTGGGAGCTCCTGATGGTAGAGCCAGCTCCTTCAAACTTTGTGTATTCTGCAGTGTCCAGCATGGTATCTCAGAGAGGAGGGAGAGCGGAAATACATTTGAAAGATTAGTGAGAAAGAATGGAGTAAAACCTGAGCTTGGGTTACTAGATAGGACAGGTGATAGGGTGAGGAAGAGGCATAAAGACCCGTGCTCAATAAAGTTTTTACATTGGATTAATTGATGATCAGTCCTTGGTGTGTGTGTCATATCTTCCTTGAATTATGAAATTCTTTTGCCTACCTTGTGTGAGAGTGGTCTGAAATGTCCTGCCTACCACCTGTATCCTTTCGTGGCCTGCGCACGGAGCTCATTTTCTATTGCTTCCTGTTGCTGTCACATTTGCCTCGCTCCCCCCTTCCCACCCACATTCTCTTTTTGGGCTTGTGTTTCCTTCAGTACATTAAAAGGCCAATGAAAACATGCCCCAGATGGTGCTGTTCTTTATCACGATCTCTGGCCACTTTGTGTTTCTATTTAAAAGAACAAACAAAAACCAAAACAAAAAGACACATGCTGCTGGTTTGTAACCCAGCTGGCTTCGGTTCTCTTATTCTTGTCTTTGCTGTTCTCTCTCATTCTTGGTTTCTGCTCTTTTTGTTACCTCACTCTGCTCCCATAGCTGCTTTCTCCGTTGTGTACCACTATGATAAAATTCTTTATATTCTCTCTCTCTGACTGTACCATACATTCTTTTTTTTCTTTCAGTTATGGTTGACATATGATATATTTGTTTCAGGTGTATAACCCAGTGATTAGACTTTATATAACTTACTGAGTGACCACCCTGATAAATGTAGTATCTATCTGACACTGTATGTAGTTATTACAGTATTACTGATTATAATCCCTATGTTGTACTTTACCTTTCTGTGACTATTCTGTAACTACCACTATGGGCTGTACATTCTCATATTCTTGTTTCCTATTCCAAATCCTCTCCTTTTCTCTTTTCTCTGTCCTTCTAATTCCTTTTCTGTTCATCATTTTTTCTGTTTTCTTCTTCATTGCCACTTCTGCCTTTATTATCTTCAACTCTACTCCTTTTTCCATTTTTTACTCTATCATTTTTAAAAAGTAAACAAACAGAAACCCCCAAACAAACCTCAAAACAAAACCTGTAACTCCCCAGCTGTATCTAGGCCTCATTTTATATTTCATTTCCATACTCCCTATTTCGTTAGAGCTGACTGACTCCATACTGTCCGTTCATTTATTACTGTTCATTCTGTTTTTCATGCTTTTCTCCATAATCAATCTTCACAATTTTTAAAAAGATTGTATTTATTTATTTTTAGGGAGAGGGGAAGGAAGGGAGAAAGAGTAGGAGAGAAACATCCATGTATGAGAAAAATATGAATCGGTTGCCTCTTACATGCCCACAGCTGTGGATCTAACCTGCAACCCAGGCCTGTGCCCTGACCAGGAATTGAACTGGCATCCTTTGGTTCCCTGGCCAGTGCTCAATCCAGTGAGCCACACCAGCCAGAGCCTCCCATAATAAATCTTAAAAAAGCAATAATTCCACTGTTCTTAATCATTTCTCTTTCCCATTCTATGTGCTCCCTCTTTCCACAATTTTTCCAGTGGCATGTGTGAGTGTGTTAAGGCCTGAAGATAACGAAGGTATGGCTAATATGCAGCTACAACACTGAGTCCTGCAATACTGGCTATTTTTCATCTCAGAACTAGCCTTTGTGGTAAGAGCAGAAGCAGGAGCTAAATTGAAAGGAAAGAATAGAGAATCAAATTAAGAAACTGAAGGGTGGTCCTGACCCAGTAACTCAGTTGGTCCTGGCCCAGTTTCTCCATGTGCCAGGGTTGTGGGTTTGATCCCTGGTTAGGGCACAGACAAGAGGCAACCAATTAATGCATAAATGAGTGGAACAATAAATAGATATTTCTCTCTCTTTCTCCCTCCCTCCATCCCCCTCTCTCTTCCCCATTTCCCTCTCCCTTTCTTCTAAAAAAATTAAAAATGAAAAACTGAAAATAAATTGGTGGGTGTTTATAGCTGTTTTTGTAAATTCTGCTTTATGGAAAATGGAGTTGAAAGCGTAATTGAAGAGCAAGGAAGGATAAGTTCACCAAAAGTAGTCCATCAATGGTCAGTTGGACTATCTATCTATCTATCTATCTATCATCTATCTGTATCTTTTCTTCCCTCCTCTGTATCTACCACCAAGTTCTGTTCATTAGAAATGCATGGCCTTTAACTGATCTTTTTAAAAGTGCGAATGTGTTACAATACCAAGGCTCATTTAGACCTTGTGTGAATTATTCCTAATCAGATGTGAATAGGAATGTTAATTTTATTGGGAGGGCAGGAAGGCCAGTAGAAGGAAGGCTAGCTCTAATGGGTATTAGGACTGTGGGGGATGAGAGTATCACTAGATTCCTTTAAGTTTTGTTTTGAATTCATTGCATTTTTAAACTGAAAGAGTTATTACTGAAGCTTTAGCTTAATTTATTTTCTAGGTTAAAAAAAAATGTTCCAGAGAGAGGTTGACTTGCTTGGTCTTCTAGCTTCTCAGTGATGGAGAAAGGACAGTTCTGTCTGTTGTTCTTGTGATAGCACGTTGTCTGTGCTACAGTGGCCATCCCGCCTTTGTTTGCCTTGCAGTGGGAGGAACAGGATCAAAAGGAGAAAAAGGGACAAAAAGTAATCTGTATATGTGCCGTATACATACACATGTACATATACAGACACCTCCTCCTTCCTTTCTCCCTTTATTGTCAGCATATTGTCATATTCTTGATCTCCTGTTTTGGAGAAAAGATCACACTTGAATAACTAAGGATCTTTTATATTGCCAATAGAAGAACACACACAAAAATACTAAATCTTTATTCAAGAGAAAAGCTAATAAAAGATATATTTTGAAGTCTTTCTCTGCTATTTATGTTTATCAGAAACACAACTGAGATAATAAGGTTCCTTTTTGTCTAGAAATTCTGAATGAGTGAGAAAGAAGCCCAAACTGGAGAGTCAAGTGGTCCAGCATTACTTGAAAAAGAATGTGTTTCAGTCAGCAGGCCCCAATGACATGCATCATAGGGCACTTAAAGATGTGGCAGATACCATTGCAGAGGCACTAGTGAATTACCATGCACAGGATGTGAGAGAGGCAGAGTAACGGTAGTCCTTCTAAGCCATGACTTTTGTTAGTCTCGTGCTCTTCACCGCCACTACAGCTATAGAAACAGACGCTATACAAAACTCGCATTATTTGCATTGCATTGACCCTTGAAAACACAACTTACCCAGCCATACTCCATTTTCATTTGTTGTTTTCCCAACTTATGAATTCTAAATATAAATCCAGTATGGGATTTAAGAGCTCGTTATAATGTCTGGAAAAATAGTACTTCCATCCTCGTGTTTCTAGAATTCCAGTTTCCAGAGTTTTAACAGACTGCCTCATTTCATCCTCCATCCAACCCAGAATGTTTCTGGTGTACTGTGTAAAGATGAAGAAAGGTTTGCATTTATTGGATTCCATTTGTTATTGTTAATCCAGACCTTCTTTACTTGTTTGTTCTTATATATTCTTCCTGCTTCCACAAAAGGATTTGGAATAGATTGAAATAAGTTGCGTGTACACTAGGGCAGTTAAATGTGGAGTCAGAATAAAAGATCAGATCAATATTTCTTCGGGAAACCCGAAGCGAAAGAGTACTGCTCTTAAGGCATCAAGGACTGAGGAAAAGTCCTTAAATTTAGCCTTCAGCTTTGGCAGCCAGAGCAAAAGGAAATACAGTGAGTTGTATGGTTTTTTGTTTAACTAAAGGGAAGCACACTGCTCTGTGGTTATTTCATGGTTATTTACGCACACACCAAATTATGTTTATAAGATACTTGGAGGAGGGGCTGTGTGGATCCATGTTTCTACTCAGGACAGTGTTAAGCATGAGTGAATAAGTGGTTGAATATTCTTTTGAAGGAAGTACTTTTTTGACACTGAAATCTAAGAGAAAATTTGTCATTTGAATTTTCATGAGAGAACACTGGATAATATAAATTATAGACAGCTCTCAGCCAAGGTCTTCTAAGGGTGCAGAACCGTTCTTCATATAACCCTTGTGTGTTTTGAAACACCTCCCCCAGCCCAACACAGGAGAAAACTGGGAAGAGCAGGGTGGTTTCTTGAACAAGCCAGCCTCAGGATCAGGGGGCCCAGTTTAGTTCCAGAGGTACTCCTTTGGGCTCTGTGCTCTTGGACAAGCTTTGTAACATTGTTGAGCTTCAGTTTCTCCCTTTGTAAAATAGGGTTAGTAATACTCTTCTCAAAGGGATTTTGGGTTGATTAAATGAAGTCATTCAGGTTCTGTCTATTTCAAGGAAGTAATATTCTGAGTTGAGCATGGGCTTGTGTAGCCATATATTTCTGTTTATTTCTTCCTTTTCCTCAGTCCTTAATGCTATAGTTATCATATATAATACATGTGTTTTCACTACAAAGCCCACAGTAAAATGTAGAAATTTTTCATATAGTCACGTATGTCTTTTATGATTTAGGAGGAAAAATATATATTTCTAATTTACCTATTTGCTTATTATATATTTATATATTTTGTTTTTTATTGCTTCCTGAAAATATGAAGTATCTACTTGGTATCATTTTCTCTCAGCCTGATGAACTTTTTTTCTTTTATTTAATCATTCTTGAAGTACAGATGTGTTTGTGATGAATTCTCTTAGCTTTCAAATTCATCTGAAAACATCTTTATCTTGCCTTCATCCATTTTGGGAGATGTTTATTGAGGTACAATTTATGTACTCTAAAATTCACTCTTTTAGGTAGACAGTTTGATGAGTGTTGAAAATGTGTATAGTTTTATAGCCACTACTACAATCAAGGTGAAAACATTTTCTATCATCCCTCCCAAAATCCACCTGTGCCTTCTGGATCAGTGGTTTGATCCTTTGATGGATCTGGGAAGAGTTGTTGATTTATTTGTTTAGCTTTTACATGTTGTTAGGATGGAATGATGATTTCTAAGCTCCTTACATGCAGGACTAGACACTGGAAGTCTACAAGCATATTTTGGTTCACCTTAAGTATGGTAATAATAGCTCCTTTTAGAAGAACCACTGAAGAGTTTTGTCTGTCTCTTCTTATCTGCTAATTCCAACATTTTGGTCATCTAGGATTAGTCTCCATTGATTACCCTTTCTCTTGAGTACAGGGAACATTTTCTGTTTCTCATGTCTAGTAACTGTGGGCTGTTTTGTGAATGATGATACATTGTAGAGATTTTAGATTCTGTTATGTTTCTTTGAAGAGTGTTGTTTTCTTTTTGCTCTCATTTAAACAGGTTTCTCAGAGCTAACACTACTTTGACTTCATTTAAACTTAACTTGTTTTTCTTACAGTTGACCACAGGTGGCATCTCTTCAATCCTTTTTGCCTTAACTGGGCTGTGTGGAGTGTGCTCCATGTATGCATAGGTCAGTGGTTAGTTCATCATAAAATTTTGGAATATGACACACATGCTGCCAGCCGAGGTCAAACCAGACAGTGTTTTCTGCCTTCTTGTTTCAGCTTTCATACAGTGGTAACCAGAGGTTGGACATGGTGTGGGCAGGGCAGAAGCTTCAGCCCTGGGGCCAGCTGGACAGAATTTGAAACCCAATTTCGGCACTTGTTATTGGAGCAGCATCAGTCAAGTCACTCAACACCTCTGAACCTTCTTTTTTATTTTGTAAAATAAAGAAAATACATTTACCAGAATGAGTTATTTTTGGACGTAAGACTATAACCTATGTGATGTGTGCATGTTTCTGTACACATACCTGTATATGTTTCCCTTAGGAGCAATGGTTTAATATCCGTTAATTCTTTGTTCTTGGCAGCTTTATACTACATAAGTGCTGTGAATAACAAGAGTGTAATTGATTTTTATATTTTGTAATTGTTAAGATATTCTTCTCCAACTTTTTCCACCCAGCAGCTTAGAATTATCCTTTTAAACATAAGTCAGATGATGTCACTTCTTTACACAAAACTCTTCAGTGGTTCTCTATTTTGCTGAGAATAATATCCAATATCCATTATGTGGTATTGAGAGGCCATATACAATTGGGCTCTCTGTTATCTCTCTTACCTTAATCTCCTATCACTGTCACCTATCATTACTTTTTATTTTTTTATTGTTGTTCAAGTATAGTCGTCCCCATTACTCCCCCATTGCTCTCCCCTGCCTTGCCCACCCTCCCTTGCACATCGAATCCTCCCCCTCCCCATTGTCCTTGTCCATGGGTCCTTTATACCTCTTCCTTGACTTGACCCTTCCCCATCTTTCCCCTGTTATCCCCCTTGCCCACCCCTCTGGTTACTGTCAGTTCGTTCTTTATTTCCACTTCTCTGGTTCTGATTTGCTTGCCTGTTTGTTCTGTTGATTATGTTCCACTTACAGGTGAGATCATATGGTATTTGTCTTTTACTGCCTGGCTTATTTTACTTCACATAATACTCTCTAGTTCCATGTATGGTGTCATGAGGGGTAGTAGTTTTTTCTTTCTGCTGCATAGTATTCCATTGTGTAAGTCATACCATGGTTTTTTGATCCACTCATTTATTGATGGTTACTTAGGCTGTTTCTAGTACTTAGCTATTGTAAAAAACGCTGCTATGAACATTGGGATGCACAAGTTCTTTTGACTTGGTGTTTCAGGATTCTTAGGGTATAATCCCAGCAGTGAAATCACTGGGTCAGAGGGCAGGTTCATGTTTAGTTTTTTGAGGAAATTCCATACTGTTTTCCACAGTGGGTACACCAGTCTGCATTCCCACCAGTAGTGTACTAGGGTTCCCTTTTCTCCACGACCTTGCTAGCACTTGTTTGTTGATTTTTTAATGATGCCATTCTGACCGGTGTGAAGTGGTATCTCATTGTGGTTTTAATTTGCATCTCTCTGGTGGCTAGTGATGTTGAGCATCCTTTCATATATCTCTAGGCCTTCTGTATGTCCTCCTGAGCTAAGTGTCTGTTCAGGTTCTTTGCCCATTTTTTAATTGGATTGTTTGTCTTCCTGGTGTGGAGTCCTGTGAGTTGCTTATATATTTTGGAGATCAAACCTTTATCTGAGGTATCATCAGGAAATATGTTTTCTCATATGATTGGTTCCCTTTTCATTTTGCTGATACTTTCTTTAGCCATGTAGAAGCTTTTTAATTTGATGTAGTCCCATTTGTTTATTCTTTCCTTTATATCCCTTGCTCTAGGAGACATATCAGTGAAAATATTACTGAGTAGAATACCTGAAATTTTGCTGCCTATATTCTCCTCTAGAACTTCTATGGTGTCACAACTTATATTTAAATCTTTTATCCATCTTGAGTTTATTTTTGTGTATGGTGTAAGTTGGTGGTCTGGTTTCATGTTTTTGAATGTAACTATCCAAATCACCCAACACTATTTGTTGAAGAGGCTATTTTTACTCCATTTTATGTTCCTGCCCCCTTTGTTGAATATCAATTGACTGTAGAGACATGAGTTTATTTCTGGGCTCTATGTTCTGTTCTGTTGAGCTGTGTGTCTGTTCTTATACCAGTACCAAACTGTTTTGATTACAGTAGCCTTGTAATATAGTTTGGTATCAGGTATTATGATCCCTCCTACTTTGTTTTTCTTTTGCAAAATTGCTGAGGCTATTCATGGTTGTTTATGGTTCCATATAAATTTTTGAGGTATTTGTTCTATATCTGTGGAATATGTCATTGGTATTTTAAAAGGGATTACAGTGAAACTGCAAATTGCTTTGGATAGTATAGGCATTTTAATGATGTTAATTCTTCCAGTCCATGAACATGGTATGTGCTTCCATTTATTTGTGTATTCTTTAATTTCTTTCTTCAGTGTTCCTTAGTTTTCTGAGTACAAGTCTTTTACCTCCTTGGTTAGGTTTATTCCTAGGTACTTTATTTTTCTTGTTGCTATAGTAAATGGGAATTTTCCCTAATTTCTGTTTCTGATATTTCACTTTTGGTGTACAATAATGCCTTTAAATCCTCAATATTGACTTTGTATCCCACTGTTTTGCCAGATTCACTTATTAGGTCAAATAGTTTTCTGGTAGAGTCTATAGGGTTTTCAGTGTACACTATTATGTCATCTGCAAGCAGTGACATTTTACTTCCTCCTTTCCAATTCAGATGCCTTTTATTTCCCTTTCTTGTCTGATAACTGTGGCTAGAACTTCCAATATTATGTTGAATAGAAGTGGTGAAAGCAGACACCCTTGTCTTGTTCCTGATTTTAGTGTGACAACTTTTAATTTTTGCCTGTTGAATATGATGATGGCTATAGGTTTCTCATATATGGCCTTTATTATGTTGATGTATGCTCCCTTTTCTCCCGCTTTGCTGATGTCTTCATCATAAATGTGTACTGTACTTGATCACATGCTTTTTCTGCATCTATTGATATGATCATGTGATTTATGTCTTTCTTTTTATTTATGTGATATATTTCGTTTATTGATTTGTGAATATTGTTCCATCCTTGCATCCCTGGAATGAATCCCACTTGATCATGGTGTATGATCTTTTTAATGTATTGGTTGCTTGATATGATTTGTAAATATTTTGTTAAGGATTTCAGTGTCTATGTTCATCAGTGATATTGGCTTATAGTTCGTTGTTGTTGTTATTGTGTCTTTATCTGGTTCGGGGGATTGGGATGATGCTGGTGGCCTCATAAAAAGAGTTTGGAAGTCTTCCTTCTTCTTGGATTTTTTGGAATAGTTTGAGAAGGATAGGGGTTATCTCTTCCTTCAGTGTCAAATTCTTTTGTAAAACCGTTTAGCCCAAGGCTTTTGTGTGCTGGGAGTTTTTGGATTACTGCTTCAGTTTCATTAGCTGTTATCAGTCTGTTCAGGCTTTCTGCTTCTTCTTGATTCAGTTTAGAAGGTTATGTTTCTAGAAATGTGTCCATTTCACCCAGGTTTTCAAATTTCTTGGCATATAGTTCATAATAATACAATCCTTTGTATTTCTGGGGTATCGGTTGTAATTTTTTCTCTTTCATTTCTGATTTTATTATTTTGGGTCTTCTCTTTTTTTCTTGATGAGTCTGTTTAAAGGCTTGTCAATTTTGTTTATTTTTTCTGAGAACCAGGTCCTGGATTTATTGATTGTTTGAATTGTTCTTTTAGTCTCCATGTCATTTAATTTTGCTCCAACCTTGATTACTTCTTTCCTTCTACCTGCTCTCGGCTTTATTTGTTGTTGTCCCTCTTGTAGATGTAGGGTTAGGTTGTTTATTTGAAATTTTTCTACCTTTCAGGTAGGCTGGCATTGCTATGAAATTCCCTCTCAGGACTGCCTTCGCTGTGTCCCATAGGTTTTGAGCTGTTGTGTGTTCATTTTCATTGGTTCCTAGAAACTTTTTGATTCCTTCCTTGACCTCATTGTTAATACATTAATTATTTAATAACATGTTATTCAGTCTCCAAGAAGTTGACTGCTTTTGACTTTTTTCCTTGAGGTTGGTTTCTACTTTCAAGCCCTTGTGGTCCAAGAAAATACTTGATATAGTTTCAATTTTCTCGAATTTGTTGAGGCTGGTTTTGTGTCCTATCATGTGGTCTGTCTTTGAAAATGTTCCATGTGTGTTTCAATGTGTATTTTGCTTCTTTGGGGTGAAAGGTTCTGTATATATCATTTAGGTCCATTTGATTTAGAGCATTGTTCAGTGCCACAATATCCTTATTGATTCTTTGTTTGGAAGATCTATGCATTGTTGACAGTCAGGCGCTAAAATCCCCTACTGTAAGTGTGTTGCTCTTTATATCTTTCTCTAAGTCGTCCAAGATTTTCCTTATATATTTGGGTGCTTCTGTGTTGAGTGCCTATGTTTACAATGCTTATGCCTGCCAGAGGGGTTCTTCTCTTGAGTATTATGAAGTGTCCTACTCTTTTCTTTTTATGGCCTTTGTTTTCAAATCTATTTTGTCTCATATAAGTATTGCTACCCTGGCTTTTTTTCTCCTGTCCATTTTCCTGGAATATTTTTTCCAGCCCTTCACTTTCAGTCTGTGTAGGTCTTTTTTACCCAGGTGGGTCTCTTGTAGGCAGCATATGTGTCAGTCATTTTTTCTTATCCATTCAGCTACCCTGTGTCTTTTGATTGGAGCATTTAATCCATTTACATTTAAGGTTATTATTGATAGGTACTTATTCATTGCTATTTTCCCCTTTGTACCTGTGTTCCTTTCTCTCTCACTCTTTTTCTTCATTTTGTTAAAGCAACCCGTTTAGCATGTCTTGCAGTGCTGGTTTGGTGGAGGTGTATTTTTTTAACCTCCTTTTGTCTGGGAGACTCCTTATTTCTCCTTCCATCTTAAAAGCCTTGCTGGGTAGAGAAATCTTGGTTGCAGGACTTTGCTTTTCATTACTCGGAATATTTCTTGCTATTCCCTTCTGTCTTGTAGTGTTTCTGTTGAGAAATCAGCTGCTAGTCTTATTGAAGGTCCCTTGTATGTTACTTCATGTTTTTCCCTTGTTGCCTTTAAGATTCTCTGTCTTTGAATTTTGCCATTTTAATTATGGTGTGTATTGGAGTGGGTCTCTTTGGGTTCATCTCGATTGGGACCCTTTGTGCTTCCTGGACTGGCATGAGTTTTTTTTCTCATCAGATTAAGGAAGTTTTCTGGCATTACTTTTTCAAACAGGTTTTCTATCTCTTGCTCTTCTTCTTCTCTTTCTGATATCCCTAATATACAGATATTATTACGTTTCATGTTATCCTGCAGCTCCTTTAACCCCTCTTTGTTCTTTTTGAGTCTTTTTCCTTTTCTTACTCTGGGAAGTTTTTCTACTTTGCCCTCCAGGTTGCTGATTCGATCCTCTATGTCATCTAGCCTGCTTTTAATTCCTTGTACTGTGTCCTTCAATTCAGAAATTATATTCTTCATTTCCTCCTGGCTCTTTTTGATAGTTTCTCTGTCCTTTTTCATGCTGGTGTAGTTCGTAGTAAGTTCCTTGTAGCTTCCTGTAGTTCTTTGTAATTCTCACTGAGCTTCCTTATACCATTGTTTTGAACTCAATGCATGATAGTGTACTTGCCCCTTTTTTTATTTAGCACTCTTTTGGGGGATTCCTTCTTTCCTTTCGATTGGGAGTTCTTTCTTTGTCTCCCTATTTTAGGAGAGACTCTTCTTTGTTTCTGTTTCTTAAATTGATCTGCTTTGACTCCCTGTCTTTGTGGTATGAACTTCTATTGTAGGAGACCTGTGGGATTCAGTGGCACAGTCTCATTGGTCTCCTGAACTTGATGCTCTTGGGATGTGCCCTTTGTACTGTTTATGTTGGCTCTCTGGATGTAATTGGGTTTTTATTGTTGTTGGGTCATTCTTTGATGGGTTCTTCCCTATAGCTGGCAGACTGAGGGTCACTCCACCCACTGTATCTTGTATGCTGTTATGCAGGTGCTGCCAGAAGAAAACCACAAAGCCCAGGAAATAAAGCCACACTCACAAAAATAACTCCCACCCACAATTTCACTATCAACAACAAATGAACCAGTATTAATAAGGATGTAAAGATATAAAGATTATTATAAGAAAGGAGAAGCAAATATGAGATGACTAACTGAAAGAAAGTTGATTTTGAAAAGAAAAAGGGAGGAGCACTAATAAAACTAGGGAATCGGAGCAATGTGAAGAGGGAAAGTAAAATTTATATTGTAAATAAAAAGGAATTCATTTTTATTTACAATAGGCGGAATGGAGTAAGAGAAGGGAAGCATACAGTATTATATTTAAACAGAAATTTTATAAAAAATGAAAGAGAAAGAGAAAAAATAAATAATAAAAATAATAGTAACCAAATTGGAGGAAAAGATCCACCACAGTACTATCAACAACAAATGAGCTAAGATTAACATAGATGGGATGGAAATAATAGGGAAAAAAGAAAGAAAAGCTTAAGAGGTGTCTAGAGGAAAGGGAAATGATTTTGAAGATGATAGAAGGAGAGGGAATGCTAATAATGAGGAACAAGAACCAGGCTAAGGGAAAAATTAAAATCTGAGTAAAAAATAAAAAAGGGCAGCATGAAAGAAAAAAAAGAAAAAAAAAACAGGCTAAGACAGGGAAAAATTAAGATTTGAGACCAAAAAAAAAAAAAAAAAGAACAGGCAGAATGAAGACAGAGTGCAGTAGGAGAGGGGAACATTAAAATTTGAGATTTGAAATACAAAAATAGTGAAAATCTAGAAATAAAACTGAAAAAAACTGCAACAACTACCATATCCACAATCAAGGAGCAAAGATTGGTAAAGGTGAAGAGAATGTGGCTGTTTTAAGAGCAGGAAAAAGAATGTGAGAGACACATTGATAAGAAAATTGGTTTTGAGAGGCTGGACAGATAGTAAGAATGTGTAATGGAAACAAGTTGTAGCAAGAGAAAAATAATTTGAAATGAAAATAATAAGAGGCAAGGTGATAAAATGGGTTAAGAGAAGGGAGGAGCAAAATAGGAGAATTGAAATCAATGATAATATAAAATCTAGTGACTTAATATGCACAAATTTAAAGGACAAGAAATGAATGTTAAAAAAACTATGCAGGAAAGAAAACAGCGCAAATCATGGAGAAGACCGTGGTGGATTTCGTCTTGGTAGCATCTAGTATTTATCACTTTTTTTAATGGATCTGCCTCTGGTAATGTCAGATAGTGTCCCAGTCTGGCCTTAGGCAACCTCTCAGAGACTTACCAGGGATCTGCTGTCTGCGGCTGACTCCTTCAGTTGTTAATGTAGTCACTCTGCACTCAGCACTCAGGCTTAAGCGCCACGGGGTGGGGCAGAATACCTCCTGGCAGTGGGGCTGTTGCTTCTCCTCAAGTTGATACCACTTGGAGGGTGTGGTCTGCCTGAGCAAGAAGGCTCCTGCAGTATGGGGGATGACTCAGCACAGGGATCCTGGTGGCTGCTCTCTCAGTTCTCTTCCCAAAGTCGTGTTCCCAGTCTCTCCTCAGGCGTCTGTAGTCCACTCTGCCCCACCCCTTTGCCAGAGCCCAGGGTAAGTGGATGCATGTGAAAATTTATGCATTGGTTCTTTAAATGGCTTTCTGTGTATCCAGCCATCCATCTCTGACAGAGAGAAACCCTGCTGCATTTTGCACCTGGATGTTATCTGTGTACTTTTTGGACTCTGGTGCTGTAGGCTGGGGAACCCAGTTTGGGGTTTAGACCCCACACTTCTCAGGGGGACTCCCTTCAGCCATTGAAATATTCTTCTGGCAGTTCAGCTGTTGCCCATGGGAACCTCACCAGCTTTCTCGGTCTCTTCCATGCTCCCTACCGTTCACATTTTGCTAAAGCTGTTTATTTTGTCTGTCTGTGGTTATTCGGCTTCTCTCCCACTATTGTTCACTTGTTTATTCCAGATGATTTCTCCACAGTTGAGTTGTAATTCCAGATTGGTTCTGGGAGGAAGTTAGTGTAGCTTCCACTATTCCCCTGACATCTTGGATCTTCACCTGTCATTACTCTTTTTCAGCCATGCTACTATTTCTTAACAGTGCCTAGCACATTCCTGCTTTAGGGTTTTTGCACTTAACATGCCCTCTCCTGGCTGTGCTTTATCCTCAATATTTGTGTGAGTGTCCTCCTCACTTCTTTAATTTTTTAATTTAATTTTTATGTTATTGTATTTTTTCTGTTACCATTTATCTCCCCAATACCCTTTTTCACCTCTACTCACCTCCCTCCCCCTGACAATCACCACACTTTTGTCCATGTCCATGAGTTCTTTCTCTTTTTTTTCTTTTTTGCTTGATTCCCTCAAACACTGCCCCCATAGCTGTCCTGGTTTCTATGAGTCTCTATTTTGCCTCTTAGTTCAGTTTGTTCATTAGATCCACATCTGAGTGAAATCATATGGTACTCCTCTTTCTCTGATTGGCTTATTTCTCTTAGCATAATGTTCTCCAGGTTTATCCATACTGCTGCAAAAGGTAACATTTTCTTCTTTTTTACAGCTGAGGAGTATTCCATTATTTAAATGTACCATAGCTGTTTTATTCACTCATCTACTGATGGACACCTGGGCTGCTTCCAAATCTTGGCAATTGTAAATAATGCTGCGGTGAACATAGTAGTGCATAATTTCTTCGAATTAGTGTTTCGGGTTTCTTCGGATGACTTCTCAGAAGTGGAATGTCTGAATTATGAGACAGTTTCAAACTATTTTTAATTTTTTTGATGTCACTCCATACTGCTTTCCACAGTGGCTGCACCAATCTGCATTCCCACCAACAGACCTCTTTTAGATAATCTGCTCAAATTTCATCTTAACAGAAAAGACTTCTTTGTTATATAAAATATCATCTGCTCTTTACCTCATCATTCTCTATCCCCTTCCCCTATTTTATTTTCCCTGACAGATTATATTGTCACCAAATATATAATATACATATATGTGAATGTATATATGTATGCATTTAATAGTCTTACCCTACCTACTAAAACAGAAACCTTTTGGTTCATTACTTTATTCCCCAGGGCCTAGAAGAGTACCTTGCTAGACACTCAACAAATACTTATTTGAACGCATGATTGGATATATCAGATGGAACGGGCAAGAAACAATTGTGTTTATAAAGGAAACTAATGGGCATATGACAAACAGCATTTAGAACTCTAGAAGTGTGCAGAGTGGTTAGGAAGGAATGGCCTCGGGAAAGAAGGGACTGGAGTGGACATGTTTGTTGTGAAGTGGGCTGATTACTTAGGCAGATAGTAACACATGACATCAGAAGGTTTTCTGAGTTGTCTATTGCTTTTATCCACCAAGGCTAGTTCTTTTCTATTTGCCTGTTTAACCCTGTGCTGTGTAAGTAGTGCTTGTGTGTGTACATGTGTGTTGGTGGTGGTGGGATTTTTTTTTTTTCTTTTACCCTTTCCTGGCTGTCTGGTTTCTTGTTGTGGCCAATTTCCAGTCCTTTCCTGCCAGCTTGTCTTCCCTCTAGTGGCTGGACCTCCTCTCCCTGGCTTCTTTTTTGTCAGGGAGGGTGTTTTATATGTGCACTTTATCCCTGACTGCTGAGAGAGTACTTGTCAAACTGACAGATGGGGTGACTGCTGGTTGCCACTTGAGATGTAGAATGATGTCCAAAAGTCTGCATTTGAAGCTGTGGGCCTTCAAGAGACTCAGTATAAGAGGCTATACTTTATCAAGTAGAAATAACCGTATTGATAAACATGTAGTATTTATGATGTTAAAATGAGTCTTTTCTATAAACTTATGTATTTTTTCCTTATGTATACTTATGTATACTGTCCCCGCTAGTCTTATATCATAGATCTTTTTCATAGGATAAATCAGAAAGAGAATATAGAAAACACCAAGAGTTTTGAAGACTGAAGCCTAAAAATGAGCTAGGTATATTATTTTATTCATTTATTCTGTATATTATATTATTTATTTCCCTCCTCTGCTTTGACACTTGACTTGCAGTGTATCCATAATATTCACTAAAATATAACTCTTAAAACCAGCATTTCAGGCAATTTATAATATACTTCCTAACCTACCTTTTTTATTTCTTTGCTCACTCTTATATTCCCTATACTCTAGTCCACTGGTTTCAAAGAGTTCTTTGCAGCTGCCAAAGGATTCCCTTGGACAGGCGGGACTGTAGTTGGCAGGAGTCTGTTTCTCTTTGACCAGAGCCTCTAGGGTTTCATCTCTTTTGCTCATTTAACTTTCTTTAAGATAGTTTTATAACTAAAAGAATGTTTGAAGTTTACTGCACTTATTAGTCTGTGTGTCTCAGTCTTTGACACACACCCCCTCAAAGTCCTATACTCACAGTTCGTTATGGCTTTCCGGTTTTTCTCTGTAGTTTGCTCTGTTGGTACCATTGTAATGAAATGAAAATCAGAGACATGTAGGAAATATTCCTGCCAGCAGTGGAACTCTGTCGCCTAGCTGTCAGCTTAAGGCAGCTCAGCCTTTCATCAGGGTCCCCATCTAACAGAATAGATCAGGTCACCTTATTGGAGGAATCACTTTCCCCTATTGATTAATAAAGAAAATGTTAATAATTTTCACTCTCAGTGTCGCAGGTTCAATTCCCAGTCAGGGTACATGCCTGGGTTGCAGGCCATGACCCCCAGCAACTGCACATCGATGTTTCTCTCTCCCTCTCTGTCTCCCTCCCTTCCCTCTCTAAAAATAAATAAATAAAATCTTAAAAAATAATAATAATAATTTTCACTTTCTCCGTACTACCTTGTCCCTCAATGTGGTTTTAGTTTCTGTATTTTTACTCTAACATTATACCAGTGTTAACTGCTTCTATATTCTTGTATTGCTTTCTCTGTGCTCTATAAAGAAGATTTTTTTTAAAGATTTCATTTATTTATTTTTAGAGAGGGAAGGGAGGGAGATAGAGAGAGAGAGAGACAGACAGACAGACACATCAATGTGCGGTTGCTGGGGGTTATGGCCTGCAACCCAGGCATGTACCCTGGCTGGGAATCGAACCTGGGACACTTTGGTTCCCAGCCCACACTCAATCCACTGAGCTACGCCAGCCAGGGCTCTAAAGAAGATTTTTAATTATATTTTATTGACTATGCTATTACAGTTGTACCAATTTTTCTCCCTTTGTTTTCTTCTACCTAGCACCCCCCACTTTTTTAGGCAATCTCTACACCATTGTTCATGTCCACGGGTCATGTGTATAAGTTCTTAGACTACTCCATTTCCTATACTGTACTTCACATCCCCATGGCTATTCTCTGGCTACCTATTTGTGCTACTTAATCCCCTCACCTCTTCAGTCATTTCCCTGCAAGCTCCTCCCATCTGGCAACCATCAAAACGCTCTCTGTGTCCATGATTCTGTCTCTGTTCTTCTTCACTTTTTTTTATATTCAATTTTTGATAGATATGTATTTATTGCCGTTTTTATTGTTCATAGTTTTGATCTGCTTCTTTTGCTTAAATAAGTTCCTTTAACATTTCATATAATAATGGTTTGGTGACAATGAACTCCTTTAGGTTATTTATTTATTTATTTATTTATGTCTCAGAAGCTTTTTATCTGCTCTTTGATTCTAAATGATAGCTTTGCTGGGTAGAGCAAGCAGTCTTGACTTTAGGTCCCTGCTTTTCATGACTTTGAATATTTCTTGTCAGTCCTTTCTAGCCTGCAATGTTTCTTTTGAGAAATCAGCTGACAGTCTTATGGGAATTCCCCTGTAGGTAACTAACTGCTTTTCTCTTGCTGCTTTTAATATTCTCTCTTTATCTTTAACCTTTGGCATTTTAATTATGATGTTTCTTGGAACAGTCCACTTTGCATCCATCTTGTTTGGGACTCTGTGTTTCTTCTCCTTCTGGCACTCCTATGGTACAATGTTGGAACACTTAAAGTTGTCGCAGAGGCTGCTTACACCATCCTCATATTTTTGGATTCCTTTTTCTTGTTGTTCTGATTGGTTGTTTTTGGTTCCTTGTGTTCCAAATTAGTAATCTGATTCTTGGGTTTATCTCCTCTATTATTGTTTCCCTGTAAATTGTTCTTTATTTTGATTAGTGAATCCTTCATTTCTGACTGTATCTTTTTTATGCTGTTGAGGTCCTTACTAAGTTCCTTGAGCATCCTTCTAACCATTTGACTTCTGCGTCTGATAGATTGCTTATCTTCATTTTGTTTATTTCTTTTTCTGCAGTTTTGATCTGTTCTTTCATTTGAGCCAGGTTTCTTTGTCTTTTCATTTTGGCAGCCTACCTGTGTTTGTTTCTAGTATTAGGTAGAGCTGCTTTGACTTTGTGTTTTGGTAGCATTCCCTAATGCTGTAGGTGTCCTATAGGATCCAGTGGCACAGTCTCCCCTGTTACCCATGCTAGGTACTTGAGGTGTGCCTTTCATGTTAGCTGAGTACACCCTCCTCTTGTAGTTCAGCCTTGATGGCTTTGGCAGATCAATAGGAGGGATTTATCCAGGCCTCCCAGCTGCAAGGCCTGACTGTGGCCACTGACCACCAACCTCTGCCTTCTGTGGAGGACCAGCTGTGCTGGGGTCAGGGTGATGGTGCTCCAACGTGGTCTATAGCTTTCCACTGGATGTGCATTCTCTAGGTTATGCAGGTGGTGCAGACCAAGGTCAGCCCCCACCTGTGTTCTGCCCGGGGCCACCCTGCCTGAATTGTAAAGCAATCTGAGATGGCTGCTACTTGTGCTGGGCCGGGAGATTCCTGAGCTGTGAATCTAGGCTGGCTGCTGCTAGTGCCAGGCCTCAGGCCACCTAGCAAGTGGTGCAGGGGCTTGGAGCTCACTGAAGCCAACTGTTGCTTGCTTGAGAGGATTTAGGAAATTGTGAAGTATGATCCAAGATCAGCCATTCATATGGAAAAGTTACTGTTAACAGCTTGGGTGGGCCAGTAATTTGGGTGGGATGGAGTCTCTGGGATCTCCAGGGTGGGGCAGTGTTAGCCAGGTTGATGGAATTTCAGATGTCGCACCAGCCTGCCAGCTCTGTGACTCTGTGGGGTTGGGGTCAGGAAAGGGACAGTGGCCTCTGCCTGCCTTTCTGTCTAGGAGAAAGCTGTCCCCCAGCTCTCACCTTGATGCCAGTCACTTTAGTTCCTCACTGTATGCTACTGGTGCCTTTTAAGCTGCTACTCCAGTGCTGGAGCTCAGAGGGAACAAATCCAAGTAAGTCCATGTGTGGGTTCTTTAAAAGGAACTGGTTAGGACTCCAGAAGTTTCTTACACTGACTCAATCCTGATTTTCAAAGTCAGAAATTATGGGGGGGGGGGTTTCCTGTCACTGTACCTCTGGCTGGGGGTGCTGGTGTGGTGCTAGGACTCCTTACTCCCTAGATATTCCTCCTGAATATTTATCCAGTACAAGTGGATGTGAGACCAGCCCATTCCACGTCTTCACCCCTTCTAGGGGTGGGTGGGTGGGTGTAATTTCTTTAATTCTGTAGTTGCTAGACTTCCATTTTGCTCGATTTCTGGTGGTTCTGAGTGATGGGTTGTTGTACAATTTAGTTGTAATTTTAATGTGGTTGTGCAAGGAGGCAAAACATGTTTACCTATGCCACCATCCTAACCAGAAGTCACAAAGAACATTTAAATACATGCACACCTACTAGTTTGGGTCAAACTACACCTAGTAGTTTGGGCCTTTACATGCTTTTCTGAGACATAATGTTTTTCACTTTTACTATTATACTGGTAACATTCCTTGCTTTATCAATATAGAGCTTAACTTCTCTTTCTAATAGCTATATGATATTCTATAGAATATATAGGGTGGTGTTTCAGAGTTTATTGAACTCTTGGATATTCAGTTACTTTCATGGTTTTGTTTTATTTTTTTACCATTTTAAACAATAATCCAAGGACTTATTAACTTTTGTTCTGATTTTTTAAAAATGAAATTGGTTTATTAACATTTAGTGCAAAGAAGAATAATGAGGATAATCACAAATTGTTTATTTGACTTAACTTTTTTTGAATTTGTATTTGACCAAAAATTAGTTTCAAAATGTGTGATAACTTTAATTAAACAGAGGATGCTGCCTCCATGCCATCTTGAAGATAAATGTCATTACTGCTCAGTCTGGCTAGTGCCATTTCCATGTTTGAGGGAAGTGAGCAACTCTTTTAGTTAAAACAGCAAAATATGTCCTAACTGGTGTGGCTCAGTGGGTTGAGCATCATCCTGCAAACCGAAAGGTCACCAGTTTGATTCACGGTCAGGGCACATGCCAAGGTTGCAGGTTCAGTCCCCAGTCCAGGCGTTTATAAGAGGCAACCAGTTGATGTTTCTCTCCCTGTCTTTCTCCTTTCCCGCATCTCTAAAAATAAATAAAATTTTAAAAAAATACAACAAAAAACATGTAGGTCCGGAGGATATGGAAAGAAATGCTTAGAGATAATGAGTAAATATATTAAGAAATACTAGTTAAAATTTTAGAAGTGGGTTGTGTGAGGCAAAGAAAACTTTTTGTTACTTTGATGAAAGGATCATAATACTGTCTGGAAAGTCTTAACAAACTGTCAAATTCAGACTGCTTTTTTTATTGTTGGAAATATATTTATCTGGTGACTATGCATGTCTGGATACTGAATAAATATTTTAGATCTTTGATCTGCAAGGCAGGATGGTATGCGGATAGGCTGGATGCATAGATTTCAGTCTCAGCTGTGCTGTCGTTGACCACTTGTACAAATATGCCAAGTTTTCACCTCTCGGGATATCTTTTCCTTTCCCTATTGGAAACCTGATGGTTTCTAAACTTTTTGAGTTCAAAATGTTCTGACTTATTTTCTTGGGCATCCTTTTAAAGAAGTGTATGATACAGTCATACATTTATTTAGTAACACTGTATTCAGACTTAATGCCTTTCTGACCCAGTGTAGTCTAAATCAGTAGCATCGAAAAGCCTGGTGAGAATTGGAGATGAGCGACATTTTTCCATAAAAGTACTTTTAAAGTTTTTAGGTCTTTAACCAGTATTCTGTATGAGTTGCTCAGTAGTATTTGTGTGTGTGTATCTGTTAGAATCCAGCAGCCAGCAAAATTATGTCAATAGATATTTTATAAAGAATCATTTATTATTTTTCCCCCAGAGACATTTGAAACCTCCATTTGCATATCAGAGTGGTAGATCTCTAAAGTTAGATTATCCAGTAGTCTGATAGAAAAATCATACTAAAACACTCATGAACAATTTGGTACACAAAGTTCAGAATATGAATTACCTAGTAGTGAGCAATGCTGCACTAAGTTAATTTTTATGTTGTCAGGTTGTTCCTATGTTAAGAACACATTTTCAAAGAAGATCCTGTGTTTAGATGTTTAGAAAATGAAATAGTGTTTATGTTGAATGAGCTGTGCATTTTGAAACTGCTATACATATCAATTTTGGGGGGCAGTTTAGCCTTTCAACTGATTTCATTATGCTGTATTAATTCTAAGTCTGTTCAAAGTATTTTTGTCTTAACTATGAGAATATAATTTTTGAGCTGTATTTCTGAGTGATGTGCTGTTTCCCTGATCAATACATGAATGAAATCAATGATCTGGTAGCAGAATGCCTCTGTGTTCCCCTGCCACCCAAAGATTCTATTTTAACTTCTGGGGTTAGGTTTTCAAGCCAACATTTGCTTTCATAGTTATGTCTGATAATTGTATACAGTAATTGCCAGAGGGATGTAGTTAGTGAAAACAAATTTAAGGTGGTGAATATCTTCTCCAACACTAGCAAAAATGAAGCTGAATTTCATGTTATATACTCTTTTGTGTATACTTGGGGGTTGAATCATCAAAGACTTTTTGAAGTTAATATCGCAACCTGGGCAATTCAAGAAAGAGTTTATGTCTGATATAATCTTAGAAAATTTGGTTCAGGAAAATAAAAACTTTATTTTGTAGATTAAAGCTCTCCCTGTGTTATATTAAATTTTATTAACATTGATATTCTGCTTACTTTATGAAACCTTTTATTATACACAGTTATGAATATGAACATCTCATTTGACTACTGATGAACAGAGGGAAAAATCTAAATTAAAACTTTAAATACCACTATTTAATTACCCAAATGGCTTTGACTGTGTTAAAGAGTGCCTGGGATTATTCTGTTTTTCAATTTGTTTTAATGCTTCCTTGGTAAAAGCTGATGGATTCCCAGGCCCATTGCTGTCACTGATGAACTATATAAAGATAAATGACATTATGGTAAATTCCACTTAATGACACATTTTTAATTTTCAGAACACAGGCATTTTCAAGCCAGTGAATGAAGGCTAATTACCTCAAGATCAGAACAAAATAACTCCTCATTTCGAAAGATAATAGAAAAGAAATGTTGCAGATTAATGATGCTATTTATCTTTAAAGGAAAAAAATTTTATCTTTATCCAGATAGCATAGCTCCCTGAGGAGCATGGTTATAAAATGAATCTGAAGTCGCAACTTAATAGGTTATTAAAATTGTTTGAGTGCAGGCTCTCCTGCTTTAGTCTTTCCATAAATTTAAATTGAAGGTCTGCTGTATTCAAAAAGGAGCAGCTTGTTTATGAGGCCAGAGGGAGCAACATACGTTACTGACAAAAGATGCACTTAACCTCATTCTAGTATCTTGCTTTTTTATTTCTCTGAATGAAACTCAACTATTTGAGAAAGTGTTTTGAAATTTGTTACCTCTTTTAATGAATACCTACTAAGTGAAAGGACCACACTTGGACTTGTTCAAAATAAAAATGAAATCAATAAATGCACAATATCTTTACTAAATAACATATATATCAACTTGTAATTTAATTGCTCACGTGTGTATATATATGTATGTATATATTTTTTAAACATTTTAATTTTGTAAGTGAGAGGAAAATATCTTGGCCTATGAGAGTGTGATTTTGTGGTCACAGTTGGAATTTATGTAGGAATTGTTCAATAAATCATTATTCACAGTTAAAGGATTAGCAATAATCCTTTTGCTACACTCCCCCACGAGTAACAAAGTAGTGACTCACAGAATATTACTTGATCATAGAGGCTTTAAACTGTTTCTGACATCCTAAACTGCTGTCTTTTGCTCTAGGTAATATAACTATTATTTCTTTACTACCAAGTACATACAGCATTTTCTATCATTTTCATTCTTGTCTCTTAGACAATACATGATTTGCCTATATGTTGATCGTATTTCTGAGCCACAGAAAAATATTTGTGGCTGTGAAAGGGAATCAGTGTTTCTTACACCTGAGAGAAATTCAGTACATTATTGTAAGATGCTGTTTTTACTCCTTTGCAATTTTATCTGCTCTAAATAGTTAGAAGACGTATTTTATCTTATAGGGACAACAGTGTACTTATAGCCCACAGCATTATTTTGACATGAAATTTTCTGTTTCTTCCTTAGAAATGTCAAAGGAATTCTATATAATTATAATTATGGTATACAGTTGATTTTATGCTAACTTGTAAAAAGCCTCTTCTTTAATTTTAAAGCGTTCCTTTTAAATAGTTTTGGCTCTGTAGGTTGGGGTAATTTCTGACAAAAATAATTTTAAATTACTGACTAATATCAATTAGTCATATTGACTAAAACCTGAGGGAAAGTACTAAAAAATGACTTTTGCGTCTAATTTTCTGTCTTAATTTAGTACTTAATTATTACTATTTATTTGAAATTTCCAACAATATTCCTAGCAGGCTTTCTTTATTTTTTATTTGCTATAGGTGTATCCATCTTACAATGACTTTGGGAGACAAACATAAAAATTCTGTAAGTTATTTCTTATAGACAGAGATAATCCTACTGTGAAAATAAAAATAAATGTTTTTCTTAATATTGGAATAATTTTCTTACAAAATGATCTTATTTACAATTCTTAAAAACAGTATTTGCAAGTGTGAAAAGAATTAAGTGTATTTCTTACATATGAGAAAAATTTCAGTAAATCATCATTTGTACTCTCTTAAACCATTTTCAGAATGGCAAGCAATGCATGCTATAAACCTGTGTGTTATTTCACAATTATTATTTGAGGGTTTCCTCATTTACTCTATCTCAATCATTTTTTTTAAATATAAGAATTTTTAAGAATTCAGATATTTTTAATTAAGCATGTAACTGTACATCACAGTAATAAAAGACAAGAACTACAGTACTTCGGCACATTATGAAACTTGTTTTTTACAAAATTTAATTAGTTAAAAATGGATACTTAGAATATAAATAGCATGTATTCTCTATGTGGTTCTTATGCTTAAGTAAAAAAAAAAGACCTTGTAATTACTGTTATATACACTGAAATATTTCAGAGTGTTAGTGATACTGTGTTTATGCTTATATCTAATTTTTCTCAATTATTGCTGGTTTTAAAAAATTTTCAGCACTATCTCCCAACTAGCTTTCTTCAGTAAAGATGGCTTCATTCTAAAGATATTTACATGTAACAAAGAGAAAATGTAAGAAATTGTGAGGGTTATATTTTATAGTCAACAGTAATCCTGTGGACATGAAAATGTCATTTTTCTAAATATGCATGTGTTTGTATTCAGTGGCGATGATTTTGAATGAATATTCTATTTGGAAAATCACTGCCTATGGGCTCTCAACAGTTATTCCTTTGATACACACTTTGAAAATTCTGATCTAAAGCAAGTCATTAATTCTCTAGACTTAACCCTCTTCTAATTTTTTTCTGATATATCTTGATATTGCAGCATAGCAATGACCCTTAAAAATCATGTAAAAGGGACAAATTTTAAGGCCATTGAATTGCAGATCATAATTTCATAGCAATGATCACAAGCCATTACTGTTACACATCCTTTAAAATTCTATAATTTTGTTTGGGTCTGTTCATGATAGTTAACAAATGGATCTAAGTTTAAAGAGTCTTGACAGGGCAAAAAAGAAATCACTGTGGATTTAAATACTCAAATCCAATCAGAATAATAAGGCCCTATCAGAAGTCACAAATCATAATAATGTGCTGTACTTCTTTATTGGTAACCTACTCCCCATGTTAACTATCATGCTTTAATGGTTAGGACATAACAGTCAGGAATCGAAATCGAGATTTTAGTTTTAGCACTAGCTTTAGCTTCCTTTGTGATTATACACAAATTCTTCCCTCCTGTCGGAGTCTGTCTTTTTCACCTGTACAAATTAGGGGCTTAAACACAATCAAATTGCATTGTAAGAGCTGTAGAGGGAGGAAGAGTGGATATTAGTTAGGGGACAGTAGGGTGTGCCTCTCTGTACTCTGCGTCCCCCTTTCCCACCATATCTGCATAACCAGAGCAACTCGAGTGTTTTTGTTTGCTCATTTTATAGATTGGGACTCTGCTTAAAGTTTGACTTAGAAAAAGGCACTTCTCTTTTTTAATTGTATTTTTTTATTACCATTTCCCCCCATACCATAAAGGCACTTCTTAGAAAACAAAGACCACTCTAGCCTAGGCCAGAGATTGGCAAACTGTGGCGCATTGTCCAAACCTGTTTTTGTGAAGAAAGTTTTATTGGAACACGGTCACACTCATTCATTTACATATTGTCTATGTTTGATTTTGTGGCATAGTGAAGTAGTTCTAACAGAGGCTGTATAGCACACAAAGCTCAAGATATTTATCTGGCATTTGACAAAAAAAGTGTGCTGACTCCTGGACTAGGTACTCACCAGTCTTGTCTTCTGCTGTATCCAGTTGTCCTTCCCAGACTGCGCACTCTTTCTTGGCTAATTCTTCTTGTTTTAAAGCATTATTTAGGACTTAATTTTTATGGAACTATGCCTGGCCATTCAGCCTCTGTATTTCAGAGCACTCTTTGAAGACCAGTTAGTTATTTTGTGGTTATTATTTTTCCTAAAGGATATAAAAGGAAATACTGTTATAGGGGAATGCTTCATAGCCCTAAGGTAATTGGGTAGGCAATGTTAATAAACCTGAAATGATTACAGGACATTTAAGATATAATCTGGTAACTTTTCAGATTATATGAGCCTAAAAATGTCAGAAGTTTGGGGAAAGTCAATATGACAAATTGTCCATTAAGGGTTTTTTGTTTTTCTATATATTTTTGAAGAAATGTGACTTGAAAAGTGTTCCCTAAAGACTAGATAGAATTTGAATAGACATAAAGGAATTCAAGGGTATACTTTGGGTGAGGAAGGTATAAGAGTGGAATGAACCTACAGACAGTAAAGGCCATTGGGATCATTGGAGCAGTGGAAATAAGGCTGTGTTAGTAAGGAAGGAAAAGATAGATTACTAGATGGCAGGTGATGTGGTAGACACTTTTAAATAATGTTGAGTTCCTAAGTAAGGGATATATAATACAATGAAATCATTATATGTACAAGTAATCAGTGAGGAACCTGTTGATCAGAGTACGAGCTAGGCTAAGTACTTCAGAAACTATGTAGGGTTTACAGTGTGATCACATATTTTTAAGGAACTTATATTCTGGATAGATGATCATCTTTTGGGGAAGTATATTACATAGTTCAGTCCAGTGTGAGTTACTGAATAGTATGGGAGTTTGAAGAAGGGGAAAATTACAATTGTACAGCTAGCATTTGTGCTGGGCCTTGAAGGGTAAGGAGTATTTGGGTTACAGACTTCATATAGATAAAGTGAAGGATACTGTTGGAAGGCAAAAGGAAATGGAACTATGATGTGGAAATAAACATAGTTTTGTATGAAGAACAAGAAGGAGAGAAATCTAAATTAAGTTGAAATTTGATTTTAAGGTAGAGTAATAAAGTTGGGAAAATAAGGAACTCTGGGTATGGTTTTGTGAAGACTGCGAATGCAAGTTCAACAAGTTGAAATTTTTTTTTCTCTGAAACTTTTTCAAGCTTTTCTCCCTATACAAGTAGTGGAACCATCTCTTTAAGCAGAATGTTACTAAAAACCTCAATGTGTTGAAGAGATTAAAGCAGAGTTGCATTGATTGACTCAGTTTGAAGAACATGGAGGCTTACCTACCAAGTCCCACCAGAGTAGTCATAGAGGCACATCAAAGGAACCTTTGTTTCTCTGTGGAACACAGTTTGAAAAATAGTATTCCAAGCCTTGCAAAGCTGTTAAGTCTTTTTGAATGAGCCTAGTAAAATGCTGACAATGTGAGTTCTGGCCAAGTTGGAGGCATAGGTAGACAATGCTTTATCTCCTTGCACAACCAGAAGAAGGAAACAACCAATTTAAAAACAAAAAACAACCAGAACTGCCAGAAAATCAAAATGTATGGAAATCTGACAGTCAAGGAGTTAAAAAAGAAATATTCATACAGACTGGTAGGAGGGGAGGGGATGTGTGGCAAGATGGCCCAAAAAAGTTGGACCGAAAGAGAAGCACACCAAGACACATCATGATTAAATTACCCAAGCTTAGAGAGAAGGAGAGAATCTTAAAAGCAGCAAGGGGAAAGGAGACAGTTACCTAGAAAAGAAGTTCCCAAAGACTGTCAGCTGATTTCTCACAAGATGTTGCAGGCAAAAAGGGGCTGGAAAGAAGTATTCAAAGTCATGAAAGGCAAGGACCTACATTCAAGATTACTCTATCCAGCAAAGCTGTCAATGTAGAATGGAAGAACAGATAAAGTGCTTCCCAGATAAGGTCAAGTTAAAGGAGTTCATCATCACCAAGCCCTTATTATATGAAACATTAAAAGGACTTACCTAAGAAGAAGATGATCAAAACTATGAACAGTAAAATGACAACAAATTCACAACTATCAAAAACGGAACCTAAAAGAACAAAAAGAAAAACAACTGGAACAGGAACAGAATCACAGAAATGGAGATCACATGGAGGGTTATCAGTGGGGAGAGGTAGGGAGATGAATGGGAGAAAAGGTATGGGGAATAAGAAGCATAATTGGTAGGTACAGAATAGACACGGGGAGGTCAAGAATAGTTTAGGAAATGGAGAAGCCAAAGAATTTACATGTACGACCCATGAACATGAACTAAGGGGGTGAATGCTGAAGGAAATGGGGGTACTGGGTGGAGAGGGATAAATGGGAGAACTGTGATAGCATAATCAATAAAATATACTTAGAAAATGGTGACAGTGTGATTAACCCAGTGGCATGCAAGTTAGAGTGGGGGGAACCTGAGATAGGAAATGATTATAGTACTAGAGATTTAAGGACCTGAGCAAGGATGGTGGTAGTTAAAATAGGGAGAGAACAAGAGTGAGATTTCACAGCGAAATCGTCTATAGTATGGCAGTTGTGATTATGAATGAGATCATCATGATCAAATATGTGAATAAGGAATGACTCGGGAAAACCATTAGGATACTGAAAGGAAAGAAAATAGGAAAGCATACGTACACAGGAAAGAATAAAATAGACAAAGTATGGACTACTTTAAGTCAAGGTTAGTTAATATTGAATTCTACAGAGAACAAGGAAACCAAGGTTGAAGTGAGTCATTGGTGAGCACGTAGTTCTTAATTAAAAATACTAAAATGTAAGCCCTGGCTGGCATAGCTCAGATTAAAAAAAAAAATCTTAAAAAAAAAAGAGTGGTTTATTAGTACAGTAAATATTAAAAAAATACTAAAATGTGGTTTCTCTGAATAGAGATCATGATAAGTAACTTGATTAGCATGAATGAAAGTAGAACAGAGGAAGTAAACTCAAGAAAAAGCAAAAAAATGTGAATAGAGATAATGATAAGTAACTAGATTAACATGAGTAAGAGTGGAACAGAGAGTAAACTCAAGAAAAAGTGAGAGAAAAAATGGGAAAGGAAATGGAAGGATAGTGAAACATGACTCCTAGAAATGATCTTAGTGGGGTTTTAAAAAATTTTTGGTTTATTATAAACTACAAGTTTAGAAATTAGTATAAAATATAAGAATGACTCAGTAGTCACTCATGTACTCATTAACAAATATGAGTTTGCTCAGTGTAAGTCATTGTACTAAGATCTATGAAGAATTCAAAAGTGAATCAGATGTGAACATCTCTCTTCAAAATATATAACATTTTTAACAGCAAAGCAAATAAACAAATAGAACCTCAGAATAAACTTAAGAGGAAATTTATGGGATCTATGAAAAATATTATAAAAATCAGCTGAGATATGTGAAATAATAGAGAAGCATACCTAATTTCTGGATCAAAGACCCTGTTATTAAGATGCCAGTTATCCACAAGTTCATCTGTTATAATAACCTTTGAGCATAGTTACAGAAGGATGAATTTTCTGCTGAGTATTCACCTGTGCATGTGTTGGGAGGAAATTACCTGAGGCTGGAGAAAGACTAACTAGAGGGTCATGCAAAGCATTTACAGCTATTAATTTCCCTCTCAGTCTTGCTTTTGTTGCATCCCATGAGTTTTGGCATGTTGCTTTTTTGTTTTTATTCTTTTCAAAGTATTTTCTAAAATTCCTCACTAATTTTTTTGGTCTGTTGGTTGTTTTAAAGTATGTTGTTTAATTTCCACTAACGTTGATATTTTTCAGATTTTCTTTTGTCATTGATTTTCGGTTTCCATTTTGGTCAAAAAAGATACCTTGTATGTGTCAGTTGTTTAAACTTTATTGAAACATGTTTTGTGGCCTAACACATAGTCTGTGGGTCTGTTCTGGAGAATAGTTCATGTGCACTTGAGGTTTGTGTGTTCTGCTGTCATTGGACAAAATGCCCTACATTTATGTGTGTTAGCTCTGGTTGGTTCTTAGGGTTTAACTGCTCTATATTCTTTTGGCTTTACATCTAGTTATTCTGCCCATTACTGAAAGTGGAGTATTAAAAGGTCTCCAGTCATTATAGCTGAATGCTCTGATTCCGTTAATTTTTCCCCCTGCATACGGACCATACTTTCTTGTTTCTTTACATGAGTCATAATCTTTTTATTAGACATTTGATGTGGCAACTTTGAAATTCAATTTTTTTCTCCTCACCAGGATTTATTGTTGCTGCTTGTTGTAGTTGTTGCTTTCTTGTTTAGTGGCTTGTCTGAAGTAATATTTTCAAGTCTGTATACATTGTCATATGTGGCCACTAAAGTTTCTGTCCTTTTAACATAGTCATCAACTAATGTTATTTGTTAATGTAAGAAGATATTTGACAGATATCTTCTTAAATACCTGGGAAACTCCTCTTACCTCCACCACCACAAGTAAACCCTACCTTTTGTAGTCTTTGCAGATGGTCTCAGTGTGTATGTTGTGTGTGCCTTTAACATCCAGCCAGGCAATTTATAGCTCGTCTTTTGCCTTCACTTCCTGCTTGTGTGGGGCATGGCATGAAGGTCAGCCAGAGGTGAGAGCTTAGGGTCTTCATAGATCTTTCTGGGCATGTGCTTAGCACTGGGCATGTGTGTGGCTTTCCATATTCCCTGGAATATGCAGGAGTTTTCAAAGCTTTTATCCCCTCAAACATCTAACTCCCTAGCGTTTTTGATTTGTATATTGTTTTCCCCAACTATTATCTCTTGCCCAGCATGGCAGCAACTACTACATTTGCCTTTAAGTATTTTTTACAAGCACTTTCTCACTACTCCCAGCACATACATATTCCTCACCACTTTAGACATGGGAAAGTTCTGCGTTAAGTGAAATAAAGGCAAGCCACCAGACATCTCAGGACAAAAAAAAAACTGCAATTATTTAAGAAAAAGTTTACATTGCTCCCTCTGGTATTTATAATCTAAATCAAGAATGTGGGCAGTTGCTCTTGCCAGAGGCTCAGTTGGTTGGAGCATTGTTCTGTACACCAAAAAGGTTGTGGGTTCGATTCCTGGTCAGGACACATACCTAGGTTGTGGGTTTGATCCCCAGTCAGGGCACATATGGAAGCAACTGATTGATGTTTCTCACATCAGTATTTCTCTCTCTTCAGCCAGTAAACATATCCTCAGGTGAGGATTTAAAAAAAAAGAATGAGGAGGGTTGGGTGGATGGGCTGGAATGGGAGTAGGGGGGAGAAAATTGTACTTGAACAATGATTAAAATAAAAAAAAAAAGAATGAGATGTTGTCTTTCAAGGTATAGTCATTGAGCTGGGGAGTAGAGAATGATAATCTTGTTAAATTAAAATGACTTCAAAACTGTCTTAAAATTTATTCTTTATTTTTCTCCATTAAGCATTCCTCTGGTGGTGGTTAGTTTTTTTATTTGATTCCATAGTTTTGAAGAAGTTAATTCTGACAGTTTTGTCAGCTTCTTTGCTACTTTTGCGGAGGTATGAGCTTTTGCAGTTTCCTGCTCCCCACTTTCTGACATCATCATTTGTAATCATAAGAGGGAAATTTATAGCATTATATACTGATTGTGGAAAGAAAGATAGATTATAATGAAGTGATCTAAGCTTGCATCTTAAACAAGAAAAAAAGTAAATTAAATGGAGAGTTAAACAACTAGAAAGTAGAAATGCCATAAAGAAAAATTGTGAGATCAAAAGTGAATTCTTTGCACAAATGCCAATAAAACTGAAAAACATCTAGGCAGACTAAGCAGGGGGTGGGGGAGAAACAGAAGAGACAACATAAATTACCATTATCATTTAAAGAAGGAAAGAAGGGACATCATGCAGGTCCTACAGATGTTAAAAGGCTAAGGGGGTGTTCTGAAGGATCTTAAATAAAATTCAACAATTTAGATGAAAAGAACAAATTTCTTGAAAAACACAGGCTAAGTTTAGTTAAGAAATAGATCACCCGAATAATCTTGTTATAGAAGTTGAATCTGTAATCACTAAATTAAAAACTTTCCCACAGAGAAATCTGCAGGTTCAGGTGTCCTTCAGATGGTAGATGATACCAAACTTTAAAGATTTTATTTATTTATTTTATTTTTAGGGAGGGAAGGGAGAGAGAGAGAGAGAGAGGGAGAGAGAGAGAGAGAGAGGGAGAAAGAGAGAGAGAAACATCAATGTGCGGTTGCTGAGGGTTATGGCCTGCAACCCAGGAATGTACCCTGGCTGGGAATCGAACCTGGGACACTTTGGTTCGCAGCCCGCGCTCAATCCACTGAGCTGCCAGCCAGGGCAGATGATACCAAACTTTAAAGAAATAATACCAATTCTGTGCAAAGTCTTCCAAAATACAGAAGATGAGGTCATGCTTCCCAACTTATTTTATACAGCTTGCATTACCATGACACAAAAACTAGACAAGACATAATATCCATCATGCATGTAAACACAAAAACCCTTAACAAAATATTAGGAAATGAATTCTGTAATATATAAAATGCTTAATATGTCATGACCAAGTGAAGATTTATTTTAGGATCATAAGGTTGATTTAACATGTGAAAATTAATCAGTGTTATTCAGTATATTAACAGACTAATGGAAAAGATCATACAATCATCACAGTAAATGCAGATAAAGCATTTTACAAAATTGAACATCCATTCATGACAGATTTTTTTTAAAAACTTGGCCTACTAGGAATAAAAGGGGAGCTTTCTCAGTCCCATGGAGGGCATTTTTAAAAAATACCTACAACTGAATGCTTTCACTCCACAATTAGGAACAAGAGAGGATTGTCTCTTCTCAGCAGTTCTGTTCAATGTTGTACAGGAAGTTGTGCCATAAGCAAGAAAAAGAAACAAAAGCCATTCAGGTTGGAAAGAATTGTCTCTAATTGCGGCAGACATGAGAATTTACTTAGAAGGTCATAAGGAATCCATAAAATAGTTACTGGAACTAATAAACTTAGCAAACTTGCAGGGAATAATTGTATTATATTCATATACTAGCAACAGACAACAGACAGAACTTGAATTTTTTAAAATGGCATTTACCATAGTATCAAAAAATGTGAAATACATAGTGATAATTGTAACAAAAATGTATAAGATCTTTACACTGAAAACCATAAAGTGATGAAGAGAAAAACTAAAGAAGATCTAAGTAAATGGCATGCTGCACTATGTTCATGGTCAGAAAATTCAGTATTTTTAAAGTGTCAGTTCTTCCCAGATTTGTGTATAGATTAATTCAACATCAGTCAAAATCACAAGAGACTTTTTATTTTAGGTGGAATTTTCTAAATTAATTTAAAAATGTATGTAGAAATGCAGAGGCCCTGGTGATCAAGGCAGTACAGTGTTGTGTAAAGATAGACATGTAGACAGATGAGACAGAATATAGAGTCTGGAAATAGACCACATAAAGGTACCAAGCATTTTGTTAGGGGAAAGGATAGGCTTTTAAAAAAACTGACACTGTGCTAGTTGGCTTTCTACATGCCAAAAATGAACTATAATTCTTATATGACATATCAGTTAACTCATGTATCATAGATTTAAATATAAGAACTGAGTCTATGAAAGGTCTAAAAGAAAGCAGGAGGCAGTCTGAGGAAACCTGGGCTCAACAGATACTCTAAAAATAAGCATAAAGTACAAACTATTTAAAAAATAGAAAAATTGGACTTCATCAAAATTTAAAATATTTTTCAAAAGATACTTTAAAGAACTGAAATGACATAAGTATATCATATTCATATATATTTCTTCATATGTATATTTGAATGAAAAAATAGGTATATATATAAAGCTGAAAATTCAAGCCACAGGCTTAGAGAAAATACTTGCAAAGAACAAGTATCCAGAATATGTAATAAACTCTTATATCTCAATAATAAGAAGATAGACAGCCCAAGTAAAAATGACAAAAAGATTTATAGATATTTACTAATGAAGATATACAAATGGTAAATATGTTCATTAAAAGAGCAAAATCATTAGTCATTAGGAAAATGAAACTTAAAACTACAAGATAGTACTACGATGCACTAAAATAAGCTGTGTAAAGATTGGCAATTCCAAACACATGTATACCAAGAATGTGAAGTAATGAGAACTCACAGACATTGCTGGTCAGAAAGAAAAATTGTATTGATACATCCTTATTTGGAAGAGTTTAAAGGAGTCCTGTCTTGACAGGATTTAAATGTATACCATGTCATCTACTCCCAGGTATTTAACCAAGAGAAATGAAAACATGTCCCCAAAATGACTTGTATTTAAAAATTCTCGGTGGCTGTATTCATAATAGACAAAAACTTGAAATAACCTGAATACCATTACTTGGTGATTGGTAAGCAATTTTTGGTGTATCTGTTCAAAGGAACAAATTACTGATACAGTCTACAATGTGGAAGAGTCTCCAAAACTTTATTCTAAGTAATAGAAGTGAGATACAATGGACTATATTATTCTGTTAATAGAGAATGACTCTATTCTTACGTCATTCTATAAAAGGCAAAACTAGTGACAGAAATCAGATCATTGATTGCTAGGGTGTGAGTCGAAGGGACTTGTTATGAAGAAGTATGAGGGAGCTTTTGTGAGCATGGCAGTGTTCTATATCTTAATTGTGGTGGGTATTACAGGAATTTACAATCGATTCTTAAAGCATTTTGAAATATAAATTGTGAATTTTATTTTGTGTAAATTATAAAACTTCTTTCAAAAAGCAGAAGAAGTATTCACACTATAAAATATTTGTATTTGTGCATACTTAAACCCACTTTGATGATTGCCCAGTTATTATGAATGAAAAAGTAGGAACTTGTAATTTAATATCACATTGATTAATGCTTTGAAACTTCTTTAGGTAAACAGCCTAAATAATAACAATAATCAACAATAGTTAACTAAAGTACATCCAAACAATAAAATTTTATTCAACAATTACAAATCAAGGTCTAGCAGAAGAATATTCAATAAAATGGGAAAATGTTTATAATATATTGAATGGGGTAAAAAGCAGTTAGAGCAAAATCTCAGGTTTTATGGGGGTTTCTTTTAGCAGGGAGGATAATGAGGGGGGCATTATTTTATGAGTGTGCAGGAAAAAACCATCATATGTCAACAGTGGTTATTTCTGAGTATTAGGATGGTAGCAACTTCTGTTTCTTTTATTTAAAAAATCTTTTCTGAATTTTATACTTATTTTTTTTCTCTCTATTAGCATGTAAGCAGTATGAGGACGGGGTTCCCCCCCACCCACTGTTGGTGTATCCCCAGAGCCAAGGACCATGTTCTATAAATATTTATTGAATGAGTGAATTAATTCACTAAGCTTTTATAGCTATTAGGGCCTCAGTCTAGATTGTTTTCATTGATTTGTCTCATTTGTTTTTATTTTAATTGCATAGTTGTGTTTACTGCAACTTTATGTTATATTTTAGGATCTAGTTGGTCATGTCCTCTTTATTATTCATATTCAAACTTTTCTGGACTTCTGTTACACTACTCATAAAATCATATTGGGGTTTTAATTGAAATTTTACTACCTATATATATTAATTTGGTGGCAAATTGCTTCTTTCATTGAGGAGTTTAGGAGATTTAGGATAACATAATGAATTGTTTACATAGATATTCCTTCATGTTCTTCAGTAAACTTTATGGTTTTCTTAATGTTAGTTGGCATATTACATATTTATTTCTAGGTATGTTTTAATTGAGTTGATACTGTTTTGGGTATCTAGTTTCCTTTATGCTTTTTTCCCTGATGCATGTGTAAGTTATTTAGTTTCATATATTTATCTTTTATTAAACACTTTTCTAAAAACTATACATAGTATTTTTTTAAATTCTAATTCAAAATTAAATTGATTGATGAAGACCAAAACTTTTTTCCAACTTTTTAAAAACTACATAATTTTTGTGGTTGAGGAGGTAGCATAGCTATTTGTCTTTATTTTCTCACCCTAGTTGTTTAGACCTTCCTGCAATAATAATGGTCAAGTGTTCATTATTTAAACTGGTCAGACCTGAGTTTAAATAGCTGTATCATAATCCCTTTGGGGACATTTCAGCTACCCCAGGGCATTTGGCAGAAGTCCTGGAGAGGCTTGAAGGACCAGAACTGCGGTCTTTGTCCGCTAGGGAAGGAGATGATCTCAGTGTTATGGGCCTTGTATCAAACTGATGATTTACACTTCACATCTTTCCACTTTCTGCTATCCTAGAATATTCTTAGAGTCCTTTTTCTTTATGTTTTATAGTCACATTTCTGAAAACAGCAGTGTATTAGTTATTTAGTTGGACATATTTCTTTCATTCACTCTGTTTTCTTATATTCATGTCTTTTAATTTGTAAGTGTTTTGTTAACTATTAACTGTTAATTTTATTTTTTATTGTTTTTAAAAAAATTTATTGGAATGACATTGGTTAATAAAATTACAGGGTTTCAGTGTGCCATTCTGTGACACATCAACTGTATATTGAAATTTGTAGGTTTTCTAAAGACTAAAAGTATGTTTTGTGAAAAGTTCTTTTAATCAGATCTGTACTGAGCAGTTAGTACATACATACAGGGCAGCATGGAAAGGGAAGACACTGAGCACCTAGCTACGTGCCAGTTGTGAATGACGCATAGATGTATGGTAGAAACCACGAATCTGAAAGAACAGGCGTCTTACCAAAATTAAGACACTAGGGAGTGTCCATTTGACTCTTAAATTGTGCACTCTTCAACCTGGCTACATTAGAATCACCTGGAAAATTTTAAAAATCTTATATTTTCATATTAATGAAAATTAAGATGATATTTTAATCTTACTTTCATCTTCCACTCACACCCTCACCAGAAGATTGACCTTTAGAGATAGGGTCTAGGAATCTAGGTGCGGCAGAGACATAGAACTTACATTAAACCCTCAGGTGATTCTAATATGCAGCCTTGACTAAGAGCAAGAGTCAGCAAACTGTGGCAAGCATGCCAAATCCAATCCACCTCTCATTTTTGACTGGGAACTAAACATGGTTTTAAGTTTTAAATGGCTGAAAAAAAATCAAAACAAAGATAGCTCACAACACATGAAAATTATATGAAATTCAAATTTCATAAACAAAGTTTGATCAAAACCAAAACCTCATGGTAAATTTTTGTTGATATGTCAAGAAATAATTGTTGAGTGACTTCTTCATAGATGTATTTTAAATGTTCTTTCTAATGTAACTTCATATTCTAGCAAACAAAAGAGGATAAACTTACAGATAACAAGAAATAAAAATAGCAGGTCACCTTCAAGTCATTTCTTTTCTTTTCATCTATTTTTTAAATAAAAGTATTAGTGTATCTTTTTATTGCTTTAACTGTTAAGATTGGGAAAGGAAATCGCTAGATCAAATTCAGTAATCATTTGTTGATAGTACTGGTTTGTGCTTCACATTTTATACTGACCAGTGTTAATTTACATAAGATAATATTCTCAACTTTATGATGCTAGTTTAGGTGTTTAAAGTTCATCTCCGTTTCTGTTCTGTTTCCAAATGAAATGTATGTGGATTGCTATGATTAGCTTTCTCAAGGAAATACCTACGTGCCTTAAAAGCAGTGTCATCCCATATGTTAAAGTACGTTCCTGTGTGAATCATTTTTAAATTGAAGGGTATTTTTATATTTGTTATTTCATTCGACATTATTCTTCGGAGAAGAGTTTGATTTCTGTCACTAGACCTACTACCTATTAGTAAGTTATGCACTGAAGTTCCCACTGTGTACACAGGATTTCTCCAGATGTGTTAGGAGATACAAAACTAGCTCACAAAGACTGCCCACAAAGACCAGTTTATGTATGGTACCATGTTGTTCACCCTCAAGGTTCTCTTGACTGTATTTTAGTTTGGTGTTCTTGGTTTTGAGATCTGGACAGAATTCAGCTGACCAAGAAATATATCCTGATTTAGCCCAGCTGCTCTTCAGAGACCTCCTTGACTTCATGGTACTTGAGAAGGAATTGATTTAGGTATATAGGCAACTATATTGTTCAAAGCTATATTTTATAAAACTGATACATCATAAGTATAATAGTGATTCAGCATTCTTTTTTTTATTATTATTTTTAGAGAGAAAGGAAGGGAGAGAGGGAGAGGGAGAGAGAGAGAGAGAAACATTGATGTGAGAGAGATACATCTATTGGCTGTGCCCCAACCAGGAACCAAACTGGTGACCTCTGGGTTCGCAGGCCAGCACTGAATCCACTGAACCATACCAGCCTGATTCAGCATTCTTAACAGGATAAAGACTAACAAATCAAGATTTTTGTTCATATTTAAGCAAAATCTATATTTTAAAATATTTCTTTTATTACATTATGTTAAATCTGTGAAGGCAGAGCTTTTTATCATTGCAGCCTATTGTTTAGAATATATATGTAGATCTTTCAGAAATGAGTTCCTGTGATTTTTGGATAAATTTAGACTACTATATATTTGCAGAGAGTGCTTTTTACTCAAACATTTCCTTGCAGTCCTTGCTTTTTTCATTTTGCTGCCTTTGTCTTGTTCTGTTGTGTAATAAATTAAGAAAGAGCCTCTTGAGAGTACTGTGTTTACCTATTCAACGTAAATTAACTTCTGTGAAAGAATTCAGTTCAGGTGATTAAGGTTGATATCAGTCTGTCTTCAGATTTATATTATAGAAAACGGTGAGTTTAAGAAATTATATCAAGTGATATTTTTGTAATTTGGATCAAACTTGATTTGATCAGATTTATTCTACGTTTTGATATTTTATATAATTAGTAATTTCATGTTTTTAGAAATAAATTTAAAATGAATTCATTTTCATTATTAAATATATTAATGTATCCCTATGTTGTCAACTAAATTGCAAAAAAAGACATACAAAAAGTAGTATCTTTACTATCTATTATAGGTATTCTAAGTAGCGTTTAGAAATGGCAGTTTCTCATATTAGTAATTTTTTTGTTTTTTGACCATTACTGAATATGTAGTGTTAATGACATACAACACTTATGTTAGATTCAAAGGTAGATTGTTCTATATCTTGGTCCCCCATAAAATGAAATGCCTGATCCACCTGTTTTTTTTAAATATTTTATTATGAAATATTTTAAATCTATAGAAACTTAGAGTACTAATACAATGGACCCCATCATACTCTTCACCTAGATATTTAATAATTGTTAACATTTTTGTCACAACAGCTTTCTCTCTTACCTACTTTCTTTCCTTCTATACACACACACACACACACACACACACAATTTATTATTATTACATTTTGGTGATTAATTAGTTGAGAATAACTTGCAAACATCATGCTTTTTTTTCCCTAATTATTTCAGAACTTACATCTTGTCTTACATGGCCACAGCATAGATAGAAAATCCAAGAAATTTAATATTGATAAAGTTATTTTGTCTGATACAGAGTCCAAATTAAAATTGCACCAGTTATGTCTTTCACTACAGCCTGTTCCCAGCCCTCTGCCTCCCTCCAAACATGATCTGTTCCAGAATCAGGTGTTACATTTAGTTGTCTCTTGAGTCTCCTTTAATCTTGAACAGTTTGTCAGTTTTTGTTTTTCATGTTATTGATGCCATTGACATTTTTATCGTGCATTGTTGTATAGAATGTCCTATACTTTGGGCTCATCATGAGTAGATTCAGGTTACATATATTTTTGCAGTGATACTTGATAAGTGATAATGTGTTCTCATTGCATCACATCAGGGAGTTCGTGTCTCAGTTCTCGAGTTTATTATTCTGTAACAGAGTAACAATCACTCTGTTATTGGTGTATCATTTGATTAAGATGGTTCTGCCAGATTTCTCCACATTAAGGGTACGTTTTTCACTCGGTAAGCAGTCTGTGGAAAACAGGATATTCACATCATTTCAGATTTTGATACGATGTGAATATTGTTTTCCAACTAACTGTAACTTAGTGGTTTTAACATCCATTGATGATTTGTGCCTAAATCAGTTAATGCTATTGTAATGCACCAAATTTTTAAAAGTATTTTATTTATTCATTTTCAGAGAGAGGGGAAAGGAGGGAGAAAGAGAGGGAGAGAAACTTCGATGTGCAAAGAGAAACATGTTTGGTTGCCTGTCACATGCCCCCAGGGGGCATAACCCAGGCTTGTGCCCTAACCGGGACTCAAATTGGCAACCCTTTGGTTCGCAGGCTGGCCACCAGCCAGGGCTAATTCACCAAAGTCTGCATGCACAATTCTTAAGGACTTAAGGGAAAAAACATTATGTGCATGTATAAATATGACAATCAAATACTTTTAAAGTTAAGAATATCTTTAACATGCTATGTATACTAGTTTTCTGTTGCTGCTGTAACAAATGACCACAAACTTGGTGGCTTAAAACAACAGAAATTTATTCTGTCATAGTTCTGGAGGCCAGAAGTTCAAAAGCAGTAATACTGGGCAAAAATCAAGTTGTTAGTAGGGCTGCACTCCCTCTGAACACTCTAGGGGAGAATCTGTTCCTCGCCTCTTCCAGTGCCAGCGGGTGTTGGTGTCCCTTGGCTTTTGATGGCATCACTCCAATCTTCAAGTGCAGCGTTGTCATACCTTTCTCTGTTCTGTCTTTTCTCCTGTCTCAAATCTCCCTCGGCCTTGCTCTTATAAGGACACACATAATTGCACTAATTTATTTCTTCCAAATGCTAGATTTCCCCTATTGCAACCCCAAAAGCCGTTTGTTTGTGTTTTTGTTTAGATTATCTCATTTTACTCTAACCTCTAAGGATAGGAATTAAAATAATTTTGAATGCTGTCATTTTCCTCAGCATATTTAAACAGATGTTCTGGGGTAAATGTAAATTCTATCAGTGTTTTTTTTTTGCTTTTGGACTTCCTATTGCCTATTGGATTTAGTGGTATGACAAGCTTATAAAGGTTGCTTTTTATTAATTATGATTGGGCTTCTTATGAAGGGGACTTTCTGCAAATGTTTTTTTCTTAATTGTAGACAGATATCAAGTGGGAAATAACTACTCTGTTTGAAGTTTTAGAGATTATGATCTCCCTAAGGACTCATTCTATAGTCTTTGACCATACATTCTACATTACTTACCTTATTGAGTGGCCAGGTCAAGTAGCAATAAAATAGAAACATCCCCAACTCAGCCATTCATTCACCATCTTTTGGTACTGCAGTGGAGGAAGGGAATTACTGGGAATAGCAGAGAGTGATAGTATATAAAGGAATGACCTGAAACTGACAGGATTAAGAGTGGGTGACAGGCTTTTAATAATCTTGGCTCTTGGTTGCAAATAACAGAAATCAGATCCAAAGGAAAGGAAGAAAATGAAGGCAGGGAAGGAGAGGGAGAAGGGAAGGGGATTAAGATAAATCTGGGCATATGTATACTGGCATTAGTGTAGCTGGATTGTTCTAGATCCATTCTAAAGACCTAAGCATTAACACTCTCCCATTTTTCATTTCTGCTTTCCTCTGTGCTGGCTTCATTCTTTAGCTCTGGTTGGAAAAAAATGGCTTTTGGCAGCTTCAGACTTACATGGCCCTTAACACCTATGTCTCATACAGAGGCAGTGCCTCTTTTCCAATAATTCTGCTAAAAGCCCCACATAATTCTTTTTTTCGGCTCAGCTTGGGTTATTCCTGATATAATCGTGGGATTGGATGCTTGAGTTGGTCAGCTTTGCCTTGGTCACATTTGAGTCATACACTTACACCTCTAATGGGGGTGTGAAGAGGGATAAAGTAGGGAGGAGTGATCATCACTCACCACCACCCAAACTATACAGAGTGATTTTCCATCAGGAGAACACTGTTCTGTTACCAGAGAAAGGGAATGAATATTAAAGAGGTAAAATAGTATCTGTTCAAGGCCAAAATCTAGCACATGTGGCATTTGTTGCAGAATCCTGTATGCATTGTACACTCAGTAATTTTTAATAAAATATGCTTAGTCTTTTTGAAAACTTCAGTGATTCTTTCAGGGCTCTTCTATCTGTCATTTTAAGTTTCTCAGGGTAATTAGATGGAAATATTTCAGCATTTTTTTCAATAATTATTGAATGTCTGCCACACTATTTTACTTGCAGTGTCATTTAAACATTTTAAAGGTTATGTATAATTTTTAAAATAACTTTTATATATAGAATTAGATTTCAAGAGAATTTAAGTGATTTTTTTTTCATATTTTATCTCACTTTGTCAACTAACCAGGCTAAAAGATTTATGTAAGCCAAGGAACACCACGTTATATTTTAAAATATATTTTAACCAAGGATCACAGGCTATCTCCTTACCTTTTATTTATCTCACGTGCTGTGGGATTTTGAATGCCTACTCAGAGCATGCAGTAAGCCTCATCTGGAAGACCCATGCACAGCACAGTGCAGCTACTCAATTTATCTACCTTGGAAGGATGAAAGGCTAAGTTGAAAAATCATTTATCAGTTCCACTTCAGTTGTTACATTTTTGCTTCAGAAACATCCTTCATCTCCTGAGTCTCATAATCTCTTGCCTTTGAGGTTGTTTCATAGACATGCTTTCACTCAAATGCCTTCAATTTGAACTTCTTCAAGAGGGGTGCCTATCTCCCAGAAGTTGCCCCCAGGGACTAGTTTACAGCTGTTATTTCAGCTCCTCCCACCTAGCTCATTGAAAAAGTTCCTTTACCAAAGGCGTTTCTAACAGGAAACCTGTACTAGTCAAGTCATATGGCAGCTTTTTGAAGACTGGGCACCCACGCTGGAGTTCCTTAAAAAGAAGATAACAACAACAAAATGGATAAGAGTGTCCAAGATACATTTCAGTCCTTCAAAATGAGCTTCACATGCCCCCACTTTGATGTTTTGAGTGCAAACGAATGTATTCCACTGGAATGAGATTATACTTTTGGCTTTACATAATAATAATTCTCAGAAATGTGTTATTTGGTCATATTCCTTTCAGATTCACAAACCTAATGGAATTACCCTCTGTGTTGTTTTTCTAGCAAGATTTAAGTTTTCGTGAATAAGTAGCGATTCTATCCCCATGTTCAGGGTTCTGTTTTCCAGCTGTATTCTCTTTTCTTTCCACCAACTTCTTTCCCCTTGACTGTATCACTTAAAAAGTTATTCTTTAAATTTACTGTTGTATTTATTTAAGTTCCGTCTCCTTAGCCATACCAAACCTCTGAGTCAGGAACTCTCTATGCCTTGTATTTATTTCACATTTTCACACAAAAGTCAAGTAAATAGTGTTTGAGAATATGATCCTTAGTAAAATAATTCATAAATTTTTAGCATCCAGGTATCATGGCAGACACAAAGATAACTAAGACATAATTTCTGCCTTCAAGGAGCTTTTTAACCTTATAGAAGAGATAGGATATACTTACTGGTTTAATATAAAAGAATCATTAAGGTATGAGCAAATCAGTTTCTCCTCAGGAAATCAGGGCAGGCTTCATGAAGGAGTTGGTATTTGAGCCAGCTTCAGATTATGTGGCTATTTTAATTGAATCATCAGTTTGCTGGATTATAGTTTTCTGGAAGAGACATTAAAGGGAAACAGTAGTGATCCTCACTCCTCATGTGTATAATTCTTGGGGGTTGGCAAAAGCTTTTTCATATTAACTTCTCGTTTGTGCTTCATAACCCTATGAGTCTATAGAGGTTATATTTATTATTAACGTAAAATTCTTACTCATTTAACTTCCAGAGTTTATTTTGTTTTCTGGTTGCCTCGATGATCAGAACACAGCAGTATCATTCTTGACTTCTGCCATGGTCTTTTGTCCTTAAGATTAGCCTCTAGAAGAAAGGGGTCATTTCTTATTCTAGCATCTGCCCTGAAAAGTTGGTGCTGTTCCTGTCCTGCTTGACCAGATTTATCTCTGACTTTCCAATACTGCCCTAACATTACTTTGGTCCAAAAAAGGGGGTGGGGGAAGGAAGTAGGAACTTTTGCCTGTTAGTTTGAGGCATTCTTGAGTTTTTTATGTATCTCTTACCTGTTCATATGTTTCTGTGAGGTGCGTCTGGATAACATACCTGCTAAGATCACGTAAAATGTTTTGATTGTGCTACACCTTGCTAAATAATTTTTCTTTTTCATAGAAGTATATTTTAACTATTTGGCTTTTTCTTTGTGTTCAAATGGTCTTTGAGGAGAAGGGAAAATGGAAGAAGAAACCTTAGCTTAGTGAAGTAAGTTTTTTTGTTGTTACCAGAAAACTGCTTAATGGTAAACTTTCCATTGTCTACTTAATATCTACCTGTTTTGAGAATGGCCTTTACTAAAGGCAAAATTTGGTTTTGATTTTGCCCAAATCAAATTTCATTCTTTTGCTATTGTTCAGAAGCCTGTGTCTCACCTGAGTGATCATTCCACCTATTTCACTCAGTGCTTCAAATCATCAAAATCCCATTGGCCCCACTGCGGGATTGGCATAGGAATGAGTGTGATGGCGGCAGTCGGCATTATGACTGCAGCGAAGACTTGGAAAGGGAAGAGCTGCTTCATTCCTATCTAGCGCTTTCCCCGCCCCGACTGTTACATCATTAATAAGACGTGGTAATTGGGAAAACAAAGCAGGAAAAGCTGCTTTTTATAACTAATTATTAAACTATTTTTATTTGTCCCTTATCAGGTTGAAAAGTAAGCAAATTTTATGGTTATATTCCATTGTTTCTACCATGCGACAGGATTCTTTATAGTTGTAGTTAATTTAGCTTTTAAACTTTAGAAACAACAACAATTTACAGAAGTCAGTGTTAAACATAGATTAAAAGAAATTCATTATTAATTAGAAAAAGCCAAAGGACTTAACAGTCCACCCTCGCTCACATACAGATTTAGGCATAATGTCTCCTAGGTAATAGATCACTGTGTATTGCATGCACTGCAGGACTTACTTCATTTGAATTTAAAAATAATTATTGAATGTCCTGGGTTTCAATTCTTATTAAAAAAGAACATTATCTGAGTATTTATGTAAACCAAAGCAGCCATTCTTGGCAATCACCAGTGTTTATTACTTTCTGTAATTATGACTATTTTATAACGACTTTTTTATTATAATTAGATTCTTATTGTAATGCCTTTGCTCTTTGCCCTGTGATGCTGCTTTGTTGGTTTGTTCATCTACCTTGTAGACCTTGATGACCCTCATGTTCTAGTCCTTTGGCTTTTTACTAGGCTGAACCAAAAGAAAGCACTTGGTTGCTAGCAAAAGAGCTGAACAAAAGGCAGAAGGGAGGGTTTTAAGCATGGGATGCTGCCATAGAAAACAGCAAATATATTTTAGCTCGGTCTATGAAAACCAGCTTCTCTAAGGTGAGGCCACTGCACTCTCGTTTGTATTATTGGCCATGCATTAGCCTCTGTACACTGTTGAAAAAGTTATATTTCATCACAGAGAGGTTTGACAGAATTGGCCTCTTTGAACCCTTTAAAGTTGGGGGAAGTTGGTTTTCTACATCATATAACCATAATGGGGGCAGCCTGCCTTTTAACTGCATTGTGCTTCATCTGTACTTTTAGTTCAGGGTGAGATTTATTCCTAAAGCTTTTAAGTAAAGACTTTTTATTTTTACTCTGTTTTTCTTTTAATATCTGTTGAAGAAAAATGTATGAGAATATTAAGATATGATGAGTAGATATTAAAATAAAGAGGGAAACATTTGATAATTTCTTTGAGTATCAAAGTAGAAAGAGGTGTACACCATATTTAAGTACATTACTGGCATTATGGTACGGTAGTAGTGAGTTTTTCAGTTCTCTTTTAAGTTGTAGGAACTAGCAGAATTAAACTAATAATTGCTTAAAAATATAAGCTGTCCAGATATTTATACAGTGAAAGGATATATTGAAAGCCAATTATTAGAATAGTGGTCAACATTATCCCTAGATTTTAATTTTTATATCATTTTAAGACAGTAAGTCACTGGTAAAGTTATGGTGTCTTAAGATCATTAATTTGTCTTCAGTGTACATGTGAGTCTGTGAATGTTGCTTGTTGTATGTAAATGATTGATTATGTAAAAAAAACAAATGTAGAAAATCTTTTAAAGTCTTCTTACCTTTTTCCATAATTGGGTTTTCGTTTTGTTTTGGTTTTTTTTGAAGGCTAGTTCAGGTCCTGTTTGTTTTCTCATAATAAAATAATTCAGTATTTTTTTGCTTCAGATGGTTACAAATGTAATCTAGTTTTCAAGAATATTAAATTTCTCTATTTAAAGGCGTATGTGCCATTCAAGTATTGTTAGGGAATTTGTTTCATACAGGTTAAATTTGGGCAATTACCCAAATTCTGACTATGTTAACCTGATTTTTATGTTAGCTGTGTTAAAAGACAGATAAATAAAGTTGCATTGACACCTACAAATAATGGTTCACAGCATAATTCTTTAAAGTGTTATATAAAGGTCAGATAAAATAAAGTGCTGGTAGTTAAAAAGATTTGTGAATAAGAAATATTTTAAATTATTTTCATGTCACTTAAGAATAAACCAAAGGAGAATTTGTTTACATTCACCAAATAAATACATTTAAAACAATCTTTACACTGGGGCAAAAACAAAACTATATTCCATAGTCACATTCCTAAAGTAAAGAACAAGAAGCTGTAGGAGTACCAAAGGGATGGTTTAGGGTGAGCAGATGACACAGTTTCTCCTTTTTAGATGGAATTGTTAACGGGCTATCATTTTTTTTTAACAGTTTTAAGAAAAAGCAACCCAACTAGGATTAAACACATTTAATATACAGCGAAATGTTGATGCAAAGGAAGTAGCCAAGAGATACATATTCGTCAACAATTTAGACACGTTTTCAGATTTTTAATATTGACACTGCTATAGAAATATTGCAGTTATAAAGTATTGTGTAAAATTTCACATTTTAAAAATAACCAATTTATTTACCAGAATAATTTCCGAAGTTTATCTAAGCTTCTTCACACATTTAGACTTCTCATTCATTGTATTAAAGCATTTATACACATAATAATTGTATATGCATGACAGTAAGGTATATAGATTAAATATATTTTTCTTCGTTTTGATTTTAAGGCTCATTTAGGAATTTTGCTTCTAAATATACCAAATGTTTAGCTATTTAGTTATGTTCCAGTGACAGCTAAAATTTTTATGGTGTAACTGAGTGTCTGGTATGGTGTTGGCCTGACTAATGAGCATATAACAAAATCCTATAAATGGAAAGCTATTTCTGACTTAAACTCTTGATTCTTCTACATTAGTGCTAGTAAAATTGATGTATTCTTAGTTCTAAGTAGTGGTATTTTATAATGCCATAGCAAAAACATGGTTGGAAATGAGAAGTGCTGTCTCTTAGAAGTTCTCTCATATTTCAGCTAAAACATACTCAGCAAAAAGATATGTAAATTAAAAGAAAATCTCCAATTTCCTATTCTGAGTAAAGCTTTGATTTTTGCTGATTCAGGAAGTAAGGTTGACATTGGAGCTTCTCATTTCATCTGGAATAATCACTTTTTCCTTTTGAAAAGTCTTTCATTTTAGCAGCAATATCTTCTAAAACAGTTCATTTTGCATGGATGAACCTGTTTTTCTCTAGATAACACAGAAAATACAACTATCATAAACGGTAACCTGCTTTCTATAGTATTGCTTTCCAGGGTGCTCAGTGAGATACTAAAGTGCCAGGCTGTTCATTCTGGAGATTTCACTGATTTTTTTCAGCTACATCCCTACTCCCACACCCCCCGAATAACAAGCCCAACAGAAAAATTTTATAACTTCCAAATTGACTACTGCAATAAAATATTTAACCCCAGGGTTAGATAAATAAGATGCTGACTACCTAATGAAGGTGGTTAATATCAGTAGAGTCTCCCCTAAGCCACTGGCTCACTCATCAGCTTAGGATCACTCAGAATATATAATTCCAGTTTTACGTTGCACTGTGGGGTTTTTTTTTTTCTGTTAAAATAGATGTTGGGTTATTATCTTACCAATTCTGATATTTTCTCAGATTTTTCTATTAGAATTTTTTCTCCCATGTATCAAGATGTGCTTAAAATCTGAATAAATAATAATGAACTTCCTTTTGTTATAAGGTAAGTGCATAGGGTATCCAGCTGCATTCTAAATATTTGGCAGCCAAAATAAGGAGAGCTTAAACTGCTTATTTGTTTACATTAGTATTAGGCAAAATTATTAGCATTTAAAAATATGTTCTGGTGTAATGTACATATAATTCATTAAAATTTCCAAACAAAGGACATATTCTGTATTGGTTGGAATTCTGTCAAATGATGCTAAAAGCAAGTTGAGTTTTTCCTATGGTAAATGTGAATGTATATGTGATGTTTTTACTAGAGAGTTATAAATAGATACATTGTGTTTCAGGTATACAGTTTATATACTGTGTGTATTGGGGGCATTTTCTTGCTTCCCACGGTACTTGACAGTGCTTTCAAAGGAGCAGATGCTTGCTTATTTTATCATAGACACAATATATATTTTTCTTGCTATTTGACTGTTAATGCTATGTGATAGAAAGTACTTACATGAAATTTGTGTTCTATATAAACAGTGCTTTTAAACTTCTTCCTGATAGCACCTTCTCTTGTATTAATGCAGTAAAGCCAAAATGACAGTATGGCATAGTGAGGCTCTTATTAAAACAGGTTCTAATTGTTGCAGAGATATTAATGGAAATCTAGAGCTTGCAGCCTCGAGTTATTTCAAATTGTGTATTTTATATTTAGTTTTAAATTTACATATTAATTTTATCTATTAAGAATTGCTTTCAATTAAAAGATTTACATATGCTTAAACACAAGCATACAATTAGATTTGAACTCCAGAAACCAGTTATTGTGTCAGCACACTAATGATTTTGCATTAAGGAAAGCCAGATTCAGTGTCAGGTTTGGCCCTGACACTTGAAAATACCATGAAGGAAAATCATGGGAGTCATATGAGTGTATTTATCTATTATATAAAAAGCTATTTCTTTTATTTTAAGAGCTAAATGCTCAAATTATTATGATTAACATTTAAGTTTTTCAGCCCAAACAGAGGAGAATTATGGTGGGGAATTGTGGATTATTTCTGAGTGAAGTTCATTACATATAAATAATACAGCTTTTAAAGGAATTGATGAGTAATCCATTTGAAATTTATATATATTTGTTTTCATCTTGGTGTCACAGGTCTACCTTAAAAAATTTAAACATATTATGAGAACAGATTAAGTTTTAGTACAGCTTGCCTTAGAATATTCTAAACTTTGTGTAAGATTGGCAGATCATCTGACCAGTCTCACCCTATAAAATTATTTCAGCATTATGTATTGCTGGCTGTAAGTGCTTTGGGAACTCTTTAATCCAACTAATTCTTTTTTGGAAAAGTATCACTTTTTTAAAAGAGCTTATTTTAGAGGGGATATTAGCATTGCTTCCCCCTTTGGTCAGTTTTTAAAACTGTACATTTTCGGACTTCATTGGTACATAAGTTATAAGTGCCATGGAAAGCACTGTGCAACATTCAAGATGCATGCTTTCAGAGTTAAAACTGAGTTTATATACACACATACTGCCCACTTTTAAAGCCATGGATAACTATTCAGGCTGCATTGTGGACTTTGCTAAGGGAGTTAGCTTGCTTTCTTTGCAGACATGGTTGATAGGAAAACAACAACAACAAAAACATTGTCTAGATTGGCTACTGAAATGCTTTTCAGTCTTTACTTACTGTACAACTATATCAGTGAAGTGTTGATCAGAGTTCAAACGGAAACATTAACAAGTCCAGCTAGGCTTCCACTGTTTTCGTTAGTTGATACACAAAGAGAATCGTACAATAGACTGGATTTTCTCGTAGTATGAACATTTGCTATAAAACTATCTGATGTAAGGACATGACTATAGAGTTTTGTCTTGTGTCTCTAAGCTTTCGTGTCCTGCATATCTTAACTGCATTGTATTCATTTTGTAATCCATTGACCAATAATAATTTACCTTAAATTTAGTATTTTTAGGTATGCCTATTGTCTCCCAGGGGTGCCATGTGGTTGCTGCTCAGCTTGATTTTACATCATAGTCCTTTTTGCTTCTTATACCAGCATCTTGCAAAGATAGCCTGAACTTCCTGCGTGGTACAGGTCAAGTACTTGTGGACTGAACTATAAGGAAGCAAGCTTCCATTGTGCTGGGATGTCTTTGTAAGAAAACTACTACTGCCCATTGATTTCATAGGTACATTTATTTGGAACCCCCATTTTACTTTAGCAGAGTGGCTTTTTAAAAATAGCTCAATTTTACATGAGGTATTTATTTAATAAAAAGATTACTTTTAAAAAAAAGCTTATCCATATGAGTTCTTTAAATACATTCTTATATAGTTAAACCCTATTGATTTATAATAAACTTCTTGAAGTAGAGTGAACATTTATCTTCATGTATTAATAGGTGATGAAGGATAGTGAATTATTTTTCCAAGGATTTATTCCTTTATAAAACCTTAACTAATTTATCATTTTCACCTTTCTTTAAAAAAGTGTGGCAGAAGTTTGCTCAGCTTATTAGCTGTGACCTGCCACAAAGAGTTCTGTCAGTCATGATTGACAGTGAGGGCCACTATGTTTTTTTCATATTATTCACTGTGGAGTAGAATCCACAGTTGGAGTTTTCTGTTTTTCTTTTAGTGGAATAGTAAGAATGGAGGTAAAACATATGTTCCAGTGAATAATTATAATAGCTAATTTCCTTGTAAGACTACTCGCCAAAACATGATAGAATATATCTCTGTCAGGAAAAAGTGTTCTATAAGTGAATCAATCCTATTTTGATATGTCAGATAGGTATATCAAATCCTTGGCATATCAAACCCTATATTCTCAATTATTTTACAGTATAAAATTGGGGAGGAATTAATCCAGAAGAACAAATTGGGTTTTTTAAGACAAAAATAAATAAAATTTAAGATGTTAAAAGAATCACTTTCAGACATAACAATACTGAGCATGAGTGCAAAGGTAGAAAAATTTGTTTTATATTTGGCATAGTAATTTAAATATAAATATAAGAAATACAGTTAAATAAATCTGGTTTTCAGATTCTCATCTTCTCCTTGAAATGCTCTAACAATACATTTCTCTTTTATGTTCAGTATTTTACATCCTAATATTTTGAAGAAATAGCTATTTTTAGAAATTAAGGTGAAATAAGCAAAAGGATTTGATGTGTAAATAGTTGAAACAATAATTTAAATATAATAGCAAATTATTTAATAAGCTAATAATTTCTTAGAAGACATAACAGTAAACCACATTCACTTGAACAAATTTATCGTTGGACGCCTACCAGAGCAGTGGGCACTGTTAAGCTGTGATATTGCCTTCAGGTCTTGTCTTGACAGGGAGTTAAATACATAAATGGATATTCAAAATGCAAAGAAATGAGTTGCCTTGATAGGTATAAATATAAGGCATCATGGGAGTGCATAGGAAAAATTCTTTTTTTTTTTAACCTTTCTCTTTCTCTTTTTTTTTTTTTAAGATTTTATTTATTTATTTATTTTTAGAGAGGGAAGGGAGGGAGACAGAGAGAGAGAAACATCAATGTGCGGTTGCTGGGGGGCCATGGCCTGTAACCCAGGCATGTGCCCTGACTGGGAATCGAACCTGCAATGCTTTGGTTCACAGCCCGCGCTCAATCCACCGAGGTACGCCAGCCAGGGCGGAAGAATTCTTAATGCAATGTGGGGAGATGAAATAAGACTTCCTGGAAGAAAACTGAAGCAAGATCTAAAGAATAAGTAAAAAGTAAGTTAAACAGAGGTGGGCATGGAGTGGGGAGAGAGCAGGTTTAGGGAAAAGCAAGTATATAGCCTGATTGCTGTTGGTTTGTCAGAGGTTTATGTATAATTAGGTGTGGCTGGAACATAGGGTGTGAAGTTGATGGAAAATAGTGTGTGCCTACTCTAGAGTGGTAAATTAGGACCAGATTATGAAGGGCCTTATAAGTATGGTCAGAAAACTCAAGGATTTCTAGAAGAGATTTTTAGTAAGATGGTGGCATGGTCCTGTTTGCCACGAGGGTAGTCAGCTTGGCAGAAGAACGGAGAGTAACAGAGAGTAGGGCAGGTGAGAGTAAGATCAGATGTAAAGAGACCAGTTGCTTTTGAGAATAGGTGAGAGGTAATGATACCATTCCTCTAGGTACTAGAGGAGGATCACGTTTGAGAAAGGGAAGAATAGAAGTACCGTGGTAGAAATTGTGCTTCACATAGAATCAGCAGATGTAACATGTTGCTTTGGCTCTGTTGCTCATGAGCCATATGATAATGTTAGGCAAATCATTTACTCCCTCAGGACCCAGTTTCATCATCTTTGCCATCAACATACAATGTTCTCGTGCCCAACTTTGCATTTTTGTGGCCATGTAGAAGACAGATGTAAATATATGATGAAGTATTTACCATGCTATACAAATATAGAATACTGTCTAATGTAATGGAGAGTACATTTATTAAGTACATTGTCATGAGGTTATAAAACTAATGTAGTAAACTATGGGCCAACGTGGACTGTCATTTGGAGCAGGAAAGTAATTTGTTATAGTGACCCTTTTGCTATAATGCTATTTTTATACTAAAATTTGATCCAGTTTATTTGTTAGTGATTTAAGAATAAGGTAGGAAAGAGACCTACCTATTCTGTTCAAGAAGCTGTACTTTATGTATATTTTATGTATTTACATGTACTTTTTTGTATAATATGTTTAGTTAATTCTTTACACTTCACTTCACAACCTTGTGATGGTAGGCAGGTATCTTTATGGCTGTTTCCAATTAAGAAAACTAGTAATGTCAGGTAACTTTCTCAAAGTCTTACTGTTCACTGTTGAGTGTCAGATTAAAACTTTGAAAAGGGACCAACATGAAGAGAAATGAGCAGGAAAATATTTCCTTGGAGAGGTGACATTTCTGTATTTAAATATACTTAGGAATTAAAACATTTCGAATTTATTCAATTTATCGGAAACTTGAATGTTATGTGCCTGACTCTGTTCTAGGTGCAGTAATATCTATACCAATATGTTGTTTTATTTCTGAAAATTATTTCCAGGGTAGCAGTTAAGGGCATTAAGACTTAAAAGCCATCGGTCCAATTGTGATTAAAAAAAAATAAGGTTGGAAAAAAAACATTTTACATTTTCTTCATTACTTCTCTTGACAAAAAGGCATAGGACTGAGGAATACTATAATTTTACAAGAAAACAAAAACTTGTTTCTCGGCGCTTTTTCTCTAGGTATGAATCTGTGAAAGAGTAGTCTTTAGTGTTCTGATGTACGTGAGCCAACATAAATGGTAGTAGAATATATTTGTACAGCTTTGAATCTTAAGATATAAGTATTTTCACACATTTTTTTCACAGAGTTCTCACAGTTCTTAGAGGAGGTAGTCAGAACAGGTGTTACCCAGCTTTATGTTTGGGGAAATAGGTTCCACAAGGGGACGTTTCAGATCTAGAGCTTTTCCTATCATACCACCCTGTCTCTACATGTGCAGTCGCTTTACAAATTAAAATAATTTAAAGTTAAAATAATGTTCCTGCAGCTTTTTTGTTTTCCTACCTGGAGTATTTCAGTAGGGATTCCTGTATTCTTTGGAAAGTTAAGCCAAACATCTTTTTATACTCTTTTAGACTTTGCAACTGCAGTTAACCCATATTTCCTACGGAATACCAATGTGGAGGAGCTAGGACTCTCTCTAGGTTGATGGAACCTCCTTAGAGCTTAAGCCATATTGAGTGTTCAGTGAAAGGGAGGAAACAACCCTTCGCTGGATACCTGCTGCGTAATAGTTACGCACTGTCAGGTGCTGTCTTGTGAGTCCACCAAGACACCATGATGGAATCAAAGGCTTGTTGTAATCCAAGGGAAAGCTTGCTGTTATGTATAACCAGGTACCGAATACTTTTCAAATTTTCCTGCTTTGGCTCTTGTTCATTTTTCTCTACCTGGAATGCTTTGTCTCATTTCAATCTGCCAGAATTCAATCAGCTTTTAAAACCAGCTCAACTAATACTTCTTTTGTAAACACTTTCTCTACTTCCAACTAGTAATGGTCTAAATTTTTATATCAGTTTATGATGTTCTTAATGCAGATGACACTCTTAACTTTATTATAGTTATTTGTGTATATATTGTACCTTCTTTGGTTTCTTTGTTAAAGAACATAGTTTACCCAGAACTTTCCATATTATCCTTTCCCTTAGATCTCTTGGTCAGCTCCTTCCACTGAAGTCCCTGCCTCCAATCTCTTTCTGCTTTTTCAAGGGGAGAGGGCTGGGAGAGAAGCAGGAAGATTGTTACACCAACAAAATTTCTGCTACTTGTGGGCTTTGGTTAATGTGAATGACCTATGATATGGCCTCTTTTTTGGTGGGGGTTAGACTTATATTGGAATTATGGCAAGGTTCTTACTGTTTGATTTTAGCCAAGTTATTTCAGAACTTTGGACCATATGGCTATAAGTAGTGGAGACGTTTTTTACCTTCAGCATTTACCTGGATTAATTCTATGAGTGTTTCAGATAGGATATGAGAATCAGAGGTTCAGAAAGAAATTTATGTTAAAAAGATTTTTGAGAAACAACTTCGTGAGTACAGTCTGTTATAGGCACTTATGTTCTATTTCTACATTTATCATAGCCAGGTTAATTTCTTAAAACACTGCCTGCATGCATGTTTCCCTACTCAGAAAACCTTCGGTGAGTCGCTGTTGCCTAAGGGATAAATTTTAGCTCTGTTTTGTTTAAATCCCACAGTACTTTCCTTGTACTGTAGTTAGAGTGAGTACTCAACTAGTTTACTTTCCACCAATCTACCAATCCACCAGTCTAGATTGTTCTTCCCCATTCCTTCTCTAGTTACCTGAGCTCTCTTCTTCTTTCCAGTTTTATTGAGCTCCCCAACTCCCCCAGCCAGTTTTTCTGTTCATTGAGCTCATGTAACTTTTATGTTACAATATGTGCTTTTAAAAAATTGTTTCTGACTTTTGTTTCTAAAACCTAGTGCTCCTTCTAGAGTACAAAGCTTTAAAGATAGAGCCCTGTTTTACTCTACCTCTCCAGGACACATAGAGAACAAGTGCTCATTAAAAACCAACTGCAGTTCTTTTACCTGTCTGAACACTTGCAACTTGACCTAGATATTGGACGGCCCGAGTGGCTCACTGTTTTTTCTACTCATTACTAGAAAACTACCCTGACAAACGGGATAGGGCGGCTTCTTAGAGAGGCGAGCAATCTGTGGACCTTTCAGCCAAGTTGGTATGAGGATCCCGTTGATTGTAGTGATGGTATGTTGGGTATCTTGGTAGTGGAAACTACTGGGGACATCAGAGAACCTTAGAAAGGAAAACTGGTACCCTCCTTTTCAGTATCATACCTGAATCCTGCTCTGGAGCACATGGCTGATCATCCTCTGCCCATGACCCTACCCTCTGTACCAAGCATACAATTTACCTTGTTCTCTATAGGAGCCAATTCCCATGCTCAGTTAACCAGAAAGTCTAGCAGTAAGGAATTATTCCCAGCAGAGTAGGAATGTTTTTGTCTATAGGTTTTCGATTATCAGCTTACATGCCATCCTTTATTCATATGACTGATCAAATGTTATTTTTTCGTAGCTCTCTTTGTCTGCAACATAGTCAAGGACATGTAGAATGTGGGCTAGCTGGGTTTGCCTTCTGAAGGAAAAGAATGGTTCCACCCACACTTCTGCTTAACTCCTGGAGCAACATGGTGTTACCAAAGAACCTTGGGCTTTGGATATAAGCAGATTCAGATTTCTGCTCTTCTAACAGTGTAGCCTTGTTAAGATTACTTGTCCTCATAGTTAACTAGATTCTTCATTTTAAAATTTTTTCCTCATAGGGCTATTTTGAAGATTAAATAAGGTCTGTGAAAGAATCTGGTACAAGTGCTTAGTACATAATAGTTTCCCAGTGTATGTGGCTTCCCCAGGGTGACCAACTTGTCCCTGTTTGACCAGGACTGTCCCGGTTTTATCAGTGGAAGTCTCACGCGTCCTAGGAACCATCCCCGCCCCCAGCCCCCACACCACCTCCCATCTCTCTCACACACATTTGACTGTTCTAGGCTTACTGGCCATTCTTTGAATAAGTGGGGTCAAGCTTTACTTTATGTGAATCTGAATAAAGTTCCTGAGGTTGTATGTGTTTGTTTGTTTGTTTGTTTCTTGATGTTATGAAGTTGCATTATTCATTTGTGTTGTTGATTGAGCCTACCAGACCTTGTTTATTGGTTGGCCTAACCTGGGGGCAGGGAGGCTTATGAGTTGGTAAAGATTGAAAGTGGCGATTCTGATCTGCACCCCTATGGATGGGTTCTGACAGCTTTGAGGAATTGTAGATCGTATTCACAAGCCCCTGTCTGCCTAGAAATTTTAGAATGATTTCTTCATATTAAAGTATTTTGTCATGTGAAACCAGTCCTTTTGGGTTGAAGTTCTCTCAGCTTAGACATGATAATTTACAAAATTATTCTTTATAGACTGTTGTTAATTTTCTACCTTTATTTAAAATGCTTGTTTAAATATTTGAATAACTATTCTAATGTCAGTTTAAATGCATTTAACAAGCTAAGCTACCTTGCTTTCTAATAAGACAATAAATTGCAATTATGATTTATTTACATTTCTGTTTCTAATTTTTGCTCTATCTTGCCTATCTTCAACTCTTAAGTTTTTCTTTTTGATTAAAAAAGTCAAATAGAAAACAAATATCTGGTGTTTTTGTCAATGTCATGGCCCTATGTCAAGATGTTGAAAGGTATCTCTCCAAATTATTGTTCTGCTATAGTTACTTCTTTCAAAGAAGGCCTCTTGTATAGCTATTTGTTGAATTGTGTACCTACTGAATTAGTCAAAGCTCCAGCTAAAACTATTTTTTCTTTGCCTCTCCCCTCCCCCCAAACTTGCTTTTGTTATGTATTGGCTTGCTAATCCTTGTGTTGAGCAGTATCAGACATCACCTTTCTTGGGGGCAGTTAGTCCACTCTTCCGCTTTCTTTGTCAAAGGGCTCCCTTAATAGGAGAAGTCAACAGGGAGGACAAAAAGGATTGAAAGTTGTATTTAATCAGGGTCAGAGAGGTGGTGTTCAGAGTGACGGGCCCACAGGCAGGCTGGCCTTTTATGCTTGCCGACGCAGATGGTCCCAGAGCATTCAGCTAAGTGAAGAGAAAGCTGCCCAGTGAAAGCTATTGTGGGGTAGCATCGTTACAGTTGAGAAAGGTTGCCAGGGGTAACTAGCGAGTATCACCAGTATCGTGTGATCACTAGTCTGTGCCATTGAAAATCTTAGACTGAGGATTGTATTGGTCCCTTGGCATCTTGATGTTCATATGTAAGCAGTATTAGCTTACATTAGTGTTTTTAATTTAATTTTTCGATTTCCTCTCTTTGTTCTTGCCTTGCCTTTTTAGTACATAAAACAGATTTATTTATATTTGTAATTTTAACAAATCTGCTTCTAAAAGCATATAGTTATTTAATAATATGTCTTATAATTTGTTATAAACTACACTGAATAGTGTAAAATTTTGCAAGTAAATTTGATTTATGAAAATAGGATCTAGTGTTCTTCATTTGAAGAGTTTTAAGTTCATTTTCTATTGCTTTCAAACTACCCCACTATATCCAAAGTGGATAGGTTTTTTATTCTTTTCTCTATGTGATTTAAGTAGATTATAAAAGAATATGTTGAGTTATTTATCTAAAAACAGGAGCTATAACCTTGAGTGAAAAGTTGTAACCAAGAATTCCCAAATATTTATGAAATGTATCTTTAATTTTTTGCAAAAGGCAAAAGTTAAAATGTGCGTACCAAATGAGCCAGAGCCAAGTAGTGAAACAGTCATTGGTCTTAATTTATATACCCTGAATATGATTTTAACAGTCGGTTTTGGAATTTTTTAATTTTACCCTTTTATGTCATGCGAATACTTTTAAGAAATTACTTATAGTCACATACAAAATATAAAACCAATAGTCCTTCTTCATTGACTAGAGGAAAATGCATAGAGATTTCTATTTAGTATAAAAGTAAAATTTGAAGTGTACCTAAAATTAAGATGAAGTGATAATAACCTTGCAAAGTTTTAATTTAGATTACTAGTCACCCAAAATAAGTTAGCCATATGCCAGCCAGAGCTGATTTTGGCTTAATATCTCTTACCCACCTGTTGGTGGTATTAACATTGAGTGAGACAAACCCAATACCGTGTTGTAATATGAACATTGGTGTTTGAAAGCTGATAATCATCAGTAGAATTATTTTGTATAAAAGGCAACATTGTTTGTAATTAGTTTGTTACAAGTGGAGTCAAACTTATCAAAAAATCCCATTGATATTACATGAGCTAGTTTCCTTTTCATCTTAAAATATGGCTGAGTCATTTTTATTTTAGGCAGTTATTGTCACTTTTATAAGGAAAAGCATGTATCACAAAAAAATGAGTGAATCTGGTGAAATTTAGAGCAAGCATGCTAATGTCCAAGTTATAGTATTCCAGGAAGCATACAGGTGGGTGACAAAGCACCTTATTGGTAATTTCAACTTTTATATTCTTAAAAACCAACAGATAATGTGATTTCCCTTTATTTTCTGAAAAACAAATGAAAATTGGCAACTAGTTTGTGCTCTTTTTATTATCACAGTTCTGATTTTTAAAGAAGGATGATTTGAGTCTAACGAAGAAATATGTCTGTTAGTTTGTGTCACCTATACTAGTTGATGGTTTTTCCAGGATTTATGAATTATGTGGCCATGTCAAAGCAAATTTTAATTACATTGCTTCTTTGATGACCTTGATAAGTCAGACATCAATGTTATTGCAGTTTATGGCCATTTGTTGGTTTTATTCTATTGATCGGTTTTTTTCATTCTTTATCTATAACATGATATAGGTTTGTCTAAATGATGTAAACTGAATGAGCTTGAAGGATAAAAGAGAATGAATTTTAAATTTACATCCCATGTATTGTCATTTAAATTGACCATGTGATGTGAACATCTATATAGTGGGCCCAGCAGGATTGACATCAAAGATTTACATTAAACTCCAACTGAGATTTCTTATTACTGTGGTGTTTGAATCATGAATCTTAGCATGAAATATAAAATAACATGAAATATAAAATAACTATCTTTTGGTAATCATCTCAGCAAAGATTAAAAAGCAGAATTGCTTTTAAGATTCACAGGTATAGCTATAAATGTCGTACTTAAAGGCAGATTGTTTATGAAGTTAAACTATTTATCAACATATATTTTTAAAAAATGTAAATTGAGGGTATTGTATGTCCACTTATATTTTTTGACTGGAAATCAGGGGCCAGAAACTGGGAAGTTTATTCAATCTGAACTGTTTCATACCAACTAGTATACATAGTAGGTACTCAAATGCTGCCAAATAAATAATTTTTGGTTTGCCCTGACCATTGTAGCTCAATTTGGTGGAGTGTTGTCTCAGGATTCAATTCCTGGTGAGGGCGCATAACCAGATTATGGGTTCAATTCTGGTTGGAGCACATATGAGAAGGCAACCAATTGATGTTCCTTCCTCCCTCTCTCCCTCCCTGCCTCCCTCTTGAAAAAGAAAAAACTTTGGTTTAAGAGAATAATTTTGAAAGTTGGCTAACAGAGTTATGTAAAAGGGTTGTCTTTAATGAGAAATCACTGCTTTTGTGGTCAAGTTAAAAGAATTGTGAAATTTAAAATGCTGTTAACCTTTTCCTTTGTTTTAATGTTATCTGGCAAAATTCAGAAGACTCTTTGGTATTTTGAGGATCCCAGGTTCATTATTATGAACATCCATTGTTTTTTAAAAGGGGGTAAAGAGGGGAGAATGATCATGACTAGAGAGTTTTAAATGATAGAATCTAGGTAAAAGCACTAAAAGGAGTCAAAGGTTTGGGGTTAAACCCATTAATATGTGTGTTTATTACTCATCCATAAAAAGATGGTAATATGTCTGCCTATTTCAAGAATTATTATATACTTGAAATTAGATAAAGGACTTGAAAGTACTTCTAAAACTGTGAACAGTGGTATGGCATCCAAAGAATGGAGGCTCTAACATTGGTGGTTGCTCACATCGCTGTGACTGCTGCCCCCTGTAACTCGTGCCCACACACCCTGCTGGTATGTTTATGGTTTGGTATTTGCCAACCCTGGGTGTTTGGATTCACCCACGTCAGGGAAACAAGATTGTAAATAACTGAATAGGTATTAATGGATGAGCATGGTAGCACTCTGTTCAGCTCTTGGGAAGTCATATTGGTTATATATTATGTGGATTTAAGTATTTGACAGTTTCTTTCATCAGAACGGTAGGTTCTATTCAATGTAATGCAAGTAATGTAAGACTAAATGAGTGAGCTTATTTGCTTAGCCAAATATTCTAAATGGTGATGAGGAAAAGAATCCTGAGATCTTTGTAAAATCCTAAGTTAATATGCATCACTGTAGCATACATTTCTTTATATTTTCTTATTAACTCCATATGACACATATTTTCTTCCAACAGATTTTAATTGACCTGTTCAGATCAACTCTAGCAGGTGATTTTTAAATAAGGGATATGTTTTTTACAAAGCAGCAATACTTATATGATAAAACCATGGTAAGTTGCGAATACTGATTCAGTTTACCTCAAGTGCTTTTGAACAGCAGCCTTGTCAAATGTCATTCAGACTTATGAGTGCAGAATTTACAAGTTATTATAGGGCATAGACCTTTGTTTTTCTCCTCAAATTTTAAAAATGTCAATACTTACTGGCTTTACATACTCTTTCTTTATATTAGCCAATGGCCTACAGCAGTGGTTCAAGTGTAGTCCTGTGGACCCCTGGGAGTCCCTGAGTCCTTTCAGAGGGTCTTTGAGGTCACATCTATCTTCATAATGACACTAAGAAGTTATTTGCATTTTTTTACTATGTTGACATTTGCACTGATGTGCAAGAGCAGTGATGAGTAAAATTGCTAGCTCCTTAGCACAAATCAAGGCCGTTGCACACAAAACCATAAATTATAGTCTTCATTTCTACACACCTGTAACTTTTTTTAAAAGGCTAATTTCACTTAAGAATGTTCTTGATGAATGAATAAAAATTAATTTTATTAAATCTGAATGCTTCAGTACACGTCTTTTGTGTGATGAGATGGGAAGTACACACACAAAGTAGAACTCAGTGAACCAGTATTTTTCACGTGACCCATGCATGATGTTATAAAATCGTACATGGATGAAAAACCCATTCAAGGTGCAAATTTCAGATTTCACATTGTAACTAACCTTTAAGAAACCACCACTTGTTAGGTTTGGTATAATATTAAAGAACAATATCCACAGTTATCTTAACTGGGGCCCACTGTCATTCTAGGATGTTACTTCACTGTCATCCTAGGAATTTCTTTGGCTTTTCTCCTGGGATGCAGCTTCTATTTCCTACATCCCATTTCATCATCTTCTCTTGGTTTGCGTGCTCGTGTTGAAAGAGTCCATTTCCATAATGTCCTGAAAAAGGATGGATAGAGGTAGAACTACACTGAAAATGATGGCATCGTTCCATTGCTTGCTAATGTTTAGTCTTGCCGAAATGTTCAAAGCTGTTCTGAGTTCTGATCCTTGAATGTGATGGTGGTTTTGTTTTTTTTGTTTTTTTTTTTTTTAATCTCTGGAAGTATATAAGATTGCCTTTGCTCATTCATTAGTTTGCATTTCTTTTCATTTACTATGTAGGTTCTTGGTAGATCCTTTCAATATGAATGCATGTCTTTCCTTTCTAGAAATAGTTTCTAATTATTTTTTGATGAGGTCCTCTCCTCCTTTTTTTTTTTTTTTGGACCTCCTGAATCAGTGCTGTTTTGTCCTGTTATACATCTCTGGTCTTCTTGCTCTACTTGTGGGAGATATCCACAATTTTATTTCCCCGTACATCTGAGTTTCTTATTTTGCTATTGTTTTTATTTCCCAAGGATGAGTGGTTGTGTTTATGTGTCTGCTTGTCTATGTGTCACTGTTACTTTAAAGTTCTTTAAAGTATGTGCATTTATGTCTGTATGTTGGGGAGAAAATTTAATGAAAAAAAATTTGGGGTTGATCAAGTGATAAAATATATAGAAAACTAAATAAACAACTTGGGGGACTGATAACTCATGGATGCAATGTTTTATATTGGTAAATATTTTTTATAATTTTATTCCAATTTTTCTTATTTCTTGAATAGTGTGTTTCTTCCAAGTTGTCTATTTTGGTTTTTGTTTCTGTTGGTCTTAGCTTTCATTTCAGATGTTTATCAAATATTTGATAATTCTTGGTTGTTTATTCATGATTAAAAGTGGGAAACTTAAGAGATTGAATCCCCAGAGTTGGTGTTGGGTCTTAGTATAACCTTCATCTGGGGGCATTTAGCTGATTCATTTTTTGGAAAAAACCCCTTATGTTCACATCTGCAAGGACTTTCTTCTAGACTAGTTTGAATTCTTGGAGAGGAGACAAAGTATTGGGCCATCTGTCTCAAGAGTAAAGGCCTGGTTGGCAGTGTTCTGAGAGCCCAGTGGGCAAGAGTGCTGAGGGGGGAGGTCTCATACTCTGTGGAGCATGTGTTCTGTTAATCTTTTTGTTTCTGTTATCCCTGCCCTGACCCAGATGCCTTCTTTTTTTATTATCTCCAGAAAATAAACGTTGTGGTCATTTGCTGAGTTGCAGATAAGGTAGTTGCAAGGAATAGGAGGAGGAATTTGGGGGACATTTGACTCTTTAAAAACCCTTTATTGTCATTTTAGTAGGGTTTGGGGAAGGAGCTGCTGTGTATGTATATGTTAGCCCTGCTTCTTTATCTGGAGCCCTTGGTCTTCATATATATGCCTCCACAACAGTGAGCATGGTGCCAGCACATGGTAGTAATACACCGTTTGAATGCATGGCGAGACCAGCTATAGCTGTGTCCTAAAGACTACAAGAGATATTGATTCATTGCGAAACCTTGTGGTGCTTTAGAAATGAGTCTTTCTGGAACCTCTTGTCAAGGTAGGATATGGTATAGGCATACATATAAACTTCAGTAGAAAGTCAAAGTATAAAAGACTATTTCTTGGGAAGAATCAAGGAAGGGATCGTGAAGGAGGTGTCATTTGACTGACTTGGGCCATAAGGCATGGACAGAAATTTTTTAGGTTAGCAAAGCAGATGAAAGACTGAAGTATAAGCAATGTTGGAGTAGTAGGAGATAGTGGTTTAATGTACAAATTTAAACCTAATTTAAGGAGGGTGGGTTGGTGGTCCGAAAATTTAAGCTTAGGAGCTTGCTTTAATCTTTTAGGCAGTAGTCCCATGGAAAGGTCTTAGATGAGAAATTGATGTGGTGAGAGCTTGATTGCACATAGGAGTACACAGAAGACCAGACATCTCGATGTGATGGAAGGTGTCTTCTGGTCAGAGCCCCACTCCACAGCTGGGAGCAATTTGACTTCATCATGACTTTGACCAGTGTGCGCTTTACTCTCTGCTCCTCAATTTCTACAGTTGCAAAATGGGTGGTTTTACATCACAGCCTGCTCCGCTGGTCATTCAGGGGTTTATGAGGTTCAGATGATAAAGATACCATTTGAAGGGTAAGGTAAGATTTCTCTTCCCGGTAGGTTACGAGGACTTTCTCTGGAGGATCACAGTGAGTGTGGGATTAAGTCACAGATTCCAGAGTCAAATCAATGGAGATCTGATAAGACTTAATGACTAATTGAATTTACGGAATAAAAGGAAAATTGTTGTTCAATATTATGAGGGTAATGAATTGGAAGGGTTGGGGGCGGAAAATATAAAATACGTGAAGTTCGGGGCCTTGTAGATCAGCATTACAGCACAGAAGGTAGAATAGAGCAAGGTGGCCAGAGATACTAGTCAGGACAAAACAGGTTTAGGGAAGGACGTAGATAACCTGTTTCAGGTTGCCCTCCAGAAGGAGAAGCATTTTGAGGGCACCAACCACGTAGGGAGAAGGACTATTGAATTAGTCCTGGGGCAGAGCTGGTTACCTGTTTTATGGGACTCAGTACAGGTTCTTGTTTAAAAAGCAGGAAGAAAGTACAGTTCAAGGTACTAACATTTAACATTTCTTCCTTTTAAAATATGTTCTTATAAAACATAATAGGGGGTAATAGCAGTGCATGAGAAACAGCATAAAGTTACAAATTACAAAACATGAATTGGGACTATGATTTTATACAACACTAGAAATTATAGTAACTTTATTTGTGTGACAATCTGATTCATCATTTGATTTTCTGATTTGATTTTCTGTCATTTCTTAGGTCCAAAATTTGCACTTCTAGCAACTACTTCATTTTTAATGGATATAATTGAAAACAATGTTAGTCACTCTTGGCAAATGCCAGATTGTAAAGATTTTTGACAATTTTTCATTTTAAGAAGGGTCTTTTTGATGATTCAGTTCTACTGGAGATGTTATGTACTTTTTATAAGCTAAGCTCTGACAACATTAGGATAATTTCTGACAAATTTCAAAATACAAACTTGGGAGTATGTAGAGCTGATAATTTTTTAGAATTATTTTTCTAAAAATATATATAACTTTATATGAATCGGTTTTTGTGTGAATTTTGAATGCAGAATTATACAATGGCATTAAGTATTTCCTCTATCATTTCTTATACTTTTGAGGCTGTACAGGAACCAAAATGGCTTCATGGCTTATATATAATTCAGAGTGCCTGGTTATGCATTCTATCACTACTTCTCCAAGTATAAAGAAAAATTAATTTTAAAATTGTCTTTCTCATTAATAATTGGTTCATCCAAAGCTTCATATGAAAAATATGTGTCTTTTTCATCAAATGTGACAATCTTTAATTCTCTTTCTAAGACCTGTGGGTATTGCTTCGCAGTGTTACAACAGTTCTCAACTAGAGATTCTGAATTCTTTTAAAAGTTCTAGTAATTCCCTAACATGCTAATGTCATGTGTGTCTTTTACTTTGGCATGATTTGTGGACCAGTTTACTGTCTGAACGCTGGGCAACCCGGTCCCTACTCTCAGGCTGAAGGGTTCATATTTGTGCATATGCCACTGGGACAGGTTCAGGGACAGATGGACAAGTTGGGCTTTCCATTTCACATTCCTATCCAGAGAACTCCTCCTTTTTCCTTAAGCCACCACCCCTGTTGCCACCACCTGCAGGCTCAGTCCTGGCTGACCCTTGAGTGCCTGATGGTATCCCAGACTGCCCCAGGTGTGCACATTTCATCTGGGCAGCCAAGGCCAGCTGCTCAGTGCATGTGCTGGCCCTTGGCATATTTCCTTTGCTGGTGTCCATTTTCCTGTTTGTTGGTCTTCACTTACCACAAGTTCAATAATAAAATTAAATTCACGATGGCAACAACAGAGTATTAAATCTAATACAGCCTCTTTTTGAGAGCGTGCCCTTTGTGACTGTCAAGTCGCATACCCAGTAAACTGTCCGTGTGTAGTTTTAAGAAAAAGTTTGCTGCCAAACTGCCTTTATTTATTTATTTTTAAATGGTTTATTTTATTTTATTTATTTAGTTTTAGAGAGAGGGGAGGGAGGGAGAAAGAAAGGGAGAGAAATATCTCTCACACGACCCTCACTGGGGACCTGGCCCGCAGCCCAGGCATGTGCCCTGACTGGGAATCGAACTGGTGGTCCTTTGGTTCACAGCCTGTGCTCAATCCACTGAGCTACACCTGCCAGTGCTAAACTGCCTTTAAATTGAGCTGTTCAGGATTTCTTTAAGATGAACTATTTGGGGCCTGTACAGTCTTTAGGGGCAGAGATATGGTGTTTCCATGCATGTGTTTATTTTAAAAATCTAAGGGATCTTAGTGGAGACTTGCTTCTGGAAGCCAGGTTGTAACTATGAGTCAGGCTGGGGTTTTAAGAAACAGGCTTTTGCAATGGAGTTCAGACAAATTACACTGCCATTTAGTTTGTTATGTTTTATTACTTATCTTTCAGTTACCACTTGAATTTTATTATTGTTGATCTCCTTTCCGTTTTGGTTAAAGGGAAAGGGACTGTGGATTATTATTTAGTTCTGATTCCTGGTGATTTGATAATGTGTTCATATGTAGCCTGCTGGTCCTCAGTGCTGGAAACCAGAGTTTTGGCAGTTGCTGAAACTAGTTTTCCTCCTTAATCTTGTACCCACCCAGAAGAGATTTTTAAGGAAGAAAATTTCAAGAAAAACATACCCTGTAGCCTCATTCATTGTTTTTTTCTTTTTTAAAAACTACAGTAATGTTTTTAGAGGAAGTTCCTCTAAATGCTTTTAAAGCGTGTTGAAATGGACGGTGGAGACTGTCTATGCATGTGAAAGGTAAAGGAGTCGGAGCCGGCACACGGAGCCCAAGTTCCACCCCCTTGCTGCTTTACTTTCCATAACGCACTTTCTATATTGTAAAACGGTGTCTTCAGTGAACTGGGACTATAGCTGCTGTTTTTTTTCTCCTTTTATTCCCTTTCATTTGGCCAAAAATACTTACATTAGAATTTTCTAACTAATGTGCCACCCCCATTGCTGTGACAGGGATAAGTTACAGGTGAGCAATATATTGAGTCCCTCTCCTACCTGGCAGGGTCTGGGACATTCAGAATTTGGGGGCAGGTTGTCTCTGACTAAAAGTGCCCTCCTCCATTTACACTCATATGCTGGATAAGCATCATTTTCTTTGGACACTGTGACGTGAAGAAGGCTTGGAAATAATGCCTTTAAACCTCAAATCAGAAACTCACAGGGAAATAAAATTCCACATTTAAGCAATTACTTTTTTACCACTTATGTAGTCAGTATTGTCTTTGTTCTTTTCATTAATTCTCCTACTTTTATTTAAGGTATACATCTTAGCAGCAGATAATATACTGATAAATATTAAAAAATTTATTGTCTACTTTTCTTCCAATTATTATGTTAACAGGAACCAGAAGTATTTTTTAATAAATAATAGTTACAGCTCTCAATAAAGAAATGACGTGCCCTGTGCGCTCGGACTGTCTCGGCCTCCGACTCTGAGTCGAGGTGTGCCTCTGACGTCAGAGAAGTTTCAGCGGCTTATCATACTTTGGATGGGAAACAAGGCAGGTCTAAACGATGACCGTGGGCCTTGCTTTTAACAGTAGAGGGCTTCATGTTTATATTAGTAACTTGTAACTTGTACTCAGAACCTTTTTCAAAGGTATGTATAATCCAAGAGGAAATACTGTTGGTACAAGGAGGTAATTTTTTTCAAGTCCTTGTGTTAGATAGATACTACATTTAATTATATTTGTTGTGTTTTTTGTGAATTTATTTGGTTAAAAGTTTGGACACTGAAAATTTAGATAAATTAGAAGAAAATAGTTATTTACAAAAGCGCATGGTGTATAAAATGGTAGTAGGTCTGCATTAGTAGTCATAAGGACTGTAACTGCCAGTTCTGTGTATACTGTTCACCCGAGAGTCAGGAGGTTTATCCTTGTTTAATGAGCTCCAGTTTGCATCTCAGAAATCTTCCTTAATAGTTACTTGTTGTAAGGACTGTCATACTTTATCTGTTTAGAATTTTTAATGGCAGTATCTTTATTTCTTCATTATTTGAATATGGAAAGTGTAATCAAGGTAGAGTATCCCCTGGATGACAAATAAAGGAATTCCTATATTCACTCACAGCTGCAGTGGTGAGCTGCCCTCTCCTGGTCATCTGCGCCATCCGGAACTCCCAGTGGGTCCTAAGGAAAATCATTTTTTGCCAAATAAATAGATGTTTCGATTGTGTCTTTGATACCAACATTATGCTATTCTGTGACTCTGCAGTGTAAAGCTCTATTGTAGCTTCTTTTTATTTTTTAGAAAAAGACATTGTTGATAGAAAAGATGGGGTTATCTTCTCTTTCACATGTTCTTGTAGGCGTTCTTCGAACCCACCTGAGGTTCTTGCCCATTACTTCAGTCTTAATGAGTACAATCTTTTGTTTACTAAGTTCTCGTGATTTACTTTGAAGATGTTCCCTAGTATATGTTCACCCCACCTGGGAAAAATTATTTTCAAAGCTATTTATTAAGCAGATTAACCAAGATATTTCTTTTCATGAAAGATATTTCTTGTATGTTTTCTTAAAGATGGGCATCAGATTATCCCTGTTTTACTTAATAATTTCATGTTAGAGATGAGTTTACTAATGATTATTATTGAAACCAGTGCTTCTGTTTTTTAGTTTTTAATTCTATATTCTTCATGTCTTATTTCTTGCAGCCTATTCTTACCTATTTTATACTCTGGCTTTGTGGACCTATAGGATTAGCATCAGTTTTGCTGCTTACCCGAATTATAAAGCCAGAACTACTGGAAAAGAATAAGTTGTAGAATTTCACTTCTGTAGTAGTTTATACCTATCCACCTCCCCAGTTTTTTTTTTTTTTTTTTAACCAGGAGATCATTCTATATACTCTTGTATTTTAAAAATGGAAAGGGAAAAAACCCCTCTGGTTTTTATTATATTTCCCAGTTAAATATAGTTGACATGTCTATTAGAGATACATGTAGACTTTTTATGATGTTATTTTTAAGGTTTATATATATTTTAATAACTCATTCTTTACTAAGGAAAAGTAAAAAATTTTTAGGAGGATAATATCATACATCCTCCTAAAAACCCTGCTGTTAAAATAAAGAAACAAGAGATGGAAGTCTGTAAACTTCTTTATGTATTAGTCATTTTACTTTTCAGACAATTTCATGTAATTTTTTTACTTGACCGAGTTCATTGTGTATTATAAATATACATTTGGAGAAGATTATAGTTGAAAAAACTAATTTGGACAGTTGAAGGTTTCTTCCAAAATTAGCTAGAATTTATTTTCATTTTCAAGTAAGAACAAAAAGCCAGCCAATTAGTTCATATCTGAAAGATTTTGAGAGCTAATCAATACTTTAAAACTATTTTTAAAATGTAAGCTATTAAATGTTGAAAACTTGAAAATAAAGTCAAAATTGTGGGAAGTGATTATTTACAACAGGAGCAGATCAAGTGCCACTTCATCCCCTGCCCCGTCTGTTTTGTCTGAGTAAAGATTTATGGACAGCCAAGACCTGACCTCAGTTTGTGGGCCATGGAGACATAAGTGAACAGGATTCTTCAATTTGAAATTACCTTACTCTTACAAAACCTTAAAACTTATCAAGTTTCTCTGCTTATCAGTGATGGTGTTATCAGAGGTTTTAACACCTGATTTTGAGCCCCTACTATGTCACTTACTATTTGTATGACAAACTTGCCTAGTTTCCTCCTTTATAAAATGGAAATATTAATTCCCATAGTGGATACTTGTGAAGATAGAAAGTTTTTAAGAGCATTTGGTAAACTGTTAAATAGCACACAATGTAAAGTGGTATCACTTATAAAATGAAAATGCACGTAAAAATTTTAATCCACACTACCAAAGGAGAAAAAAGGCATTATAGAGCATGCTAACCTAGACTTAACATAGGACTTAATTTTTCTTCTCATAATTACTTAATTACATTTCTGTGTCAAACTTGTGCAGTGATAAAGATTTTCAACTTTTTTTATATGTGTGGAGGGCAGTGAATTGTATAACTTTAATGCCACTCACTGCATTTTTCTATTGTGTTGCATGCAGATCAAAACAGGATTTACATATTTAAATATTTTTTCCCTCATTAAATCTTATCTCCAGACTGCCAAGGATTAGAAAGACATTTCATATATCAGTCTTTATTTTATCAGGTTTGGGGTTTTTTTTTAAGCCTGAGATTCAAATGATAGATTTTGGATGTGTTACCTCATGAAGGTGCAGAGCTAACTAGCAACGTCAATTTCAGGCAGCAGCAACTAGACCTTTGTCTCACTCTCTGTTGCATAGGAGCCTTTCAGTATGCGCTTTCTCTAGACCTCTCATGGCAGTTAGACTTGAACTCTCATCAGGGAAGAAGGAATTGCTCATGAAAAGAGGTGTTAAAAGCCTTATGTTTGAGGTATAAGACCCAGCTCTCCTAATGTTCATTAGTTAACTTGTAACAAAGCAAGCTTTGATCTGCATTTGAGTTTGTATTTCTGAATTTATGTATGTGTGTGACAGTGTAGAGTATAGGATAAATTTGGTAGCCTAGGAAACCTGTATCCCATCAGGAGAGAAAACAGATGTTCTCCCTCCTGATAAAGAACTGCAGCTATCCATTTAGCAATTATGAATCTTTTCCCTAGATAATACTCTTGAGAAAGGAGTCTTTCAGCAGGCAGGATCAAGAAGCACATGACATTTTTTGCTGTATGGAATTGAATCTTTTTACATTTGCCCTCTTCATGCTTCAGTATTTAAAATGGTAGGTAAAAAGTCCATTTGGAATCACATGACTACCTCACAGGACTAAAAGACTCTTAGGATCATGCAGAGATGACATTAGAAAGTTCCTCATTCCCTCTCCCCATCCCCAAATCAGTTCAGTCAATTGTTTGTAGATATGGTTTGTTTGTTTTTTACCATCTCCTAATTTTGAGTTGTTTTGACTGAAGTGGTGTTTTCTAAGTCTCATTTGTGTTTCTCTGAAAAAGGCCAAATAATCTTGAATCTACTTAGATAATGCCCTTCATCTTTTTCCTTCCCCATGCTACTATAGTGGTTAAAACCTTTATCTCTCATCTAGACTATTATAATAATAATCTGTCATTTTTGTCGCTTTCAGTCTCTTTCCTTCAGTTTCTTCACATTGCTGTTGGACTGGTCTTCCTAAAATAGGTATTTCATCATGGCTTTCCCTATTTCAAAGACCTTTAGTGGCTCCTCATTGCCTGTAAAACATAGTTCGTTCAGCCTAGAATTTAAATCCCTCGGTGATCTGGTCCTAGTCCATTTCTCCAGCCTAGTTACTGTAGCACTCTTTACTAAATGATTCAGTCTCCCCCATTTCACTGCCTCTTTTGTGCATTCTCAAATCAGGCTCTTTCTGGGGTGTGTCTATCCTTCTCTTTCATCTCTTCCCTGCTTCTTCCTCAAGGTCCTGCCATAATAGCACGTTTCCTTCTTAAGGTCAGACTGGAAGAAGAGAGTAGGAACTGTGCTTTCTATAGCAATATGGTAAAAATAACACTCAATTCCTTTTTTGAACTAAAATGCTTCAACCTACTTTATACAGTTTACCTCAAGAAATAGGCATGACCTTCCCAAATGCAAATGCCTAATATGTGAAGTTTTGCGATCAAATTTAAGAATAATTTTTGGTGGGGGGTGGGGGCACGTTAGAATAAATCTTTATTATAATGAAATAAAATCAGTGTTTTCTTTTTAAAAATTGTATTTATTTATTTTTAAAGAGGGAGGAGGGAGAGAGAGGGAGGGATACATCAATGTATGGTTGCCTCTCATGCATCCCCTGCTGAGGACCTGGCCTGCAACCCAGGCATGTGTCCTGACAGGGAATCGAACTGGCGATGCTTTGGTTCACAGGCCAGCACTCAATCCTCTGAGCCACACCAGCCAGGGCTAAAATCAGTGTTTTCATATGATTTACTTCTAGATTGACAGGAAAAGTACAAAACTACAGATTAACAGTGGTTAGGTAAAGCATTTATTAGAAATTATATCCCACAAATTATGATTAATATTGAGTAAGTTAAATTTCCCACCTTAGAGAATTTGTAGATTCCAAATAAATTAGAATACTTTAAGTATGATATGGGTAGATTATCTTTCCTATTACAGTTGTCCTTCTTTATCCATGGTTTTGCTTTTATGGTTTTAGTTATCCATGGTCAGCTGCAGTCTGAAAATATTAAATGGAAACTCCAGAAATAGTTTATAAGTTTTATTTTTTTTTAATTTTCATTGAGTTTATTGTGTTGACATTGGTTAATAAAATTATATAGGTTTCAGGTATACAGTCCTATAATACCTCATTAGTTTTAAGTTGCATACTGTTCTGAGTAGCACGACGATATTTTGCATCATCCTGCTTTGTCCTACCCAGGACATGAATCAAATGCTGCATATGTCACCTGCCTGTAAGTTACGTAGCGGATGTTTTGGTTATCAGATCAACTGTTATGGTATTACAGTGGCTTGTGGTCAAGTAACCCTTATTTTAATTAGTAATAACCCCAAAGAGGTCAGAGTGGTCATACTGGCAATTTGGGTATGCCACAGAGAAGCCATACGTTCATGTATACTATGAAGAAACACAGTCTGTCTATATAGGGTTCAGTACTATCCACAGTATCAGACATCTACTGGAGTGTTGGAACATATCCCCCACAGCTAAGGGAAACTACTGTACATGGAATGAAATAAAACTACCAACCAGCGCACTCATTTTCTAAGGGCAGATTCTGCCTGCCAAGCTACTTAGTTATCATAATGGAAAAGGTTATGCCAAAAGCTTACATTCAAATCAAACTCAAAGTCAACTAGGCTGTACTATTGCACAACTCTAGGAGACACTATTACCTTGTAGCTTACGTAAATATCCATAGAGCAGCACCTACCCTGTTTAAACAGAAACTTTTTCAGCTCAGGTTAGAGTCTGTAAACTAATAAAGATCTATGTTATAGGTTCTTTATTTTGAGAAACTTTTCTGATTAAGAAGAAAGATGATTCTTGAACCTTATGCAAACTTTAAACTTCCCATGCATCTGCACTTTTAGCGAACCACCAGCCATAGGAACCACTGAGTTTCCCAACAGGGCAACTAATCTCAAACTGGGGTAAAAAAGAATAACTAGTCACACACATATTTTGCAAGGGCAGATGTTTTGCCACTCTCAGTAGAGAGGAGAACATCTCTCCATCAAAAGCCTTCCCATAGCAACTTGGCATTGGGAAATTGGAATTCCAAGGCTGCCTTCTTTCTCCCTTAGGTGCTTACATTTTATTCTAAAGTCTAGCCAACACTTTCACATTTTGTGGCCTGAATTTATTTATTTTTATTTTTAAATTTTATTTCTCAATACAGTTTACATTCAATATTTATTTTATATTATTTAAGACCCAGAAAGAATTCCTATATGCCATTCACCCAGCTTCCCCAACTATTACCATCTTACCCATTATAATACAATTCTTATAATCAAGAAATTCTTAATGATATAATACTATTAACTAATATATCAGAACTTTATTCAAATTTCATCAGTTCTTCAACTAATACTCTCTTTCTAGGTCAGATCTAACTAGAATTACACATTAACATTTAGTGGTCATAACTTCATAGTCTTTACATTTAGGACAATTTCTTGGTCTTTCTTTGTCTTTAATAACCTTGACTCTTAAAAGAGTACTGTTAGCCAGTAATTTTGTAGAATGTCTTTCAGTGTAGATTGTTTTGTGTTTCGCATGATTAAATTCCACTTGTGCTATTTTGCCATAGGGTATTTATGGTCTCATTGCAGAAAATTTTTTTTTAAATATCAAGAAACTAAAAGCTTAAAAATCAGTAAGCCTTAAGTAGATAAAAAGTGTATCCTAAAAATCTAAGACTATAAATTGTTTCTGACAGCAGATTATACAGGAAATATATTTGATTTTACTGCTTTCTGTTCATAAGAAAGTTATCTACCATCTTTTTCCCATAGCACAGGGAATGGTAATTTTCTCATTTGTTATTTAGAAGGTATGTTAGGAATATATTGGAAAAATAAGATTTGTAATTAATCAATGAAATCTATCTTAAGAAAGGACTTCAACTCAGTAAAAAAGGTTTCATTGGCTTTTTGAAGCTATATGAACTAGCAAATCAATTACTGATAGTTCCTCTAGAAGTATCTGGTTTTAAAAAAAGGAATAATTATTTTCTCTTCAGGAAACAGCTGTTCATTTGTTCCTTTTACCTAGCATGTAAAATGGATGGACAACATATTTTAATTCTTAGTTCACATCAGATTTAGAAAAGGAATTATACCACATTCAAAGAAAAGTACCTTTATTTGTAGTAATTTCTTTAAAGGAGGATTTTAAGCTTTAGTTTGCCTAGACTCTAGGGAATATAAGCATTTCTAATCCTAAATAGGAAAAATTTTAATACATCTCAAATCCACCATAAGCCTTTAATAAATTTCCTTAAATATAATTAAAACATAGTAAAATGACTATATCTATGAGATCATTTTAGGAAATAAAATGCAAAAATGGGCATCCTGATCATAAAGCATTTAATATAGTTGTTAACAAATGACATGTACAATTTGCTTTTCATGCCATCCATAGATACTATCTTTACAATACATACATCAGATAACATAGCAGTAAATAAATTTGTTAGAAAAAATACAGATAAAAGTTTTCTGTGAAAAAACAAACTTTCTGCAATAAATTTTCATTCATTAAGTGAGGTGGAACTTGAAGAAAGTTAAGAAAAGGAATGTTGAATTAGCCAGCTTCACTTGTACAAAAAATGATGGTGTAGCCAAATGTGCAAAGAAGGGGAAAATTATTTCAGACAAACGGTGATGTACAAACAAGCTAATAGTACAACTGACTCCTGAATAGGAAGATTCTGATAAATCATTGAGGGGAGGTAAAGTGCTTTCAGGTAAAAAATCGAAGAATAGAACTGTACCTTCTTGTTACTTTTGTGAATCTCTTTATGGTGTTCTTGATGTTTAGCCAGTTATATTTGGAAGGTCACTTGAGACTTTATAAAATAAAGTTTACTATTATAAAATAATGAGAATTTACTTACTACCCATATTTTTCTACCTGGTTAAAAGGTATACATAAGTTCCAGGCATATCAAGTATTTATTTGAAAAAAAAAAGAAGAAGAAGAAAGTAGGGCAAGGAAGACAAAAGAAAAAATAAACAAATGGGACCACATCAAATTAAAAAGTTTTGCACAGCAAAGGAAACCACCAACAAAATGAAAAGACAACCCACTGAATGGGAGAACATATTCTCCAATGATAGATCTGATAAGGGGTTAATACCAAAATTCTTAAAGAACTTATATAACTCAACACACCCTCCAAAAACCAGCCCAATTTAAAAAATGGGCAAAGGACCTGAGTAGACACTTCTCTAGAGGACATACAGATGGCTAGTAAACATATGAAAAGATGGTCGATGTCACTAATCTTCAGAGAAATGAAATTAAAACCACAATGAGATATCACCTCATACCTGTCAGAATGGCCATCATAAATAAATCACCAACAATAAGTATTGGTGAGGATACAGAGAAAAGGGAACCATTGTGCCTGTTAGTGGGAATGCAGATTGGTGCAGCCACTGTGGAAAACAGTGTGGAGTTTCCTTAAAAATTAAAAATGGAACTACTTCATGACCCAGCAATTCCACTTTTGGAAATATATCCAAAGAAACCTAAGACACTAATTTAAAAGAATATATGCACCCCTATGTTCATAGCAGCATTATTTATAATAGCCAAGATTTGGAAGCAGCCCAAGTGCCCATCAGTAGATAAAGGATAAAAAGAGCTGTGGTACATTAACACAATGGAATACTACTCAGCTGTTAAAAAGAAGGAAATCTTTTGCAGCCACATAAAGGAACTGAGAGTGTTACGCTAAGTAAAATAAACCAGTCAGAGAAAGATAATGCCATATGATTTCACTTATATGTGGAATCTAATGAACAAAATAAACAAAATAGAAATAGACTCATAGATACAGAAAACAGACTGACAGCTGTTAGAAGGAAAGGTTTGGGGACTGGATGAAAAAGGTGACTGGATTAAGCAAAAGCAGAAAGACTCATAGGGAACAGTATAGTAATTACCAGAAGGGAAAAGGATGGTGGGAGGTAGAAAAGGGTAAAGGGGGGATAAATGGTGATGTAACCGAAGGTGAATTTACTTCAGGTGGTGAACACACAATACAATATACAGATGATGCATTATAGAATTGTATACTTGAAACCTATATACTTTTATTAACCAGTGTCACCCCAATAAATTTAATTAAGGGAAAAAAACAGTGTAGTAAACTTTAAAAATCATGGCTGTCTTCCTAAGTCCTCTCTCCATCACATCCAAAAGTTGACAGTTTCTGATGTTTCAGAGAGCTGATCCTGTCCTCTTAACCATGAAACTCTACAGTCAGTTTTGGCACTGCCTTGAGTGCCCTGCTCATTGGTATTTCAGCAGATGTGTTGAATGCTACTGTGTAGTAGTCTGGGAATGCAAAATGAACACCACTGCTATGAACGAAAAATAAAACAGGGCTTTGAGACTATGCAGTGGAGACCCTGACCAAGAATTGAGGCCAAGGAAGGCTTTCATGGGTGATATTTAAGCTGAAATCCAAAAGATAAATAACTATCACCTAGTTTTGGAAAGAGGGCATTGAGCCCTGGCCCCCAGTGACTCAGCTGGAGCATAATCCCCATGTACCAAAAGGTTGCAGATTCAGTTCTTGGTCAGGGCACTTACGGGAGGCAACCAATTAGTATTTCTCCTGGTCCCACCTCCCATCCCTGTCTACCTCTTTCTTCACACACCCCCTCCCCCACCTGCCTGCCAAAATCAATAAACATATCCTCAGGTGAAGGTTTTTAAAAAAATATCCCTGAAACATGTCATTCTCTATCATATATTGCATTTTTCCCCTCTCCCGTAGATACATTCATTACCTAGATACTGACAGTGATCACTTCCTTGCTTTTGCTTTTTGACCTCTTTAACAATATAGTTTATCTTTGCCTCATGCATTCTTTATCCTTTTATATTTCCATGTGTATAATATAACTTTGCGTGTATTTAAACTTTATATAATTGGCAGTATCCTTCATAAATATGTTTCTGAGCTTCTCTTTGGTCAGTATCACATTTGTGAGATTCATTCATGTTGATGTTTGTGGCTCTAGTTCATTCATTTTTAACTGCTGTTATCTCCCTTTTCTAACCGATAGTTTGTTGGAATTTTTTGCATTTACAAATAAAGCTGTTGTGTTTATTTTTATGTATGTCTCTTGGTGCACATGTATGAGGGTTTCTCTAGTTTCTGTGGCAAACTATGACCCACAGACCAGTTGCCTGTTTTTGTAAATGAAACTTTTAAACAGCCATGCCCATTGGTGTATGTATTGTCTGTGACAGCTTTCAGCCTATAGTGTCAGAGTTGATTAGTTGAGAGACCATACAACCCACAAGCCTAAAATGTTTACACTCTGTCCTTTTCAGAAAAAGTTCACTGACGTGTGATCTTAGAGTATATAGCCAAGAATAGAATTACTGGGTAATGGCATAGTCTTCAGCTTTACTAGATTTTGCAAAGCATCCTGCAGGCATAATTATATGAGTTCTTGTTCACCTGCCTCCTAGTCAATATTTTGTATTAAAGTTTCTGTTTTTCATTTGCATCTCATTGCTTACATTGCTCATTTCATTCCACTTACTGAAATTTGTATCATTCTTCCATTTTGCCTATTCATATTGCCTATTCATATCTTTTGCCATTTTTCCTATTTGCTATTTGTCTTTTTTTTATTCTCATAGTGTTTGGGTGGAATATTTTATATCTTCTGGATATGAACCTCTGTTGATTATATGAATTAACAATGTTTCCTCCCAGTCTGTGGCTTATCTTTTAATTTTCCATGGTGTCTTAAAAACTTTTTATTTGAAAATGATTTTAAAAAGTAAAAGAGATAAAACTAGCACAACAAATATCTGTATACCCTTTATCCAGGTTCACTTACTATTTACATTTTACCTTATTTGCTTTATTACTCATTTGTGTGCTCTGTGTGTGTGTGTGTGTGTGTATAGGCAAGTACATGCATGGCTCTGAACCATGTGAGATTAGGTTAAATACATCATGCCTTTCCTTTAACCCCCTAAGTGCTTCCGTGTGTATTTTCTAACAGAGATATTCTGTTGTGTAACTATAACATAGCTGTCAACATTACAGATTAATATTGACAATTTTTCTAAACTACTGACTATAATAATTTCCTTTTTAAAAAGATTTTGTGTATTTGTTTTAGAGAGAGGGGAAGGAAGGGAGAAAGGGAGAGAAAGGATATGTGAGGGAAACATCGATCGGTTGCCTCTTGCATGCCCCCACCTAGGGACCTGGTCCACAGCCCAGCATGTGCCCTGACTGGGAATCGAACCAGCAACCCTTTTTGGTTTGCAGGACAATGCCCAGCCCACTGAGCCACACCAGTCAGGGCTACACTAATTTCTTAATGTCTTTTGATGTGTAAAAGTTTTATATTTAATGTTATTATTTTATCCATCTTTTCCTTGATACCCTATGTCTTTAAAATTCTTTCCATCTCTGAGATTTTAAAATATATATTTCCTTATATAATTTAGACATTTTGCTTATCACATTTAGAACTTTATCCTCGAACTTGGAATTCAGTTTTGTAAATGGTGAGAAAGTAGTTCTAATTTGATTTTCCCTATTATTTCCAGGACCATTTATTGAATAAACCGTCCCTTTTCTATGGAATGGTGGCACCTAAGTCATAATGTCATATATCAAGTTTATGAATGCAAGTCTTTCCTTGGGCTACATGTCTATTCATGTGCTTAGAACCACTGTGTTAAGTATTAGTACTGTGTATTAATTAATTGGTATCTGGCAAGACAAGCCTCTTCAGTGTGTTCTCAGATTTAACATCTACTTTGGCAAATGGTCATACAGCAAACAATTCACATAATCACCACTTAGAGAAAATATAGGATATTATAGCACAATGAAGCCCTTGAAGCCCCTCCCTGGTCATAACTTTTACGGTCATAACTTTTACCGTCTCCCAAGAGGTAGCCTGACTTTTATGATAATACTTTCCTTGATTTTGTTTATGTTTTATCATTGATATATGTCCTAAATATTGTCTATTTTGCTTGTTTTTGAGGGTTATATTCATGGGCTTGTATAGGATATATATTTCTGTATGTGTCTGCCTTTTTATAACACTATGTAGCTTTGTTTCATTTTGTTTGTTTTTTAATTGATATAGGACACTTTATTGTATGACTATAACCAGAGTTTATCCATTTTACTGTTAATAGCCATTTTGACTATTGGCTAAACAGTGTCATTCTTAATGTTATGTTTTGCATTTCTTTCAGGTATATACCTAAGACTGCAATTGCTTTGTCCTGTGATGTATGCATCCTGCACTTTAGTGGTTATTAGCAAACTCTTTGTCCAAAGTGGTTTCATACCAGTGTACATTCTAACAGCATTGTATGAAAGTTCCCATTGTCCACGTCTTTACCAATGTTTGATTAAGTGTTCTTTAATCTATCTAATTTGGTAGGTGAGTAGTAGTATTTTATTGTGGCTTCAATGTGTATTTACCTGATAACTAATTGACTTTAAATACCTTTCATGTTTCATGTTTAGTTTATTGGTCATTTAGATATCCTCTTTTATGAAGGGCCTGTTTTAAGTCTTTTGATAGTCTTTTTTTAATTTGTCTTAATAACTTGTAGAGAGTTACGTATTCTGGACATGAATACTTTGTATGTTGGGGAAATATCTCCTCCCCCTCTGGTTTTTGCCATTTTACTCTCTATTTAATGAGGTGTTTTGTTTTGAGATGAACAGAAGTGCTTGACTGCAGTGTGGCCAAGAGTTACCAAATTTGAATTCATGCTCTCTCTGTCACTTACTACTTTGTGACCTTGGCCAGCTTTGAACTTCAGTTTACTTATCTGATAATAGTTGGTGATAATATCTATGTCATAGGGTAATATAAATGAGATAAAGCACTTATTATAGAGCTTTTCACCTAGCAGTCCTCAATAGATATTAATTGCCTTCCCCATCATTTAGGGTGCTCATTTTCATACTGTCTTTTGGGAAATTGGGTAGTATTCATGAGCTATTTGCAAATGAATGTTTTGGAAATTAGAATCTCATATAATTATCCCAGGAATTTAGAAGGTAGGCTAAACCAGTAAATCTAATTAATTTACCCAGAGAACTAAAATATAACATTTTCTTTGCTGAAAAGGGTTTATACTCAATATGGGACCCTTGAATAATAAAACTTATAACTGGGGTTTCTTAACCAGAAAATGAAAAGCTATAGTTTTAAAAAATCTAAACCCTATATATAATGCATTATACATTGAAACTAAGGGTAGAAATCTTTACCTCTAGGAAGAAGCAAGGTTTCTTTTCTTTTTCTTTTTTTTAAAAATATTTTTATTTATTTATTTTTAGAGAGGGAAGGGAAGGAGATGGAAAGAGAGAGAAACATCAATGTGCGGTTGCTGGGAGTCATGGCCTGCAACCCAGGCATGTACCCTGACTGGGAATCAAACCTGTGACACTTTGGTTCACAGCCCGCGCTCAATCCACTGAGCTACACCAGCCAGGGCGAAGCAAGGTTTCTTAAATGAGAAATTGCTAACTATTCCAGTTCAAAGTACCTTCTGCCTCCCTAGAGTTTTCTGATGCTTACTGATGATTTTCGTTTTGCCCTGTTCCATCTTTTCATTTATTCAATTTATTCATTCAAGAAATATTTATAGAGCCTTGGCTGGTATGGCTCAGTTGGTTGGAGCATTATCCCATAAACTGAAAGTTTGCGGGTTTGATTCCCAGTCAGAACACATGCCTAGGTTGCAGATTCCATCCCTGGTCTGGGCACAAATGAGAGGCAACCAATCGATGTTTATCTCTCACATTGATGTTTTTCTCCCTCCCTCTTTCCCTCTCTTCTCCTCCTCTCTCTAAAAGCAATAAGCATGTCCTTGGATGAGGATTTAAAAGAGAAAGAAAGAAAGAAAAATACTTACAGAATGCATCCACGTATCAAGCCCTATGCCAGGTGAAAGGGACAGAGTAGTGAATAGAATAGATTCCGTCTTTGCCTGAATGGAGCTCTGAAGGAAGAATTGAAGATATTTAAATGGTTTTGATACCATGTTTGAAAAGCATTCTCAGAGTTCTGCTTCTGGTAGTGGCAGGAATGTTTATAATGGACCAGCCTCCACACAGATAATTATACTCTGGACAAAATACTATACTATAAATGTACACACAGATATCACTTTCAAGTGTACTTTAATACCTAAAAACACAAAACAACATCTGAATGTATTAGAAGCCAACCAAAAGCAGGTAGCAATTGATAGGGAGTCAGTACTTGGAATAAAAGGAACATCATTGGATGAGTTTCCTGTTTTTGCAGCTCTTTGACTGAGGGGAATCACTAATTGGTACAGTAAGGGGATGGCTAGAACTCAGAAATTTCCAGTCTTACTGGCTTTGGAAATCAGAAAAGAGAGGCTACTATTGCAGCTAGAAAATGGAAGGCAATTCACAGAGGAGGAAGCCCAAATTATGCATCTAAGTATTTTCCAGAGTTTTGATATTTGGACAAAACATCAATACTCTTTAAAGGAATATAACAGAATCCATAGTCTTCAAAGTATCATTTGCAATATTCAGAATTACCACACATGAAGAAACTGGAGATTCTGATGCACATTCAAGAAAAGGCGATCAATGGACACACTCTGGGATGACCGAGATGTTGGAATTAGCAGACAAGAATTTTAAAGCGATTAATTTGACTAAGTTCATGTATGTAATAAAGTACTACATTAAATCTCACTAGAGAGATGAAACTATAAATGAGAAGTAAATACACATTCTAGAACTGAAAAATACAATACCTGAAATAAAAGTTAAGTGAATGAGTTTAATAGCAGACTGAAAATGTCAGTGATTTTGAAGACCAAAATTATCTAACCTGAAGAACATAGAAAAATATTCTAAAAATAAATTTAAAAGAGCAGAGCCACAGTGACTCATTGAACAAAATTAAAAGACCTACTATGTGTCGTTAGCATTTCAGAGGAGAACAAAAAGGAAATATATTTTGAAAGAATATGGGCACGATCTTTCCAAATTTAGTGAAAGGTATAATTGTACATATTCAAGAGGCTCATAGTCAGACTGATGAAAACCAAAGATGAGGAAAATTTTGTAAAAGGATAGAAAGGATGTAACATGCTAAGAGTAAGCATGTGAAAACTAAAGTAGTCATACTAATACCAGGTAAGTAGACTTTGAGACAAAGTACAGTCATCTCCACCACTACCCATCTTATCCATGGTTTTGCTTTAAGCAGTTTCAGTTACCATAGCCAACCAGGGTCTGAAAATATTAAATGAAAAATTCCAAAAGTAAACAGTTTATCGATTTTACATTGAGCACTATTCTGAGTAGTATGATAAAATTTTGTGCCATCCCACTTTGTCCCACCTAGGACGAGTCATCCCTTTGTCCAGAGTGTCCAGGCTGTATGTGCTGCCTGCCCTTTAGTCACTAAGTAGCTGTCTCCGGTTATCAGATCGGTTATCAGAGAAACCACATGACTTTTATTTCAGTATATTATTATAATTGTTCTAATTTTAGTATTAGTTATTGTTGTTAATCTCTCACGGTGCCTAATTTATAAATTAAACTTTACCATAGGTAGGTACATATAGGAAAAATCATGGTATTCAATATATATAAGATTCATTACTACCCAGTTTCAGGTCTCCACTGAGGTCCTGGAGCATACCCCCTACAGGTAAGCGGGGGCACTACTGTGATTCCTCACGAATGTGATCCTGCTGCTGCTTTGACACGACTTGCTTCTTAGCCTGGCCACCTTTAGTTAAAATGCACTGTGCCAGAGGTAAATAAGGGCATTTCAGAAAGATTAAAGGATCAAGTTACCTGGAAAGGCACATAAGAATCAAACAGACCTTAAATAAAGCAAAATTTGATGGGATTAAAGGAAGAAATAGAGAAGTCCACAATTACAATTGAAGATTTTAATATCTACCCCTTTGTTAGTAATTGATAGAAATACTGCATAAAAATATCAATAAAGATGTAATACTACCAGAGTAATACTATCACTCACCTTGACCTAGTTGACATTTGTAGAACACAAACCCCAATAACCACAGAATATGCATTCTTTTCCAGCATATGTGAAACATTCAACAAGATAAACCATATGTTGGGCCATAAAGTAAAGTTCAATAAACTTCAAAAGATTGAAATCTTACAAAGTATATTTTCTGATCACAGTAGAATTAAATTAGAAATCAAAAAGATCTGAAAAATTCCCACAGGATATTTGGAAATTAAAAGTATTTAAAAAAAATTTTTTATTACTGCTTGATTAAGTGATTGCTGCAATTGGTTACCTAACATCTCTTGGTTTTCACCATTTTATTATAAAGGAAGAAAAAAGGTGAAATTCCTTTTTCTTAGTTTTGTATAAGTTTTCTCAAGTCTTTTTCTTCTCCCATATTTAGGATAAAATAAAAGCATATTTTTGTAACCTTTTAAAATGATCTCCTTCCTTTTGGAAGGATGGGGTCAGCATTTAGTATTTCTGTTTTTTTCTAAGAACGTGGCATAAGTATTTATGGTCTTGGTGGAATATTCTTAGAAATCCTTCAGGCTCTTCCTTTTGCTGAGCTCTTTGCTCTAGCGCCACCCTTCATCACCGCCTCACCACCACCTCCCACGCCCATCTCATGCACCTGTAATCTCATTCCACCAGGCTCAGGAATCTGTTTTGAGTTCTCTCTTGAATTGTTATTACCTGTTTATGTGGGTAGACTTTGCAATTCAGAGTGCTCAAAATGTTGTTGCTTCTGTGTATGGTTCTGTTATTCATTCTCTGTGGATAATGTTGGAATCTTTCATCACTGTACCTGTCTTCTATGGGTTCTTGCCTATTTTAACCCATGTACTTTTTATGTTGGTGTTTCTTACAATAATTTTGCCATATTATTTTATCTGTTTTCAGTGTTTTATTGGGTTCACTGTTAAGGAATTTCCAAGAGGAATCCTGTCCTAAAAACAAGAAGCAGCAGATTACATTTTTGTTTCTGTAGAACAGTAACTAGAATCAGAATATACAGGGGGATGAATGAGGGGCTGTTTCTGCTTTGTATATGGTGTCAAGCTAGTACAGAAAACAGATTTTTGGAAAGTATTCCCCGGGTCTTTAAATACATCTTTTACCACATGCAATTTGTACTTCATCAATCTCATGTTGAGAGCCATACTTCTTTTCACACTATATTGTTATGGGGTTTTGCAGTATGGAAATGCATTCACAGACTAGAACTTGCCAAGGGAAGGAAATAGTAAAGCTTCAATATATACACTAACTTGGCATATATGCATTTAATAATTTAATACCCTAAGGTCTAGTAACCAACCTGCTTACCTGGCAGGTTCCATTTCCTAGGCTAAGGATGTCCAGAGAACTCAGTCACAAAAGAGCTGAATTATGACCTCCTGTGGTTATTAAAAATGCAAATATGGGTAAATGTTTTTTAATATTTTGCATTTAAAGCCTTGTTTTTTAATAGAGACATGCACTTTGTCCCTACTCTGGTGTATATTTCTTAAGGTCACAGGGTTCCAACTTCCAGCTTTCAAACTTTTTTTCTCTGTTTTAAGTCTTTTGAGCAAGCTATGTAATAAGCATCTCATTTCCAGTCTGTACAGAATAAAGTGTGAGACTGCCAGCATCGGCTACTCTCTGAACTTTGAGACCTTGTCAGAACAAGAACATACCTTCCAAGTTCTGCATCAAAAGCTGGTAAAATATTGTTTAATAGGTGTAGATTTTCAGTTTGGGAAGATAAAGTTTTTGGAGATGGATGGTGGTGATGGTAGCACAACAGTATGAATGTACTGAATGCCTCTGAACTGTACAGTTAAATATGGTTACAGTGGTAAGCCCTGGCTGGTGTAGCTCAGTAGATTGAGCACGGGCTGCGAACCAAAGTGTTGCAGGTTCGATTCCCAGTCAGGGTACAATTCCTGGGTTGCAGGCCATGACCCCCAGCAACCACACATTGATATTTCTCTCTCTTTCTCCCTCCCTCCCCTCTCTAAAAATAAATAAATAAAATCTTAAAAAATATATGGTTACAGTGGTAAATATTACATTATGTGTATTTTACTACAAAAAGTATTTTTTAAAATGTTGGTAAGAAAATTTAAGAGGGCTTTAAATCATTTTTTTCTCTTATGAGCATGACATTGGGCCCAGATATTTAAGAGCTGTCCTAGCTGCTTACGGTCAGTATGTAGGTACTGTAACATGATAATATGTGCACAGAGTGTTGATAGTGCAATGCTTTTTCTGTTCCGTATGGTTCAGAAGTCATTTGGGAGAAGTAAAGACTAGGTAGCCAAAGTGTATAAACAATATCATAGAATTTACCATTATCATTCCTTAAAAAATGTATATAATCTAAATTTCCTCAGATTCAGGGGAAACCAATTTTAAATTGGTTTTCTTGGTTTTACTCTTCATACCAAGGTCCAAACCTAACTATAGCCTCACTCCCATTGCTTGAAAACAGAGAACTATAATGGAAAAGTGGGCTCCTTCTTTTATCCTTTCCTACTTGAATTTTTATTTTAAGGTGAATAACAGGAGAAATTAACAGGGCTCTGATTTAGACTATCCCTCTTTTCCCCTCTCTCCATTACTACTTTAATATTTTGCTTTTCTTTGTAAAATATTTTTGCTTTATTATTTTTTAACAGGATTTGAGGAACAGTTTTGTTATAAACACCTTAATCAGAGTATAATAGTAATGATGATGTTAGAGAAAAACAATTCTTACTGCAACAAAATTATCAAAGGGGGAATTTTTTAAAAGAGCATTAAACGGAAAGGACAGCTGGTTTGATTTAGTTCGTAAAATAAACTGATCTACTAGATTCCCAAGTTCTATATTGTGCTTGAATTTTCCATTGGGAAACATTCCACTGTCCCTTTTTACTATTTAAGTTAAGCTGCAGTGAACACTGGGAGAATGGCCCTGTGGCTGAGCTGGGGGGTGTTTTTTTTGTTTTTTTTTTTAATCTATTCATTTTATACTTTCAGACAGATTTTTCCCTGGGGTGAAACAAAGGTTAACTGAAATTTCCTCTGTTGTGTACCTGAACGAATCAGCAGTTTGAGAAGGAAATCCCATTGATGGGCCAAGAGAGTGACAGGCTCTATTTAAAGAATTCCCCCGACTGTGTGGTAGACCAGCCATGCCATGAATTTAACTGTTCCTGTGGTCCCCATACTTGTACCCACCAAAAAAGAGAGAGAGAGAGAAAGCGACTTTGTTCTACAATCACAGCCCTAAGCTTTGAAAACCACGAGCCATTGAGTTTTGTGAATTCAAGTTAGACAGCAACAGAGGCCAAGACTCTAGGGGAACAATATCTGAAAGGGAATACACAAAAACAGGTAGAAACTGTTTAACTGTTTTATTTCTCTGTGTATATACAGATTTATGTGTGTTTATACACACAGCCAAGAAACCTGTATCTTTCTCTCATTTTTTGTAGCTGGTCCTAATTATATTTAGCCAATATGTTTATTAAATTTTTTAATTTGTTAAATTTTTCATTTTTATACCTTTTGTGCTCCATAAAATATGGTCCATGCAGGACATATTATATGTGTTGGAAATGAGAATAAACACAGTAGGAGTTTAAATGGTTAAAAGGACGGACCTTTACATTACCTCTGCTGGAGCTTTACTATCAGGGCAGCTCATGTATTTTGTATTTTTCCTGTTTAAGGGAAGCTGCTTTAAATATGAAAAGATGGTATCTTGAGTTGGATTAAACATCCTTAATTCATGTGTATTTAACCTCAGGACTTGTGAGCCTTGTTGAAAATCCAGCTTTAACACCGCCTAGTAGGCCTCAATAGTGCATACTGCGTAGGGATTATGAATAGTCTTTTTCTGAGGTGGGGTTAGTATGTATTCCCAGGGGGCATGAATTGTATGTGTTTCTAACAAATATTTCACATGTATTGGTAATTCATATTTCTGTTAACAAATTTAGGATTTATTTTTGTAAAAAACCTTCATTATTTGAAGCTTTTGTTATCAAAAGTTTCTGAAGTTATCTTCTCTCTAGTGTGGCCAAGAACTTACAGAGATTTTGTAAGACATTAGCATTCATAAAGAAAATAATACAGTGTGATTGGTTTCTGTCTGGGAATTTTAAAAAAGCAAGTACTATTTGAGTTGGTTCCTGAGGGGGAAAAATAGGAATTTATCTTGGAGATTATGTAGGGGCTAGATTCATGCACACATATGAGAGCTTGAGTCCAGAGAGATCAAATTGTTCATACACAATTAGTCAGTGTGTTTTAGAAGAACCTAGGTCTCAATTCCTATCTGGTGTTCACTTGCACAATAAACTGCCTGCCTCTCTTTTTTTCCACGATATTTTAAAAATCATTTCTCTCTTGTCAATTATACCTCAGTAAAGCTGAAACAATAATTTCTCTCTTTTCTTCTTTTATTTCCTGACTGTTTCTTGTCACTCATTCTTTTCTGTCCCTTTTTTTTTCTCCTTCCTTTCTTATTTTTCAATATTGGTCCTACTGCAAACAGGTTGTAGCATTATAAATTAAGAGCAGGATTTGGGGGAGTAGATCTCTCTAAATATTCCACGTGGCCTATATAAGGCTACATTGTTCTTTTGAATGTTATTTTTTAAAAACCAAAATTCTACTTACCCTGCTAGTTGAGGAAGCTATGACTGGATCACACACTCTAGCTGTTGCTTAGGTAAATAGGAGAGCTAACAAATGCCATGGATAGATGCAGTTGATTTTAAAGATCAATAAAAACAGTTAACTTCTCTTTTAGGAAATCACTTGGTTCTTCCAAATTCGTTCGTGAAGTGATGTTTATTGAGCACCTACTATGTGCCAGACACCATACAAGGTGGCATAAGTTGGAGAGTAACATGGAAATGGTTCCTGCCCCTTTATAGACTATAGTTGACCACAACTAAAAAGTTGAGGCATTGTTTTTATAAAACTGAGATTCAGGATTCTCAAAGACCAACATTGCACTTCAGATAATACCATTATTCACCCATATCAGAATATACTCTTATATTAAAAGTGGGAAAGTGCAATTTGAAATCCAAGTTGTTTCCATATAAGTAAATCAAAACTAAAAGAAAAAAATTTTTTTTGTCTGAGAAGCTCTTTATCTGCCCTTGGATTCTAAATGATAGCTTTGCTGGGTAGAGCAAGCAATCTTGGCTGTAGGTTCCTGCTTTTCACGACTTTGAATATGTCTTCCCCAATCCCTTCTAAGCTGCAAAGTTTCTTTTGAGAAATCAGCTGACAGTCTTATGGGAATTCCTCTTTAGGTAACTAACTGCTTTTTCTCTTGCTGCTTTTAATATTGTCTCTTTATCTTTAACCTTTGGCATTTTAATTACGATTTATCTTGCAGTGGACTTCTTTGCCTCCATCTTTTTTGGGACTCTGTGTTTCCTGGCCTTGTATATTTATTTCCTTCTGAATTAGGGATTTTTTTTCATTATTTTTTAAAATAGATTTCCAATTTCTTGCTTTCTTTTCTTGTTGATGCAAATGTTGGATACTTGAAGATTCCCAGAGGCTGCTTAGACTATCCTTGGGTTTTTTTTATTCTTTTTTCTTCTTGTTCTGATTGGTTGTTTTTTGGTTCCTTATGTTCCAAATCATCGATTTGATTCTTGGCTTCATCTACTCTACTGTTGTTTCCCTGTAAATTGTTCTTTATTTCAATTAGTGAATTCTTCATTTCTGACTGGATCTTTTTTATGCTGTTGAGGTCCTCACTAAGTTTCTTGTGCATCCTTATAACCAGTGTTTTGAACCCTGCATCTGATAGATTGCTTATTTCCACTTTGTGTAGTTCTTTTTCTGAAGTTTTGATCTGTTCTTTCATTTGGGCCATGCTTCTTTGTCTCCTCATTTTGGCAGCCTACCTGTGCTTGTTTTTATGTTTTAGGTAGAGCTGCTTTGACTCCCTGTCTTGGTAGCATGGCCTGATGTACTAGGTGCCTGTAGGGTCCAGTGGCACAGTCTCCCCTACCACCCAAGCTAGGTACTCCAGTTGTACCCTTTGTGTGTGCTGACACCCTCCTCTTGTAGTTGAGCCTTGATTGCTGTTGGCAGATCAATGGGAGGGATTTACCCAGGTCAGTCAGCTGCAAGGACTGGCTGTGACCACTAACCACCAACCTCTGCCCTCTGTGGAGGATCAGCTGTGCAGGGGCATGGTGGTGGTGCTCTGATGTGGTCTGTAGCTGTCCACTGCTTCCGCAGGCTATGTGGTTTCCAGGGTGGTGCAGGGCAAGGTCAGCACCCCCCACCCCTGTGTTTTGCCCAGGGCCATCCTGCCTGAGCTTAAAGCAATCTGAGGTGGTTGCTACTTGTGCTGGGCTTGGAGATTCCCAGTCGAAGCCAAGCTGTGAATCTAGGCTGGTTGCCTCTAGTGCTGGGCCTGGGACCGCTAAGCAAGAGGTACAAGAGCCGGGGGCTCACTGAGGCCAGCTGTTGCTTATTTGAAAGGATTGAGGAAGTTGTGAAGCATTAGCCTAGACCAGCCTCTAAGGCTGCTTGGGTGGCCAAAAGCAGCTTGGGTGGCCTCTTAATTGGGTGAGACAGAGTCTCTGAGGATTTCCAGGGCATGCAAACAGTGTTAGGCAGGTTGATGGAGACAACACTCCAACCAACCAAGCCACCCAGCCAAGGCTAGTATTCTTACTTTGTTGCTCAAAATATTACATTATCATTCTAGAACATACAAAAGAAGTTTGGAGACACCATCATTTTTAGCTTTCATTGAACAAAGTTAAGAATCTGAAATTTTACATTTTCTGCTCAAAGTGGCAAATGGAAGAAAATTGGCAGAGGAAGACATTTTATGAGCATTAGATTAATCAGAACATAAATGTAATAGCAGTATCTAGAGTTTAGTGATATGAACTTGATCTTTTAAGCAAGGTTCAGACTGATTTTTCAGAGGATATTGTAAATGTAAACAACATATTTCTAAGTACAAAAAACAAACAAAAAAAGGCTATCCCATCTGGCCAGTCATTCAACAGGGAGTTTTTTACCACATAATGTGTTATAACAGTAATCCAGACCATCCTGCTTGACACAAGGGAGAGTGACTGTTCTTTCACATTTTATAATATTTGTATACCAGATTTACTTGATACAGTTTGTTTTGGATGGACAAATGCTGAAGGCAGATGTTTATGCAGGGGTGATTAGAAGGAAATAGATGAGATAGAAGTAAAAAATTTAATGGATTGATTATTCTAATTGGTGTTTATAAATCTGAAAGTGACAATGTTTGGAACTATGGAGCAAAGGAAAAATGTGTTTGAAATCTGGGATAAGTATTTACAAAATACTTATGCAAGTTCATGCATGAGAATTGAGCGGTTAGTTGTATTCTGGGATGTTGCACACTTCAAGTTCCAAGTTTATGGATGAGAATTGAGCAGTTAGTTGCATTCCAAGATTTTGCCATTTCAGGTATAGCTTCAAAAATAGGAAATATATGAAATAATAATTTGGGTTTGCCATGTTTAAGATTGCTAATGAAACTGTTTTAAATTATCTATTTATTTCTCTGAAAATTATTTGTGAAATGACTTACATTATTAAAAGGATCCACTGAACCTAGATAATTAATGATGATAACTACTTTTTCCTAGTATAGTGCATGTAAAATGAACAGGTACTGCCCTAATACTGGAGATGTGAGGATGACCGAAACTTAGCCTTTTAAAGAGGTGAGTTGCTAGTGCCAGGCATGGTAATACACAGACTTTCAGTCCAAGTAAATGAAACAAGTAGACTGGTATGAAGTACAGGAAAATACCACAGTTGTATAAGAAGGGAAATAATGTACTACTGCATAGTCATAAATTGAATATTAACCTGAAAAGGGGGGAGTGGAGGGAGAAGAAATTCAGATAGGATGTTACAGAAAACTAAATCCTCTTTACTTTTCTTAGGAATTTAGATATTAATGTTACGGTATCAGAATGAACATTATTTAGAAGTATGAAGATAAATATCAAAAGAAATAGCTAAAGTGTTGAAAGTGTTTGCCTCTAGGGACTGGGAGATGGAGTAGGAAGGCAATAACTGCTACTTATTTCTTACATATGTTTTTAGTATCATTAGAGTTTTAAAAACCATGTGCATGTGTTACTTTGATAAAAAAATATGGTATGAAATTACAAATTTAAAGAGAAAATCGAGCTTGTATGTATCAAATGAAGTTGAAGGCACAGGGACACTGCAACAATCCTAGATCCGCAGTGACGATCAGGTGGTGCTGACTGGAAGGAGACCAAAGTATTGGCTCGGAAAGACGTTTCAAAGGAGGATGCTAAGGGGACTGTAAGACCTGGCCTGACTGGATAGAGGGGGTGAAGCATTTGGTTAAGACGAAAGTAAACATACATTTTGAGCCACTAATAACTAACAACAGGGACGAAAGTGGTTGAGCCAGTTTCAAGTGGGATAGTAAAGATGAGTTTTGCTTTGACTGTTAGGTCTGCAGTAGCTGTAATAAGACATCTGTGGTATATCCTATAAGCAATTATAAATGTGAGCCTGGACATATTTGGTCTTAAGGTCTGGAGAGTTATTTGTAGAAAATGTTACCAAAATAAATGATATTAAAAACAAACTATTTGGGAGTGACTTGTTTCCTAAGAGAGGTGGACAGAGAATGAGACATGAAAGAAAATACATGTTAATGCTGGGTACACAAGCACGAAATTAATGATAGTACAGAAAAAGAGAAACGACTCAGAAAGGGGTAAGGAGATGTTAAATAGAAGGGTGACTGAAAGATTATAGTTTCTAGTTTGGTATTTTTACCAGCAGGTAGGTAACCAAGTTTCATACAACCTTTAAATCGTCTCTGGAAACCTACGGTATATTTCTTAAAGTGGCCTCTTGATTAAATTTGAATGTGTTTTATATGTACTTGTTATTTTAAAACCATTTAAAGTGTCCATATGGTATACTTCCCTTTTTGTCTTTTGGGGTGGGGGTGGATGTGGGGACCAGGCACCATAGTATTGGGTTGGCCAAAAAGTTCATTCGGTTTTTTCCACAAGATGGCTCTAGTAATGCTTAGTTGTGTTTAACTTCATTAGAAACAATTTTGATAGATTGTATTGTGACAACTGTCATACCAGTGTGTGTTAAAAAAAAAGGTGAATTTTTGTGTAGTCATTTTAATATTGAAGATGGAAGAAAATGCAAAACATGTTTAGCATATTATGCTTTATTATTTCTAGAAAGGTAAAAACATAACTTAAAAGCAAAAAAAGATTTGTGCAGTGTATGGAGAAGGTGCTGTGACTGATTGAACGTCTCTAAAGTGTTTTGCAAAGTTTTATGCTGGAAATTTCTCACTGGATGACATTCCACGGTCAGGTAGGCCAGTTGAAGTTGATAGTGATCAAGTGGAGGCATTAATTGAGAACAGTCAGTGTTCTGCCACGCGGGAGATAGCCGATAGACTCAAAATATCCAATAAATGTTTTGGCCAACCCAATGGATATCTTTAAAAGAAGAAAAGTCATGGTGCGGCCACTTTGGAAAACAGTTCGGCAGTTCCACAAAAAGTTAAGCACAGCGTTACCACATAACCCAGCAAGTCCACTTCTAGATAGACACCCGAGAAGTGAAACTATACGCCTACGCAAAAATTTGTAAACAAATGTTTATTGCAGCATTATTCCTCGTGGTCAAAAAGTGGGAGCACCCCAAATATTCATCAAATGATGGAGGGATAGATAAAATTTCATTGTGGTATATCCACACAATGGAATATTATTTGGCCATGTAAAGGGATGACCTACTGGTGCGTGCTACAACATGGGTGAACCTGGACAACACCATGCTGAGTGAAAGAGCCAGTCACAGAGGGCTACATGTTGTTTGTTTTCATACAAGAATAAGCAAATCCATAGAGACAGAAAGTAGATTAGTAATTTCCATGGGGCTGGAGAGAAGGAGAATGGGGACTAATTACTAATTGGTGTGGGGCTTATTTGAGGGTAATAAAAAATATCCTGGAATTAAATAGTTGCGATGGTTTTACAGCCTTGTGAAAATACTGAAAACATTGAATTGTACATGTGAAAAGGGTGAATTATTTTCCCTTATAACTGACTTTAACAGTAACACCTTTGATAGTATACATTTGGCAAGACCTGTTTTTCCAGATGGGATAGGAGAGGTTTCATAACATCTCTTTATTAAAAGACTATGACTTTAGAAAAGAAGAAGAAAGAGAAGACACAACTCCCATAATCCCACTGTATTGACTATTTCTATTAATAATTTTTCCTCTCTATTCTTGTTACGTAGTATCTTATGAAGAGTCTTTTATTTCTAAATAAAGAGTCGTCAGGTGGTTTACTGACTAAATCCTTCAGGAGGCGGGAGTAAAGGCTGAGAGAGAGCTGCGTGTGTGTCTGTGCCTGTCTGTCCCTGTGGTGACACACAGCCGCCTTTATGTGACCGATAACTTCGCAAGAGATCTGTGTAACCCTGTGCTAAGCACCTGTGTTTATTTCCTCTTTCTTCTTCCTCCTGTACCTCTAAAAAAAGAAAAGCTAAATCCCCATTTATCGTTTACATACATTTAAAAATATGAATTGTTTCTGGTAAATTTAATGTGATTTAAAATAAGATGAGCAATTTGATGCCTAACTTGCAAATTCTTCTGGTAAAATTTGTTTTATTTAAATTATTGCCAGTACAAAATTTAATGACTAAAATGGTTGTGTCATCAGTATTAAATGGAAAAGTATAAATAAAGAAAACGAAAACCGAGAAGAGCAGTTTGAGAGGGATGCAAGTTGAATAAAGTGGCTCGGCCCCCAGGGGATTTGCATGTGGCATTGTGTGTATTTCAAAAGTTTCCGTTGAAGTAACAGATGCTGCTGATGAAGTTGGGAATAGTAACTTCACTTGTGGCTGGCTCGGTTGCTTATTGGAAGTGAGGAGATCCCAGGGGGGAATCTGGTAGAGTAGAAGTAGGCTCAGGAAAGGATATGACACAAATAATATGACAGCTTTATCTGGCTGATCTTTAACCCATAAACACTGGCAGGGTACGGGCACGATCATCTATAAATATCCAGTTTATCTTGTATCTCATGTGCACCCTGTGTCTGCCAGGTGATGTTACTTAATAACAGTAATTTTTTTAAGTTCTTTCTTAGTTCCTAGGGTTGCTTCCTACAGAAATTCCAAGTTTTAAGTCTTGAATCTTTAGAAGTTTTAAAAGTTCAGGTTTTCAAAATTTTATTGAACTTTTAAATTGTCTGATTGGCTTCTGTACTCCAGTTTAGAACAGCCATACAGTGTGCTTACAAATGTTTCCTTTTATTCTTTTTAATTTTTTCTAGTGTAGTTTGAAGTATGTGAGATGTGCAGATAACTAGATGGATGTACAAAACAGATGGTCCATAGAGAACTTAGGATGTAGTGAGGGAGATAAAATATTTATTAATATATTTCTTAATACAAGGTTTTGAATTTACTGCTAGCCTAAGACATACAGGTAACATGCTTTCAGAATATGAGGTAGAAAATTTCTTCCATAGAGAAATCAAAAGAAGAAATGTTATTTATTTATTTTTAGAGAGAGAGAGAGAGAGAGAGGGAGGGGGAGAAACATCAATGTGCAGTTGCTGGGGGGTCACAACCTGCAACCCAGGCATGTACCCTGACTGGGAATCGAACCTGTGACACTTTGGTTTGCAGCCCGCGCTCAATCCACTGAGCTATGCCAGCCAGGGCTAAGAAATGTTATTTAAGTAACTCATTCAGTAAACTTGAGTACCTGTGATAACTAAGCAATTGTTCTTTGGTGTTTGGAAGATAAAAAGATAGAGGTGACATGGTTAAAGTCCAAGAGGTTATATAGTTGAGAGTGATCATCTTGCTTTTGAAGGGCTGTCAGAGAAGACTTCAGTGGAGGAGGTAACACATGATTAGGTACTTGAAGATCCAAATCTTAGTTTCATGTGGTTGAAATTAGGGGTGGTTTGTGTTCCAGGCAATACGTACGTAGACAGAGCTGCAGAGAACAGCAGTACCCATCGGGGAACTTATTGGGCATACCTGGAGTACTGGGACCAGAAAGATGAAGCTAGAGAAATAGATAAAGGCTAAAGCATGAAAGGTATTATATGGCACACAGAGGAGTTTCACATTTATCCTGTGGGTATTGAGGGCCATTAAAATGGGAATAAAAATATATTCAGAGCAGAATATATTTATATTCCCATTTTAGAAACATTACTTTAGTAACTGGTGTAGAAAAGGGGTTGTGGTACTAGAGAGAGAATTTACTCCAAAAATCTAGGTGAGAAATTAAATGCCAATGAAATAGCATTGAGGTTGTATGGATAAAGAATTCTCAGGATGTGTGGTGAGTAAGTATATGAAAAGTAAGCAGGGAGAGTTGAGGTTTTTGATCTAGAAAAGAGACTGAGATACAAGGAGGAGAGGTAGGGCTGTTTTAAGAGAGAAACACAAGGAATGGGGAGAAAATGAAGAGTTCATTTTTGGTGATTATGTGTTTGAATGAACCTGTAAGATGTCTAATCCAAATATCCCGTATATCAGGAACTCAAGACAAGATTTGGCCTAGAGATTCGGTTTCCTCTGTGGGCAGGCGTGACGTAACCCGGGACCAAGAATGTAGAATGAGGGGAAGGAAGGCAAAGAGTGCATTGGTTGCTTGCACAAACAACGGAAGATGAAGAAACCATGAAGGGAGACCAGAACCAGGAGAGTGTTTTGTTATAACAGCCAGGACAATTATAAACGCTTACCAGGGTCAAATGAGAAAAGTACTGACTGTTATCCATTTATATTGACTATGAGGAGCTGCGCCTTAATGGATATTCAGAATTTGTAATCACAGAAATTGGATGGGTTAGGTGGAAAATTGGTCAAGGCGGGAGACAATATTGGAGAATAACGGCATAAAGTGAGAAGTACAGAGACGGGGAAGTATTGGGCTTGCTATATTACCAACAGGAGGACCTTTTGCTTTAAAAATATTAGGTATATAAAAAGAGTGTGGGCAGTAAACTTAAGAATGTAATATTGTTCATTTGTCTTTTATGCTATAACTGCACAATTATTTAACCTTGAGTTATGTGGTGGGAGGGTTATTCACATCTCTACTTTTATGTTCTTTATGTTTTCTTGGTCATCTCAAGTGTCTTAGAGGAATGGAAGAGTGGCATCTCGTGAGTCAATTTGGGCAAGGGAGAGACCACACATTGAGAAGGCCCACAGTCTAGGTGCCTTAGTGATTGCATGTGTAAACCAGGCAATGTCTTTTCCCCCCATTCTCCAACTGTGAGCCTCCTATACATAGATGAGGATTATTTGGGGAGAAAACAGTTGCTAAAGGACTTACATATTGTAAGAAAGGCTGTTCAGGCAATGTAGTCATCATCATAAGTTAATTGCTTATTGGTAGACTGTATTCAGTATTTCTTATTAAATAGCCCATTTTCCAAGTAATAGTGGACATTTTGTCTTTTTTAAAACTTGATTAATTAAATTATCCTTCTATTTAAAAAAATTATCTAGATTATTTAGTTAACACAGTAATGCATTTTAGATTCTTTAACCTGATGATAGGGCAGATTACTCAGCGGCACCACATTCTAGTCATCTTTCTGTGTCCTGCACTGTCTTTTACATGGGAGCTATTCAGTAAATGTTTGTTGAAGATTAACTTGACACCACATTAAATAAAAACATTTTACAATTTGAGAAAAGTTACATTTACATTCTTTTTTTTTTTTTTTTCAATTTATGTTTAGAGAGCAGGGAAGGAGGGGAGAAAAAGAGGGAGGTGAAACACTGGTGTGTGAGAGAAACATTGATTAGTTGCCTTTTGCATACCCCCAGCTGGGGACCTTGCCTGAAACCCAGGCATGTGCCCTGACTGGGAATCGAACCAGCAACCTTTTGATTAACAGGCCAGTGTTCAGTCCACGGAGCCACACCAGCCAGGGCTACATTCTTAAATAATGAGTAGTGGCAAAATAAGTGTATATGTCTGATTTGTTGAATATTAAATTGTGTATATGTCTGATTTGTTGAATATTAAATTCAAGTCCAGAAGAATCATAAATCCTAGTCTATAAAGTCATAAATACATACCTTCTCACTAAATTTATTGAAATTTACAATTTTAGATGTTATAAATTAGAATACCTAGGATATGCACAGCATCTATGGCTTCCTTATGAGAAGCTATTGGATATTAGGCTCAGGAAAAGATTAGTTCCTAGCACCTGTACTGCAATTGACCAGCTGGATGTGCTAAACTCAGTCCTTCTGTAATCTTTGGTGATCTTTGGGAAAACATTTTACTATTTTACCAATTATCACAAAGGTAGAGAACTCTGATTGTCTGTGGCTGCTCTTTCAGCAAAGGAATGATCTTCAGCTCTTGCCACGCACCAGAATGTAGACAGGCTAAGAATAACTGAAGCAGAGTATGAACTCGCTTTGGTCCTAAGAAATCTAGTCCAAATTTTCATTAGATCCTTTGAAAACCGAATGCAGTCTTATGGGTAATAGCTACCTTAGCACTCCATGTCACAGAAAGCACCAGTTGCCATTTTTCATAGTATACACATAAAAAAAGTGAGCATTTGTGTAACCATAAGGCACAGGATTGTTGAGGATAAAATGTAAATTTAAAACAATTTGTAGATTCTGAGTTACCAGATAAATATGAAAGGCGTTTATCTTTATTCCCATGCAGTAAGAGAGGGAAAGAGAGAGAAAAATGGAATAGGTCCACAAGTAGGAGAAAATGTTAGGGGGAAGATGTTCAAGTGCATGGGTTCACTTTTTGGGGAGCTCACTTTTTTGTTTGGAAGGTTATTTCAGGAGAGAAAATATTCTGGTTGTCGCTTGGTGTTAACAGAGCACCCTGTCGTACTATTATTTTAGTGTCTCTGCCTTCAAGTTACTACTGTGGGAGAAAGAGTCCTGCTGTGCTGCTCCTTGGTGAGCTCACACTGTAGGAAGTCAAGACTTTTAAAGTTAACCTGAAAGGGGGCATGGAGAACTTCATATTTAGAAGAATGGGGTTAATACGTGTGAAGTTTTTATGTGTGTTTCAGGTGAAAAGCTTCTAATAAGTAATAGTATTTTAATTCTCAGTATTCTTTATATATAAAAATGTCTGTGGAAATTCCTAGTAAAGGAATCACTGTACTCTTATTTCCAGTCAAGCTGTACTGTTTATCATATTCTTTTACCTCATCCATTATGCTGCTTGTGCCTTTCCTTTTTACTAGTATTCCCCTTCATCTTCCCTGTTAAAATCCTGTACAGGACTTCTGCTTCCAGCTGTATTGTGTTAACTTATTCCACACTTGCCCTCCTGATAAGAGATAATGAAATTCGTAGATAAGGACTTTAAAATTAAAACAGCTGTTACAAATATACACAGAGGTTTGATGGAAAAAGATAAATATAATAAGAAGAGAAATGGATATAAAAAGAGCCAAATGGAACTTCTAGAACTGAAATATGTAATATTCAAGATAAAAAAATATACTACTGGGTGGGCTTAAGTACAAATTAGAAGAACAGGAGGGAAAAAATGTAAGAGTCTATTATGGACAACTTTATGCTGATAATTTCGACAATTTAGAAGTAATAGATAAATTATTTGAAAGTCACGAATTACCAAAACTGGCCTAAGAAGAAATAGAAAATGTAAATAGCTCCATTACTAAAGAAATAGAATTGCTATTTTAAATCCTTCTACAAGTAAAATTCCTGGCCCACAAACAAGAAAAACTCCAACCTAGATGACTTCTGGTGAATTCTATCAGATATTTAGGGAAGAAATAACCAGTCCTATACAAATTCTTTCCAACAAGGCCAGTTTTACCCCAATATCAAAACCAGACAAAGACATTATAAGAAGAGTATAAATTAATATCTGTCATAAATACAGATGTAAAAATTCTTAATAAAATACCAGCAAGTTGAATTCTATAGTACATTATATAGAATAATACATCTACCCAAGTATGTTAATCTTAGAATACAGGTTGGTTTAAAATCACTGTATTGCACCATATTAGCAGAAAGTAAAAGAAATTCACAAGATGCAAGGTAAGAAAACAAAACCCAATTGTATTGCTATAAACTTGAACCAAAAATTGAAAAATGGAATTTAAAAATAAGCCGTTTACAATAACGGAAGGAAACGTGAAATGCTCAGGGGTACATTTAATAAAATATATGCAAGACTAGTTTAATGAAACCTATAAAACATTGTTTAGAAAAATTAAAGAGACCAAAATAGATGAAGAGGTACAAACTGCTAATGTTTTGGAGGACTTGATATTGTTAAAATATCTTCCCAGGATGAGCTATAGATGTAGCACAGTGTCAATCAAAATCCCAGCAGGCTTTTTTATAGATATTGATATTTATTCTAAAATTCATACAGAAATTAAAAGGGTCTAGAATAGCTAAAGCACTCTTGAAAGAAAACAAGAAAGCAGAAAGGCTTACTTAACATGATTTCAAGATTTTTAAATAAAGTTTTTGTAATAAAGACTGTAGTACAGAATGATAGGCATGTAGCAATAGAACTTCCAGAATTTGACCTACATGTATGTAGTCAGTTGACTTTTAACAAAGTTGCTAAGGTAATCAATACAGAAAGGATAATCTTTCCAATATCCAGGGGAACAGCTGGATATTCATATGGGGCAAAAATAGTCAGTAACTAAACAAAAAGCTAAAACTATAGAAATTTAAAAGAAAATACCGAAAGTGCTTATAAGCTTGCATAGGCAAATTTCTTTGGGCACAGAAAACATTAATTGTCAAGGGGAAAGTTTTCAAATTTATTACAAGTTTTGCTTTCCTAATAACACTTTAAAAAATAAATGAAAAAGCAAGCCACACAGGGAGAAAATATTTGCAGATCATGTCTGATAAAAGACTTGTATCTAGAATATATAAGGAACTCTTATGATTCAGTAAAAAGAAGAAAGACAACTACTCCTCAAAAAAAAACACCCCAATTTAAAATCAGGCCCAGAATTTGAACAGTTTTTGAAAAAAGATATATGAATGGCAAATAAATACATAAAAGATGCTCAACATCATTAGCCATCAGAGTAATGTCCATTAAAATCCTAATGCCACACTACTTCACACCCATTTTAAAGCTAAAATTTAAAAGACTGACTATTCTAAGTGTTGATGAGATTATGGGGCTACTAGAACACTTGTGTTGCTGGTGAAAATGTACAGTGTGGCACAACCACTGAGGGAAAGTTGCCAGTTTCATATAAAGGCAAAGGTAGGTTTACCATGGTTAGTAATTCTGCTGCTGTGTATTTCCCGAAGAGAAATGAGAATCTGTGTCAATTAAAAGGAAGATTTTTGCTAGAATGTTTATTGCTGCCTTATTTATAACTGCCCAAAATTGGAAGCAACCTAAATGTTCATCAGGAGATGAACAACAAAACTATTATTACATCCACAGAAAATCTACTGACAAGCACATAAAACAGGCTTCAAATGCAGATGAAATCAGACTTCTTAGTGGAAAATGAACAAAGACACAATCAGGAACACATAAATCAACCCTTGGCCCTACCCAGGGTTCCAGTTTTGGTTCCATCTTGGAAATGACAGGTGACTCCTGTCCTTGCCCTTTGATTTGTCCTGTTTGCTTAATTCCCAAGGCCCAACCCAATGAGAACAGAATCCTGCTCAGCAGTAAGAAAGGTGCAAACTACTACTACTACCCAGCAACATGGGTTGAACCTCACAAATATTTCAAAGTAAAAGAAACCAGATGCAAAAATGGTGTATTATATATGATTCTAGTTCTGTGTGGTCCTGGAACAGCCAAAATGAACCTGTCAGGACAGAAAGCAAATCAGTAGCTGCCTGAGGTGGGGGATTGACTGCAGATAGGCACAAGGTAACATTCTTGGGTGATGGGAATGTGCTCCCTCTGATTGGTGAATACAAAGGTATATACATTTGTCAGAATGCATCATACTCTATTTTTACATGGGTATACTTTATAATATATAAATTACACTCCAGTAACATTTCCTTTATGGCACTGCCTTCTGTGACTTTTTTCCACTTTCTCCCTTAAATTCAGACATCTCCATTCTCATTTTACCATAGTATTTTTTTTCTTTTATTACTCCTTTTTTGGTCTCCTTGTGTTTTACTAGGTTATAAGCTCTTACTCATCTTTGTTTACACTATAGCATCTTGCTCATTGTAACCTTTCGATACATGCAGAAAGAGTTATCAGCTATTGCTTCGTTTACAATTCTGAAGTCTAAAAAGAATCACAGTCCTGGAAATTAGCAAGACAAGTCTATAAAGTAGCCAAGAATTGATAGTAAGCATCTCTAGGGCAGCCCTAATCTTACACTTTAGGGCAATCCCATTTTATATTCAGTCTCACTAGGTAGTGAATACATGGAAGATGAGTACTCCTGGGCCCTGTAGAAGCTGTCTTTAAAGCAAGACAGCTGAATTCATCTGTTCGTTCATTCGTTCGTTCATTAAAATAAAGCAAGACATCTTGTGCTGGTTGCAAAGGCCTGGACTATGTAGGTATATTTGATTCCAGTAATGAATGAAAATCGGATAGAATCACATACATTTTCTGCTAGAAGTTATCATGGATACCATGTAGTCCAATCCATAATTATACAAATGCAGAGAGGATAGATAAATAACCTGCCCAGAGCCACACAGCAAATAAGAGATAGGGTTAAAACTGAAACCCAGGTTTCTACAGAGTCTCATACCAGGTATTTGATAAAGTAGAGAACTGGCTGTCTGTGGACGTTCCAATGAGTTGCCCCTTAGACAAAAGCTCTCGTTAGGTTGGCACTTGGAGTTAAGCAAACAGGACAGATCAAAGGGCAAGGATAGGAGTCACCTGTCATTTCCAAGATGGAACCAAAACTGGAACCCTGGGTAGGGCCAAGGGTTGATTTATGTGTTCCTGATTGTGTCTTTGTTCATTTTCCACTAAGAAGTCTGATTTCATCTGCATTTGAAGCCTATTTTATGTGCTTGTCAGTAGATTTTCTACAGTAAGAATATACTGTAGCTTGGTGAATTCCACAGTCATGTTAAAACAATCTAAGTGGAGTGGATCTCTCTCTCTCTCTCTCTCTCTCTGTCTCTCTGTCTCTCTCTCTCTCTCTCAAACCCTTCCCTTTTTTCACTGTTTCCTGTCTTGTGTGAATTTATTGGGCACTCAGGGTGGCAACAGTTGCTGTTTTGCATTTCACTGGTTTTGAATTTCATTTTTTAAGGACAATATGAAGTCAGTTTTATAATTAAAGTGAGTTAAAGCGGTCATTTTGAATTTTAATGATGAAGGACATTGAGATACAAAGGCAGTTTTGAAAGCTACAGAAAGCTTGCTCCTTAGATGAGTCCTTTGAATGAAAGAATAATAGCGCGGGTGGTGATGATGAAGGAATAAGGAGCTGCTGCTAGTTAATGTATTCTCCACTCTCAGTATATGGATGCAGCCTCCAAATTTTACAAAGGAAATAATCATCAGCACAGCATCTCTGCTCTCTTATGGATTGGTCTTTTTGTATAGCAGCCTCTTGGTTTTCTCAGTAAAAGTATTTTATTTTAAAATGTATCTCTAGACACTTACTTCTGGTAGGCCTGGGAGAATGTAGATTACTTCATGTCTCTTCAACATTCCTTTCAAAGAGTCAAGCTCAATTTGTGTTTTTGAGATAGAGAAGAGGAGTAGGTAGAAGGAAGGAGAAAATCTTAACTTTGCTTTGGGGGGAGAAAAAAAAATCTTTCAGTCTTTTGTTGACACCTTAGCTTCTGCATTAGTCCTGTGTCCCTTCCTCCTGGGCTATGGGTGGACTGGAGCAATAGCAGCCATGTGCTGTTTTGTAAAGGAACAGTGCAAAGAAAAGAAAACAGCTGATAAAGAAAAATACAGTGCCCTCCATCCCCCTAGGTTTTTACCATTGTAATTTAATTTTTTTATTGATTGATTTTTAGAGAGAGAAGAGAGACAATATCATCAATTTGTTGTCATTCTTATTTGTGCATTCATCGGTTGCTTCTTGTTTGTGCCCTGACCAGGGATAGAATCCGCAACCTTAGCAATCAGGGTGATGCCCCAACCAGCTGAGCTACCCAGTGGCCAGGGCAGTATTGTTTTTTAAATAACATCAAAAATAATAAAATACAAAAGCAAAAAAGGAGGCCAAATATCATGCAGCCATTGATGGGTCTAAAAATACAACTGTAAGCCTGGCCAGGTAGCTAAGTTAGTTAAAGCGTCTTCCCAGTACACCAAGGTTGCAGAGTTGATCTCCAGTCAGGGCACATATAGGAACTGACCAGTGAATGCATAAATGGGAGCAATAATGGGGTGATGTCTCTGTCTCTGTCTCTTTCTTTTTCTCTCTCTCCCCCCTCCCCCTTCCTCTCTCTGTCTCTAAAATGTTTTTTTAAAAAACAGTACTGAATTTCTAGCCCTAATTGTGAGAGTATTCAAAATCTAATTTTTTGTAAGTGTTATAATGAAAGTCAACTACAAAGGGAAGCTAGTAGATACCATTAATGTTGATAATGGAATGAAAAACCTTTCCTGTAACTACTTGTATCCCAAATGGGAGGTGGTGGTTGTGGGGGCGGGGCGGTGGGGGGTGCTGCAAGTTAACTGACAGTAAAGAGATTAACGAGAGAAAAGACAGTGTGGGAGCACTCAGTAGTGAGTAACTCACTGGAGAGCCAAAGGTAAAGGTTCATACACCACCTTAACACAGGGGAGGATTTAGGCCTTCAGAAGATGGAAGGTTTGGGGGATGCTTGTTTACACAATTTTTTTGGAGTGCCCTGGTGCTCAAGGTCAGTGACTTGCCACACTGCAAACCTCTGGAGCACGGAGAGGAGGCTGTGGTCACTGGCTCTCAGAGCTCTGCGGTAGTCAGATAAGGGGAGGTCAGGTGGAAGGTTCTTCCTGCCTCTGCTGTTAGGTTTTTGGTCCCTTCACTGATTTTCTTACATTTATTTCTAATTTGATGGTTCTCAAAATATTTTCACATATCTCATAGGATTCTGTTTTTAGGTAGACAAGGCAAATGTTTCCTTTTTATATGGAAGGAAACTGAGATTAAATTAAGAATTTTGTTCAGAGTCACACAAGTAATAATGGAACCAAAATAAGAGGTTTAAGGCACCCACATGTCTCATTACACCTTTGGGGTCCAGTTGTAGGACTAAGGAATTGAATAATTTATTGTCAACCCATAAGTGTTTTAAAGGCATCAAAATTGAGTAACACTGTGTTTATTTTGCAGGAGAAGATGGTGTAAACTGGTTCATCAGTGACAAAGACGTTGAGGTAAAATCAAAATGTTTTTGAAGTTATGAACAATAGATTAACACTTTTTTTGATTCCAAGTTTTCTTTCACTTCATTATGATAATAAACTTTTTTAAAATAGGGACAGCCTGAGTATCTTGTAAGAAAAAGTTTGATGTCTGGATATGGGTAATTGAATTTTTCAGAAGCGTGGTTCAGCCTTGATTTTTGTTAGTCAATTAATTGCCATAATGAGTTAGTCCCCTTTCCCTCTTGTTTGTGTCTTTTCTGCGGTGGTGGGTCTTAACTAATTGCCTGGTACCACTGAAGATCAACGCCGGAAATAACCGCTTCTTCAGGGTAAGGAAATGGTTAGGCTATATTTAGGATGTGGCAGGTGTTTATTAGCCTTAATTGTAGCAGATGGCTAGAAAAAAAAGAATAATTTTACATGTTGGTAGAAGAGAAGTTTTAAGGGATAATTAGTTTAAGACGTCTTGGGGCCTACTTGGCCAATTCGGCAAGATAGCAAGTAAAAGATGAAAATTTTTTCAAAGATGAAATTCTACCAAAAAGATAAAAGCACATTTGGCATTTATATATTCCTCTCTAGATACCCATAGGATATGCTTTGCTGATATTTTTTTTTTTTTTGCAAGATCCTAGCTTTTGGCTAGAATATGAGACAACCAGAATTGGGTCATTGTAAGTAGAATGGGTTTTTTGCAAGGATTCTGGTGGAAGGAAATTACTCTCATTCTCTTAGAAATCATAATTTAGATTATAGGCAGTAACCCTAGGCTATTCAGTAGAAGCAATGTGTTCGGTAGCTATGTAGTTTTATAATTTTATAAAAGAGAAATTCATTTCTATAAAACAGAAATTCATTTTAAAAACATCATTCCCTAACCAAAAATTCAAGCAAGCTTCTCATTCAGAAAAATATGGTATATATTCAGACATGGAAGTCAGCAGTATTTGACTCTGAATGCCACCAGTGTCTGATGCAAATCAGTCCTTGCAGGACCCAAACCGTGAGGAAAGGGTCAAAAGAAACGGAACCATAGGGAGAGTGTCAAAGGATGGGGGAGGGGCAGACAAAAAGTTGAGTTGTCTTTATAGCATCCCTTTTTAGGTTTTTCTAACTCCTTGTAAGAACACAAAGTTCCATGTTGCTGGGTTCTAAATTGAACTATGACTGTTAATTTTCTTGAACACAGTGAAATAGTTTTTTTTTAATTCTTAATTTTTTTTCCTTAGGCTCAGATATGTAATAATAGATCCTCTGGAAGATTGACCCACCGATACTACACAGCAAACAAAAACGTTACCTGTAGAAATTGTGACAAATGTGGCCATTTGTCAAAAAACTGCCCCTTTCCACAAGTATGTAAAATATGTAATGTTTCTTTCTACCTTGTTAAAATCAAAATCTTAGAGGACTGAAACCCTGTAACCTTAGAATTCAAATCTTATGTAATATGTGTTAAATTTCTTCTTAGTTTTTCATGTAGGTCATACCCTAGAGTAGTAGTAGAGAAAGATCAGTAAATTTAGGGTCAAAAAGCCTGGAATCCATTTCAGCTTCCCATCCGTAGTTGGAAAACTTTAGGCAAATCATTTCATTCTTCGTGCCTCTGTTTTCTTGTGTATGGCATGAGAGATTGAATCAAATGATTTCTGAGACCCCTTTCACTTCTAAACCGTCTTCATCAGACAGCTTATTTCATCATGTGATAATTTTCATCGTTAGAAAATTATAGTTTTAGGCATTTATAAATGTTTACTGATGTAAGTTGTGTTAAACATCCATCAGCCTTTGGAACAACACAATACTACAGCATTTAGATGTTTTCCGACACATACTAAGCCCTTAACAAACATTTCTATTACTTACTCCCCCTTCCAAATGATTTTCTTTTAAATTTTTGAGATAGCTCTCGTTTGTTTCCTCTTTGTCTTTGCTTTTCTAAGCAAAACAGTCTTTTTCTTCTTCTTATGACTTAGGTTCCAGATCCTCATCATCCTGTTGAAACTTTCCCTCTCAGACACACTCCCCTTTGCTGGTGTTCCTGTAAGACAAGACATAAGAAATACAAAGATGCCAGCCAGCTGGTAGTACATGCAGACTAAAAAGCCTTTTTGGCAGCCAAAGGATACAGACAGCTTATGTTAAAGCTCTGAATTCAGACATTTTGTTTGATTTTATTATTAGGCTCCAGATTCAGTCTTCATTGGGGGTCTCAAATTGGAAATAACTTTTTATGGAATTATACAGAAAAAGAAAAAATGATCTACTAAAGAGGTTTTCTGTTTGTCTGCCACATAGAAAGTCCGCGCCTGCTGCCTATGCTCCGAGAGAGGACACCTCCAGTATGCCTGTCCAGCCCGCTTTTGCTTAGACTGTTTTTTGCCTATGTCTTCTACTCACAGATGTCTTGAAAGATCTTCCTGGAGAAAACGATGTGACCGCTGTGATATGATAGGCCACTATGCTGATGTAAGTATCCTGCGTATAACTACTTTGTCAGGCTTTGGGGGCAATGTGCCAATTTGTAATTGTCAGCCTCCCTAAAAGAATGTTTGCTCAGTACTGTGTGTAGTGGTAGTCATGTCCCTTTGGCCGCTGACCGTGTGACACAGTGTTCTAATATATCAGGATAGGGCTGCTGGAGAATGGTCTGTGAGAAGGCAGCATCACCAAATATTGTAGAACCCTGCTAGATCCTTTCGCTTAAACTGCTTGCTGAATAAAACTTGAAATTAAACAGATGTGTAATAAATAACATCAAATTTTTGTACATATTTGCGCATAGTTAGATGAAATATATACGCATACCAGTTGTGTGCAAAGATCTCTATGAAACCTGATCTGATGCTCCTTATTGATGGCTCTTGCTTGTAGAATAGTCTTAATGCAAGAAGGACAAACAGCCAGTACTTTTCTGCTCATTTCAGTTCTTTCTTTGGATTTTCTTGTTAAAGGTAAATTAGAAGACATTTCAGTTACTTGCAGCACATTAAGTTTTAGCACATTATTATTTTGGACATAATTTTACATCATATTTGGAATGTCTGTGGGGTTCTAATCTAAACAATTTTAAAGACCAGAAAGGCTATAGAAAAAGTAAGAATCTTTTCTCTTTAATTTGTACTTCCCAAAGACATGATACAAAGCACAAACATTTTTCTTATTTTATTTATAATTGAAGTGTACTTGGTAGCCTATTGCTCAGTAAATTGATATGGCTTTCTGTTGCGATGAATTTCACATTAAAACAAATTATATGAATGGGTGGTATATGCATTTCTTATGTAAATAAAATTAGGGTTACTGTACTACACACTGACATAGTACTTGATTTTTTTTCCACTTTGGAAAATTTGTGAATGTGTCTCTAAGACAAAGATGCACCATTAGAAGACTCAAAAACCTTACCTGTACAACCCATGGACATGATCTAAGGAGGAGGAATGCTAGAGGGTTGTGGGGGCAGGGCAGAGGGGGGATAAAGGGGAAAAGCGGGATAATTAATAGCATAATCAATAAAAAAATACTTTAAATAAATACACTTTTTTAAAATAAAAAAAAGGTGTACCATTAGACTGACCCAGCCATTTCTCTACCAATACATTTAGATTTATATTGTTATTTTTATATATTGTTACTAAATAGTGCCCCAGTAAACATCTTTATATATATACATACATATAAGAGTAATTTGGTAAGTCAAATTCCAAATACAATTGTGTAAGTAAAGGATATATACATTTAAGTCTGGATAAACACCGTCAAATGGCTCTTTTAAAAGATTGTACCAATATATCCATTTGCCAGCGGTGTTTAAAAGTGCTCTCAATACTAACTATAATCGACATTTAAAAATTGCGCCAGTCAGATAAGGAGAAAATAGTATCTTATTGTTTTAATTTGTGTTTGTAGGCCATAAGTGATATCGAGTATGATTCTCAAGACTAGAGAATATATAGAGCATAAAGATAGAAGTTGTGCCCTGGCCAGTGTGGCTCAATGGATTAAGCACCGGCCTGCAAACCAAAGGGTCACTAGTTCAATTCCCAGTTGGGGCACATGCCTGGGTTGTAGGCCAGGTCCCCACTTGGGGGCGTGTGAGAGGCAACCACACACTGATGTTTCTCTCCCTCCCTTTTTCCCTCCCTTCCCCAGCTCTAAAAATAAATAAATAAAATCTAAAAAAAAAATAGAAGTTGTCATTTCATTTCAAAGTAGTTTAAACTTATTTTTCAATATTGGCTAAGTCTTAAAAATAGTAAATTTTAAGTTGTCTTAGTTTTATAATGTTGTTCTGCGCATTCAGTTGGCAATTACAACTTTCTTAGTAAGATTTTCTAGTTTGACAGTTATGTTTAATAGCATTTTTTTACTCCCTTTTTTAAAGCGCTCTTAAAAATATGGTCTTATTTGCCTGTGATAACAGAAGGGGCTCAGACATTATCATGAGCAGTTTTTTTTTTAAATAAATGTTTTAGTACAGAACAGTGAAGAATGATTTGTAATAGGCTATATAATCAGCTGTGAATTAAGTCTGTAGCCATTCAGCTTAACATCTTAATTTTGGCCTCTAATGTATGTTAAACTCTTTATCTAAAATGGCCTTGAGGATTAATAACCCAGCAAATACAAGTTTTTAAGATAGGGTTAGGCTGTGACCGTCTGCAGAGACAGCAGCACTCTTCCCCCTAAATCTGCTAAGATTGTGGATTTTATTTTATTTTATTTTATTTTATTTTATTTTATTTTTTAAATAATTACTTGCTGAAGGTTCTAGACACTAATTGTTAATCTTTTCCCAGTCTGCCCAATTGGTATAACATTCCCTTGGAGCCAACTCTCACCTGGGCTCCACTGACTCCTGAAGAAGCTTAGAGACTTTCCACCATCCCAGGAGCTCTTCACCAGGACTTGCTTGGAAGCAGAGTCATTCTGGCCCCAGGTTGCTGGAGCTATTCAACCAGCCCCATGCATGCTTTAAATCTGTCTTGAAGCCTGGCCCTCCACAGAAAACATGGTTTCCCCTGCACCCCTCTCAGATGCTTGTCACCCCCTTTCTTACGTGCTGTGGCTGCTTCTTAGTCATTTCTCCTCCCTCTTTTATGTAGATACCTTTGGCTTATTTAAGGTTCATACCCTCTGACAATACTGTCTTCCTTTTGTCATTTTCATCTTTCCACCTACTGGACTTCCTGTTCATTCACAGAGGACTTCTGAAGCCCTAAGTAACTATAGATGCTATAATCTCTTATAAATTAAAGAGATAGAGAAACTCAACTTTTACTGTATATATCCTTGTAGTCACTGAAGTGTAGTCACACTTCAGATTTCTATAAAGCCAGAGTACCAGTTACATGTGCAAAGAGAATTTATAATGAAAACTAATGAGTCAGTCATGTTCATATTCTTGCCATAATGAAGAATATGAATTTTTTCTCTTTGTGAACTCTACTTGAAAAATGTCTCATTTGTTAATTACTATATAAAAGTATTTGGTTGAGATTCCAGAATTTTGCAGTTCAAAGATGGCTCAAAGCCTACTAAAGTCCACTCTGCATCATTTCCAAGGCAAGAGAAGACAGTCATGGAGAATTGGTAGTTTAAAAAAAAGGAATCAGAAATGACTCCAAGTGAAATAAACCCACAATAGGAAATAGGAAGAAAATCAAGAAAATTCTAATTCATTCCTCTGTGTGAGTAGAGAAGGTAGAAGGGAATCCAAAATAAAATGATCAAAAGAAATTCTGATCAAAAGAGCATACACTCACTATGAGGGAGAACAAAGACCCGCATCTAGACAGAGAGGAGATTTCTGAATGTCAAACATAAACCACACATCCACACAGCATACACATGCACACACACACACATCGAGTTTGCATCAGATTTCTCCTGTGCAGTACTAAAGGCCAGAGGCAGTAGAGAAATCTGTAGAGGCTAGGGCCTTCTGAGTAAAATAGGTGCCACAGCCAAGCTGTTGTTCATTTGTGAATTTATGGGAAAAGTCAGAATAAAAGAAGCAGCAGTGAACAGTGAAACCAGGAAAGTATAGAGTACATGCCAAATACTTCCTGTTAATCTTTTTAAAATTAAATTTTAGGAATAAATCTTTAAAAATCAAATATAATTTTTAAACTATAATAATGTGGACCATAGGTAATTCTAATAAAATTGAATTTGTTTTAATTATAAGAAGAAAAAAAGCCATGTAACTTTCAGATTTCTAATTTCAAGTGAGGCAAAGGAAACTTAAACAATAAAACAAATGATAGGGAAAAAATGGAAATAGCAACAATGTGTAAAAAAGTATGAGGACAAAAATAGGACCAAGTATATTAAGTATCATAATAAATACATGCATTGATTAACTGCTCTTACTAATACCATGACACCCTTGTCCAAAACCATAAAGGAAAAAAAGGAGGATAGATTTAACTTTTCAAAAAAGTATATTCATCCAGAGACCATTAATAAAATTAAATGATAAACCACAACTTGGGAAAGATTTTTATAAAATATGTGATAGGATAATTATCTGTAATATGTGAAAAACCCTTACAAATTGAAGAAAGATGTCCCGATAAGAATATGCAGTGTTAGGGAAGTTGTGCCAGGAAAGCACATTTGGATAACCTTTCTGGAGTTTGGAGTTGCAAGAATGTTCCTCTCAGAGTTGTTTATAATAATGGAAATTAGAAGCAACCCAAATATTTAACATTGCAGCTGACTTACATGACTTATAACATGTCCCCACATAATGGAATGCTCTTCAGCCATTTAAAAAAATGATGTAGAAATGATTATTGAATATGATGAAATCACTAGTCCATTAAATGAGAAATCCATAAATTACAAAACATCTGAAGTGTAATTCTGTTTTTATATAAATTTAAATATTTATATATGTATATAGATTTGCATGGGGAAAAAGTTTGGAATGAAGTATTCCAGAATGTTTACTGTAGTTACAGTTACTATAAGAGGAAAGGCTAGTGAGGAAGCTGGAGTTGTTATTGTTTAAACATTGTGGAAAAGGAATTAAGTAAGCTTGAGTAAACTGAAGGAAGATATATATAAACTTGGAGAATG